>NC_138908.1:31841905-32246165 GCF_965231255.1 Vanellus vanellus
TGGGGCATCCACAACTTCTCTGGGCAACCTGTTCCAGTGCCTTACCACCCTCAAAGTGAAAAATTTCTTCCTAATGTTTAATCTGAACCTGCCCTCTTCCAGTTTAAAGACATTCCCCCTCATCCTATCACTACATGCCCTAGTAAAAAGTCCTTCCCCAGCTCTCCTGTAGGCCCCCTTTAGATACTGGAAGGCCGCAATAAGATCTCCCTGGAGCCTTCTCTTCTCCAGGCTAAACAGCCCCAACTCTTTCAGCCTCTCCTCATAGGAGAGGTGCTCCAGCCCTCAGATCATCTTCATGGCCCTCCTCTGCAGATTTCTCTTTTTGGATCGAAGAGATCCAATCCTCAAAGTGATGGAGGCAAATAAAACCACTTGATAATAACACATTGGTATTCCTTCCTGTTTAAAACACCTCTTATTTTGAGTTTGAGCATTTTCTTTCTTTAGTTAGGAGTTGACACATCTTGCTATGTCCTTGTCTGAACTGCCAAAGCGTTCCTAGCTGCAGGTATCTCTCTCTAAACACTGTTTTTCCCTCCACATCTTGGTATTTTCTGCAGTAAGCTTTCTTTCCTCCCTGCAAAGACTTAATCCACCCCAAGCAAGGCCAGGGTCAGAAACAAGTCTCACTGCAGGGAAGTTCTTCAACCACTACTGCAATAATGCAGCCCCATCTTGTCCTCAGCAATTTTGTTTCTTGACAACATCTAACCAAACCCACCTTGAGGTTCCTCAAAGAGTAGCCGAACCTTTGCCATTTCTCTTCATGGGACATTCTGCCTCTGTGCAGGCCGCTCTGACTCCAGCAAGAGCTGTTTCTACCTATTCTGTCCCAAGGAGAGACAACGTCTGCTGAGAGAATGAAAATGGCTGGGCACGTAAAGCAGGTGCTCTAATTTTAAGCTCCCAGAGATGCAAAGCACTTTTCTGTTTTAAGACCTTTCAGAAAGCAGTTGCACTGTCCTCTCTGAGGGTGGAGTACTGCCAGAAATGCTGAGTAACAACACTTAGTTCACTTGCATGGATCCTCATCTATAGTTCTAAGTGCCTAACCTTGAAGTGGGGGGCCTGGATGCTTATTAATTCCACAGCTAGAACGATGCTACAGACATAATAAGTTTACGTAATAAGTTTCAGCTTTATCAGTCTTAGAGACACTTATCGTTAATTACTGCCAGCATTTTGGGAACACGCGTGCTTCTGTATTTGTGTGGATGTACAGTTGCAGCAATGCTAAGTTCCTTTTCCTTATCAAGTGTAGAAATATCCATATGGTAAGTGCTGACGTCCCGCCTGGCAGGCTGCTTGCAAATGGCATTTACATTCCTGGCTTTCCAGGTGTTTCCTGATTACTTCACTGATCAGATGCGTTCGCAGCCTGCACTTTCGCTGTTTCTAAAGCACCTGTCCTTGTTGTATGCAAATGCCACTGAAACAATCACAGAGCAGGAAAAAAAAAAAAAAAAAAAGAGCAGAAAGCTCAATTTAACTAATTTTTTGTGTGATTGACTGGATGGTTAGCTAAATTTTCGTTGTTGCAAATCTCTGTCCTGCTGTAGAGGAGTGGCAACTAATCTGTACAGTAGGTACAGCATAACTTTAATTTTGGCATTCTATAATTTCACCCGAACTGTTAAAAAAACCTGCTCAGTCTGCCTCAAGACTGGTATAAGCGGTTTCTGTCTGACTTGGAATTTCTAGAGTATGGGGTAGTGAAAGTAAAATTAGCCACCAAATATCTGACACGAAATAGCTGAATACCAAGTGAAGAATCGGAGAGAAATAGCTTGATACTAGTCTTGTCAGCTGGAACAAAGGAACTAAGCTTAATTGGTGTAAATTCTATTTTTTTTTTTTAAGGATTATTAGCATTTCTGATTAGCAGTTTTGTAAATTGAGTTTCCAAGCCTATTCTTCAAGTATGCAGAATATTTGATCTTGCCAAGAGCCTACGGAGATGGCCCTGTTAGGAAGCAGTAAGATTATGATGGCCAATGCAATGGGGCCTTGTTTAACAGCAAGGAACACCTCGGCCCTCTTGAAGTCTGTGGCAAACCTCTCCTTAGAGTCAGTAGATTCAGAGGTCAGTTGTAGGCCGTGGATCAGAGCTGGTATTTTGTACCTGTTCCAAGAGAAAGGAAGTTAATTATGTGAGATGATAAGGCTTCAGGGAGAGTTTTAGGAAAAAGAGACATTGCACAGAAAAAGACAGAGTAAATTAGATACCACCTCAGTGGCTGGGTCTAGAGGATGGGTGGGGACCACCTGCAATCTGGATGTCCTGTGGGGCAGAGCCCTGTGAGCATGTGGAAACTGAATTAGCGCAATAAAGGTGAAAGTTTTTGTTGTTGTTACTTTTGGGGAACGTTTAAGGTACATGTTAATTTGTGGTGCACCAAAGATACCTGAATGTCTCACTGGGTCCCTCACACCTGGTCCAGAGCAGCGGCAGTGCTGAATCTGTCAGCTTAATTATAGGCCGTAGTGACAACAAATGTGTTTGCTAGGAGACTTACCATTTCAAACGCTTGCAATGGTAGATGTACCAAAGGGTAATACCAGGGCTTGATATTGATGCTTCTTAAATTAGGAAAGCAAATGGCCGACAGCTTCCTGCTGTGGTGCTCAGACTGCATCCCTACAGGAAGAAACAGCCCTGAGAGTTGCTGGAAGTAGATGGAAAGCTCCTGGTGAAATATCTAGATTTTGTATGCTGAGCCGGTCACCAGGAAAGGATGGTTTTCTCTGTTTCTTTCTTCTGCTTATGTTGCTTTATTGGATTTGCACCTGACTAAACTCTTCCTGCTGAGCATGCCTCGCTGTCTGCTGCTGTGCTTTGTTCTTGTAACACACTTTACAAAAAATCTGGGGTTTTCCCAGTCTGGAGCTTTACAAAAAGCTGTCATTGTTTTCAGGTGTTACGTGGCTGATGCTGTTCTTCGGCCGGTCCAACAGCATGTCACAGGACCACGCTGCTGGACCCCACTCGATTGCAATGAAGTTTGGAAGCAAACGTGTCTGTTGTTCTGTATGGCATTTTATTGTATGGTGCCTAGGGATGCAATTATTTAAAAATTTAAAGTCTGAAATTAAAAATAGCATTATTTTTGTTAACTTCAGCCCTCATGGAAAATAAGTAAATGCTTACATATGCAATCAGGTCAAATACTGTTCCTGAGAATACGTAGATCTCTTTTTATAAAAGAATACAATAAAGACATTAAAAAATTGCTCTTGGCAGAAGGACATAAACATTGGATTGCACCAGACACAGGTTTAAGAATAAAATACTGGTAGATACAGTATTAAGAGTAGCTCCCCACAAAACCATACCAAGAATTTAGGGTGAAAGAGACTGAAAACGGTGCACAACACCCAACCTCTCAGGTAATTTCCAACACTCTAACAAATAAAAAACTTCTCAGAATATTGAAAACCCCCCAAAATGGGAGGAAGTAAATTTCTCACTGAAAATATATAATCCTTCTTAATAAGTTAAGGACTAAGCTACAATACTTACCATTGATGGAATAAACCTTATACCTCCTGATCAGATATTAAAGGAAAAGCTGTATGTGATAAGTTATAGTCAAAGTTAAATTATCTGGTTTGTCTGCTTTTTAAGCATGCATAGAGGTATGTAAATATGAAATGCTTTATGTTTTCATAAAACTTAGCATACAGAGATTCCAGGAAAGTCTTCTAAAATTGAAGTGAATAAGTAACTTGATGCAACAGTCACATCTTCAGCTCTCTCAATTATCCCAAGTTTCCCAGGAAAGCAGGTCTTCTAAAAAAATTGCATTAATATAGGCATCTCTTTAATGTGACCAAAAGTCCTAGTTTTGCGTTACATTTTTCCTTACAATGTAACTGCAAGTGCTTCTAAAAAGTACTGAAAATGAAGCATAAAATTCAATTTGGCTTGAGAAAGCTGCCTTTCTGCCTCTATTACTCTTCTAATTGAAATACAATGTTATTTTCCACCAATTAGTATGTAAGGAAGCAAACCTTACTGTATTGTAAAAACAGGTTCAGGGGGTCTGTGTGAAAATCCCACTGGCTATAGCAAAAGTTCTATCTGCAGGTCATTGCACACAGCAGCCCTATAAGCAGTGAGGCAATGTGCATGTGCGACTTGGACAACGTGTACTGGTCCTCAGTACACATGTACTGAGTCCTCAGACACACACATGAAATGAGTAAAAGCCTCTGTCAGTTTATGCCCAAAAGTTAAGTTTTATGGGAGGGACCCAACCTTTTCCCCTGTAAATGCTTCTCCATGGTTACATGGCAAAGAAGCTCCTTCATGAATGTCCTAGATGCCCTCTCAGGATTACTCAGAATTGAGTTCTTTTCACAGCAACATCATTAGAAGAAACACAATATAGAGGATAAGAGGTTTCATGGATCTGGGATTTATTCTTCGAAGTAATTAGCAGCTCACTGAACTGAGGATTTGGTTATCAGTAGTGTCTGTTCTTTGTGGCAGAATAATAAAATTGGTAATAGTTGCTGTTAATTTTTATTTAATAGAACGGTGAGGGTTTTTTGTTAGCAGAACTCAGGAAATGAACGAACTTGTTAACATGTCCTGCTCTAAGTTGCTGGTTGTCATTGCAATGCTCCTCTGCCAAGGACAAAATAGAAAATAACTTAGGGTAATGTAGTCTATAAATTACTTTCCCCTGAAGAGTTAGTGTATTCCTGTTCTGAACAGATCCTAGAGAAATGAATGTTAATTAACTGACTGGTAGACATTTGTTTTAAAGAAAAAAAATGAGGAAGAGAAAATAATGTTATTAAAAGAGAACAGAAATATCATCTGGTTTTAATTATTCAACAGTATTTAGTGGTGCTTAATGATTGCTGGCATTACTAAAGCAAAGACAAAATATTTAGTCTAACACTTTGCAAAAAAATCTCTAATGCTCAAGTCAGATCTTGGATCCTTTTTCTTCGATTCTTGCAGATCTTTACTATCAACATTCCTAATAAAGTCAGAAACTCAACCACTTGTGCACAAGAGAAATCAGGTGTGATATTATCCTGTCATTATGTATTATCCTCATCCGTAACCTTTCACTGTCATAGTTGTTTTTCAAAATAATGCACTGAATGACTTACGTAATGATCTTTCCAGCTATGGTGTGTTCACATGCTCTTTGCTACAGCTCCTGCCATGAATACTCACTGCTTGTCCCAGGGAATTGCCAACTACTTAACGTTGCTCTAGTTATTTCTGCTTCAGATTGAACGACTCTCAAACCCACAAACCACTTTCAGGATAGTCATGCGAACACTTTTGTATTTTTTTCTGTGTTCATGTATTTGGACTAAGCTGTGGAAGCAGTGCGAGCATCTTTTCCCCCCTTTTCTTCTACTTCTACTTAGTTTTAATGATTTTTTTTTTTTTTTTTATGTTGGCTGTGGTGTGGGAGATGTGGAGACATGTCATGCCTTGGGGCAATCCCTGCAAGATTGAGGATTGCTAGAATGTGGCAAAATAGTCAAAGCCATGAAATAAATCTGTGAGTCATGCGGCTTGCAAGAGGACCTTGATAAGCTCAAATGTTGTATATCTTTTTAGAAGGAACAGTTTAAAAAAGTAGAAGCTGTGCTTTCCATCCTGGTAGAAGGTGGGAGTGGAGGTGGCTGCTGGTGTCACTTGGGCCAGCTTTCTCCTGACCTTAGAAATGGCCATGTGCAGATTCCCCTTTGGAAGTTGGGAGAAGAGCTCTGTTAACAGTTGATCAATGGTTTGTTTTGTTGTTTTTTTTTTTTAATATTCTGTTACATTTATATCAGTCTTCCCAAAACTTGCAACAACTGTTGTAAGACCACTGGGCACGTATTAAAAAATTAACACATAAAAATTGGAAATGTGGTTTCCGCATAGAAATACCCATGGTGAAAAAATAAGCAAAAGAGACTTCTTTCTGGCTTAATGATGACAGTCATGATGAATAGGCAAGCTTTGCAGAAGGTGAGCCAGAGGATACAGACAACTGGCGTAAAACTTTTATTGACTGTGATATTTATTAGGATGTGACAGTAAACACCACTGAATAAATACTGTTGTGAAGCTGTTGCAGCCCAGGCAGTCTGAGTTTTGGTACTTTATAAAAAGCTTTTCATTATTTTAGTAGACCTCTAAGCAGGGATTCTTACAGGTCAATGTGCAGTTCAGAAAATTAGCACCTAATAAGTGTTCAAAGTTGCACACTCAAAAATGGTGACTGCAGCTTTGGGATGGTCAGTGTATGGTGTCTGCCCGTGGCTTGGTGTTCCTCACTAACACAAAATTCTTCTATTAAGCTGCCATCAGTGACATGAAGGAAGAGGAAATAATCCAAGATGTTTGGATTGCAGGTGAAGTGGAATAGACCTTCCTCTTTTGTCATCAACACTGAGCTCTGGTATCCCAGTTCTGATTGTAGTTGACCAGGGCTTTATCTCAGGAGACACAGCAGCACAAAGCGAGGTCAAAGCGGCAGCGGCCCGCAGTCCTTTCTTATCCGTATGGTCTTTCCTATTGTGTATGAGCTGCATGAGAATGTGCCTTGGCATTCCCTTGGCATCATTTTGAGGCCTTTTTGAAACCTCATTTCCATAGTCAGAGAAAATGGCCCTTGGCTGAAGTGGAGTAGTATTGATCATGTAAATCGGGGACCTGATCTATGGTTTATTAGCATTTGCGTGATCCTTTGAAAATGTAAAGTGCAACGTAACCTCTGCATGTTCCTGCACTTCCATAATACTACAATAGCAGTTCCAATTGATGGTGGAGATTTTATCGGTGGACTTTAGCAGTTGACTTTTGCCAGGGCTGGAGTGACAAAATGAGAAAGAGCTTGTTCTGTGGCTGGCACATCATCGTACTCAAGTATGTGTCCCCCTCAGCCAGATGTTTCACAAGCCTCACTGGGCTGAAGACTGGAAGATTAGTTTTCTCCTAACTAGCTTAGGGTTTAGGTAATTGGTTTTCTGAAGGCTTAAAAAATAAAATAAAATTGTAAATCTGACACAAGGTCAGTGTTAGTTGTTTGCTTATCTGCTCTAGGCTGTTCGTGAGAAGCATCAAATGCATTTATCTCTAAAATGTTTCGAAATAAAACGCTGTAGCAGTTCATGTTTGTAGCTGGAATTAGTAAATATTCAGGGCTCGTTTAAGCTTTTGGTATTGGCAAAGTCATCGTAGTATCTTCACACAAGGGCAGCTTTACAGCCTCATCCTTTGGGCTGTTTGAACCATCAAATTAATCTTTAAGGTCTGGTTCCCTCTGAGCTCAGGTCTCTGTGAAACAGAATAAAATAACTTCGTTGTATGCCACTGGAGACCTTATGAACTGTTGTAGAGATCCTCACACTGACTCTTATGAAGGTGAACCATGCAAGGGCTGTGGGGGGTGAAGAAGCTGCTGATGCCGATCCTCGGCCACCGGAGGCCATCCTGCACAAGGCACTTAGGTGGGCACTGCAGGTCCTGCAAATCTGGTGGGCGGCAGCAGCTGAACTTGGCCAAGGCCAGAGCAGGCAGCTAGACCGCGAAGCTTGCAGGGGGTTTTCATCCTGGATGCTTCACAAAGAGCCACGCAGGGCATTGCCTGGACCCCAGACCTCTGCACTGGCTGCTGCCTGGAGCTAGGGAGTCAGCTCAAAGCCCGGCTTGCTCAGAGAGCCTGACTTTAGGACAGGCTTGTGGCCATCACCTAGCATGTTGTTTATGATACTCCCTTTCTAAAGCATGCACAAGAAGTAACAGTTTGTAGTAGGACAGCTTAAATCATGTCTGCGGTAGACTGGTGCAGCACGGAGAGGAGAATTATTTAGTGTGGATGGGAGTATTAATAAGACAGAGAATAGGCTTTGTTTTCTAGGGCCAGCCCCTGAAGATGATCAAATCTTCAGAAGTTGGAAATTGAATCTTATCTCTTTCTTTTCCCTTCCCAGAAAAATGCAGAACCACTTTTTCATGAATGCTGAAGTTGTAGTTTCTCTGACTTACTGCACGGGTCTGTGCCAGGGCAGGCAGGAAGATGAATATGGTAGCTAATCTTCCCATTCCTACTTTCCTCCTACTTGTGCATGTAACCTTTCAATCCATGCAGCTCAAATGCAGCATAAAAGGAGAGTTTCCCTTATAGCATTTTATTTTAAATTTAGGCTGTGCTAAAACCTGAGAGATCAAAGTATTTTCAATAGCACAGGAGGAACTCATCCATAATAAAGCCCTTAAAGCTAACTTGGTAGCTGTAAGCTGACTTCATTACGCAGGAATGGTTGGTTGGTCACTGATTGTGACTATAGGGTTGTGGTGCAGAGGTATGATAATCCTGCTTTTAAGGACACATCTTGGGCTGGAAGTAGTTGGCAGCTGCAAGGCTAGTGTGCGCTTTCAGCTGTGACCTACAACACAGAGTTAATTCCTAATTGCTGTTTGACTGCCCATCATTCAGGTGCTGCCCATGTGAAAGAACTGGAAGTACTTCACTGGACATTACTGTTGTAATCATGTTCTGCTGCCCTTAAGGCATAGAAACAAAAAGGCAACTCTCTTGGTCCTTTGAGATATCTTATACACATGCTTGTCCTTCCTTGGTTGCTCTCACTCTCTTATCCGCTTGTTCATGTTCTAGCTTATTTTACAGGTTTCAGGCAGAGTTTGATCTGGTTAGTTTGATTTGAAGGCTTCTGTTAACTAAATCGAAGTGGGATAGTGAGAAATTACAAACTCGAGTGACTATGGCTCAAGTTTTGCCGTGGGAATTGACATTTTTTTATATGTCTATGTGTTAAAGCCAGATAATACAAGGACATCTTCATCCAAACTCAGTTGGGTAGTGGCTGACAGACCATTTGCTTGTTCACACTCGGTTAGGAGCATAACGCGCTCAGGAGTGTAAGCAGGTACCTCTTTCTTTTCCTCCCTGAAGACTCAAATGGCGATGAATCAGTTACTGCCTTCCATTTGCACAAAACAATTCAAACAGGTGAAATTTGCCACCATCTGGACTCCCTCTCCTCCTCCTCCTGCACTGGCCTGTTGCAATTAGTTGCTCTCCTTAAGCTTTAGGCTCCTGTTGTTTTGCTTTTGACGAGACATCTGAACTCTGGCAGGGGGGCCAAGGTTGTCCAGTATTTTGGGGCCGAGACAGGGAATTTTGTACCTCTGCTTTGCATTTTTCAGCCCTGCTTGGCAGTTACGAGCTGATGGCTCTATGCAGTGAGACGGATAATCTCAGTTTAGTTTCTGGGAACACTTGGTCACAAATACCTATCCATAATTGGTGCATCTGCTGGCTGTACCAGCAGCCAGGAATGTAATGTGCATGAAGCAGATACTGGCTGTCAGAAAGGGCAGTTCTCACAAACATTAGATGCACACACGTGTTTTAATTATTGCAAGGAAGAGAAGAGCGGCACTGAGGAGTGGTTTGAACAAGACTTTGGCTTACTTTCAACTAATTTATGTCACTCTTTTGGATCAATGTTCTTCATTAGGGTTACAAATAAATTGTGTGCCTGGAGGATATTACATAGACAAGTATGTCAAGAGCATTAAGATATATTTTATAGAATGATGTGATATCAGGAATTCATTCTACATCCGCAGCTGTGCTAAGAGATAAACTAGGAGGCAGAAAGGAAGGAGATTTATTGGAGGGTGTAAGCGTCCTAACAAAAACACTGGGTATGCTTTTGATGGAAAATTGAACAAATTAAGGACAAGTATCACTAACTGAGAACAATGCCGAGGTGGTATGGGAAATGTAAATAACCTTTGGTAGTGCAGCGGTCTCAAAACTATGAGACAAAAATTCGCTAAGATTCACTGGTCTACCAAGATATTCATACATAACGTGATCAGTTTTTCTACTTCAGTATCAATGCTATTATAAAATACATATGAAAATATATCAAGACCCAGAAGCTTAAAAATGCAGGAGCCAAAGACAAGAATGGTAAAAGTCATGGAGATAGCCTAATGTAAACCAGAAAATGATTGACTCTTAGTTATGCAACTTACAGGGTGAAAAATGATCCTTCTAGCGACAGGGAAAAGCTAGGAGATGTGGTACTTAATGAGGAAATTTGTTTCAGTGCTTCCCTCTAACAAGGTGTACTTTCCTTCTGACCTGACAGGCTGATAAACCTTGGGATGCCATTAAACTGATAATGAAGCACCATGCTAAAAATAGTCTGTCTGCTTTTTTTCTGGTTGCCAGAACCAGCAGAATCATCTGTGTAATCAATTTACTACTGAGTTTGAGACATCTCTGCGTGGAAGCCTCCTGGGACAATAAGTGCCATCTTTTCCCTCTGTCGCTCAGAGTTAAGTTCAGTGCTTATCATGTACTAAATAAGTAGACAGAATTGGAAACTAGTCATTTGATCCTGTTTGTTTACTCACCATGTTTGGGTTATCGTTAAATGCGCTTTAAAGCTTAAGCCTGAGCATTAATTGAACCAGAAAGTGCTCTTCATGGAAAATGTAGTATTCTTGTTTATTCTTTTAAATACTGTCCAGTTTTATGCAACCCCTTTGAAGCCAGATCCTCAAACTTCCCATTTCATAGCCTATGTAACTATAAATAGATCTCAATTAAGAGACCGAACTAGACTACCTAGCTAGGGCTGTTGTTTAGGACTTTAAAGGTTTCCATTTTTAGGCTTCATTGGTAGTTGTCTCTAACTATACGCTCCTCAACCGCTGTGTATAGCCACTGGACCATAGGTATCACAAGAGAAGATAGTTACTGAATAGGCTCTAGAAATTTCCAGTCTTAATGTGGGGTAGGGCTGGCTGAAAATAAGGTGTTTAGAGTAGTGGAGGGGACAGAGATCCATAAAATCCTGCATTGTGGAAGATGGAAGTTAATCAACAGGTTGTGGAAATCCTACATCCTGAACCTCTGCGAGAGTGTTCCTCCTTATGTACCTCACCAGCAAGCAATGACAGGTCATCTTGTACTGATGGGAAGCTACAGAGGAGAATCTTTAATTTCTTGCTTTCTAAGAACAGATAATGTTTTGGAGGGTGAAGTAGGTTGTCTTAGGGCATTGCTGAACACAGATAACGATTTTATCTTAGCTTTTACTTCTGGCTGTTGACAACTTCTCCGGAAACCCCAGAATTTTGCAGCCCCTGAGGCAAAACTTTGAGGTCTTTAGTTATTTTGCCCTTGGGCAACAATTAACTTCATGCAGGTTCACCTGCAGCAGAGCCAATGTGCTCAGCCAAATTCTAGCGTTTCCACGCTCCGGGATGCCTTCTGTGCCATCAGTGATGCTTTATGATACGCAAAGTGGTTCATGTGCATATGTTTTGATGAGGCATAAGTGAATCTATAATAAGACACTGCTTTAAAAGGGTGGCTGGAGGAATATCATAATCATCAAACCCTCAGACCTAATGGGACTTGGCCTTCTTACGGAATTTGGCCAGAGTCCCTTCATGATATCCATACATGTAGGATGAACTCCAAACCAGAGCGTATTGGAGGTGAGGTAATGGTCCACTTCTCTCTAATACTGTTCTCTGTCCCTACACATATTAGGCTTGATAGACATGCTTCATCTTCAAGAAGGGGAAAGTTACCTTTCAAGCAATAAATAAACTTGAAAAGAATTCATATTCAGTATACTTTGGTTATGGGATTGAATATTTGCAGTGAGTTGATGAATGTTGTCCCTTTAGATACGGGTATGTGTTGATTTATTTTAAACTCATTCTGGCCAAAGTGACATAAGTAAATTGTTTCATGATTGTAAACCAGCGTATGCTCCTGTGAAGTGTGAGCCTGAAGCCTGATCTAAGCGGCATTGAAAGAGTTGTTTTAGGGCCATTCAAAGCGGACAACTACATACTTCTTATTTTGTTCTTTAGAATGGTCCATGATGCACATAAGGAAGGTATTTTTCTCATGGATCTGGGACTTGCTACTGCTAGATGCAATTTCCTAGACTAGTAAGACCACACTCAAAATTCCTGCAGCTGTAGAAGACATTAGATGAAGATCACGACTGATGTTATCTTGGTGATAAGGGACCAGATCTGGCTATGATGGCTAGCCAGGAGTTTCACCAGTTGAAAGAGCTATGTAGTAGTATAAATCAGGTAAACTGTACCATACATGTAGCCCCTGAAGAAATAGATGGTGATGGTACAGCTTAGACAACAGTTATTAGGCTGCTGCAAAGCTCTGACAGCACTGGTGCAAGCTGAGATGTCGTCCTCACAGCTGGTTCTACTATCACAGTCCTGTGCCAAGCTTATCATGAGCGCACAAGAAAATCTGCATCTCAGGGTTGACTTCAGTGCAGAAGTCACAATAACACAGAGATTAAAATCCCTACTGAGATCAGCACCTACTCCAAACTTCCATTGCCTTTATTTTTCATAGTACTAAGGCTAACACCTAGTTCACTCCTAACTCTTGTTATTTTTCTTGTTGGTATTTCTCTTGGATTTGGATAAGGAGAGTAATGTTGTCCAGTCGAATTTTACCTACGCTGTTCTGATTTAGTTGTCTTGTGGTTTTGATTCACTAACGCAGCATTTCAGTAATTTGCTTGAAAATTACTGAGTAGAAATTTGATTTATTTTTTTTTTATGCTTTGTTTACAACTATTATTTTTCATTCCCAGGTCTGCATGTCAGGTCTGATTTTTTGACCAGTGCCAAGTTCATTTGGTGATGACTAAAAGCATTCTTGGTGTGCTTGTTGCTGGAAAAGGAAAGGGACTGCCTAGTCCCTGCAGCATATAGTTTTACGCAGCACAACACATATACATCTAAAACTGGTTATCACTGGTTTTAATTAACTTGCAGTTTTCCCATGTGCTTGTCACATCTGGAGTGATCTCTAGTGCACAAGTCTTGGAGTTTGAAGAAAGACTCTTTTTCTCCCAGAATTCAAGTTCAGAGGGAAATCTTTATGTAAACATTGTAGAAAACCACGGGGTCTACATTTTGCTCCTGCTGAGAAAAACAAACTCTTTTTTGTTCTCATATTAGTGTATCTTCCTGTGTGGAAGAAAATGCAGTGAGAGTATTTTTAGCTGCTTTTGTCTGAAGGGTAAAAAGAGAAAAGGGAAGAGGAAAAGAGCTAAATTTTGAGTCATTTTTCTTTAAAGAATGTTTTCCTTTTCTTAAACAATATATTTGCAAGACTAAGTCCCTCGTCAGTAAACATCAAAAGCTCAACTACTGCCAACTAAAACACTACAAGATAAAATAATACAAAGTAAATTCTCGTTAGTGAAGGAGAAGGGCTTGTTAGATGGCACCTTCAAGAAACACATGGGGTGATCATGCAGTCTTAGAATAAGAGAAAGCATATATTTTACATACAAATATGTTTGTTTGGGGCATGTTTTGCGAAGTGTCTCATGCAAGCTAAGCTTCATGTGTTTACAAAGTGTCATCAGCTGATTCATTGCTGAGTAAAACATTAGAAGACTTGAATCTACACCAAGGATTTGCAGTCTCATTGTTGTATTGACAAACACAGTATCTAGGGGAGAAGAGGTGGAAGCCTACCTTCCTTCAGCTTAAGTTTCCATTGTACTTAATGCACATAGGCTTCAGTACAAACTACAGGAGATGCTTTTACCAATGCAGATATCTTCCATAGGGAACTACTGAAAGGCTTCTCAGGGTAAGATGTTTGGGATGCATCCCATAGGAAGGAGAGAGGTGCAGCGTACAGCAGGTAAATGTTAATATTAAATATTTATGCAGATGAAGACTAAAAAAGAAAAGAACTTAATATAAAAGGATCCAAATGATTTCAGGTTAAATTACAGTGCCTCAGAACAAAGGCATTCAGGTTCAGATAATAATCTTTGTTTCTCTATTTCAAAACTGAAATCTTAAAGAGTAGTCATATTCATTGAGCTTCCAATGAAGCTTTTGTTAGCAAGTGTAAGACTGACATAGCCAATATTGCTAAACGCTAGATTTAAAATACAAAGCTATTAAAAAGATAAATGTTTTTACTTTTCTATTTATTTTAATTTGAAAGTGGGTTTAGTGTATATTTTTTTACTTTCATACATTCAACTTTTTCCATCAATGGTGTGGACTATAAATGCTATATTTTTGATGAGATCATATTCTAGTGCAGTCTCGACTGCAAGAGCTGGAAGAGTCAAATATACTAAAAGTGGGCAACAATGAACAAAAGAATTAGCGCTTTAGTTAAGCTACCTGTAGAAATACTGTGAGCATATTTCTCCAAGTATTCTCCTTTAATAATTAAAAACGCTTTGTTTTTTGCTTTTCATCCCTGGCTCTATTTGCCCTGTAGTTTTGAGACTCTTGCCTCCACTGCCAGCCAGCGCTGCCTGTGCTCTCTGTTGCTCTGTCATCGTCCCGCTCAAGATTTATGCGGACTAGACCACTGTGAGCTATGTAAAACCACAGGTTTACAAACTGCTCCCGTTTGTCAAATAATTCATTTACGCAAGCCTTACACGAACAGGAATTCATTACTAAATCCCCAGCATGAAGTTAAGCAATATTTAGACCCTTTGCAGTTTAAGTCAGTCATTTTTAGCTGGACCTTAGCTGGTCAGGAATAATCAGTTGAATTCGGCTGATGTTTACCTGTGTGAGTAGAAAAAGAAGCACAGTTTGGGACTTATTATGTGGGACAGGGCTATCATTAATGTGATGTTAGCAGCCCTCCTTTTAGCCTTGCAGCGGAAATGGTAAGAGCTAATTTTGAATGTTCCCTGGGGAAAACATGGCCTTGGGAGTACATAAATCTTTAACTTTGAGCATGTTCCCCTGAGCTTCATTCTACAACTCCTGAAGAGTAACTTCGAGTCCAATGTAAAGCTGGGGGAGGTCAATAGTAACATCTTCAACTGCAGCACATTTTGATCAGGTCTGACTTGACTTGTTCTCTTAAGACCTTGTATTTAATGAAGGCTTTCTTTGTGTATGACAGAGACATTGGTCCTCAGACTGCCTTGGTCCTCACCGTCTCCTGAGAAAATAGTTAGCTATAAAACATCAGGGTGTAGTAGGTGTAATTTCTGCTACATTTCTTTGGTGCGCTTAGCTGCCCCAAAGGGTGCAGATGTAGCCTGATTCCCAGAGGGCGCAATGAGATGTGCTGTGTGGAAGGAGCATCCCGCGTGCTTGGATTACGCTTTTTCTAATAAAACACGCACCAGAAATGAAGGATCTGAATTGAAGAGAGGCCAAACAGAGTCCAGAGGCGGTGACTAATCTGATTAAAACTGCTGCTGTTGGAAATTGCAAAAGACAGGTTTTCTGATGAAATCCTAGGTACTTGCAGAGAAAGGGAGTTCTTAAAGTTTTACAGTTCCTGTGCTAAAGGAAGTGCAATATCAGTAATACGTATTGTGCAAAAAGGATTGCTGCTCTTCAGAACAAAGTATAGTTAGTGTTTTTTGGAGATGAAGCCTGAATTAAAGGACTGACATGGAATTCTGGTCCTTTGGCCCTTGTTGAAGAGAAATTAAACTCCTGTGATGCAAGCCTCGTCTTTCAGGTTTTAACCCAAGAAGTAAACAATGCATGTCTGGCATTTGGTTGCAAAATCTGCTTGCCTCACCTGTATAAAGCGACCTAATTTAGGAAAATGAAAGAGAATGTAGAACTTACTTTCTAGTGCCAAAAGGAGCTTCCAGGCCTCTTAACTTGTTAACTTTCAGCATATAAGTAGATACTAATTCTGTCACTGCGTTTGTGTGTTTAAGTGTGAAAACACCTACAGTTTAGGCCATGTCCTGGCATGACACAAGGTGTAAATAAATCACTTGCAAACAGTGATTCCGGGCAATGCCATCTCCACACACCCCTGGGGGGAAGCCACCTTTCGCATACATTCCCGGTCAGACTTCAGGGGCTGTATTTATTCATTAAGCCATGTGGTTTCTGTGGGAAGCCAGACTTCATACCCACTAATCAAAAGAAACGGAGAGAAGCACTGTCCCAGCGCTTAGCATCATTCTGGCAGTAATCATCGTTTTTCAGCCTTAAACTTGGTCTTTTAGTAAAGGTAGCTTTGGGGTAATTCGTGCACTTGTGGCTGCAGAGGCTTGGTGCAGGCTCAGCCCTGCTCCCCAGGTACAGCCACCCCCAGGCTGGCAGAAGGCGAAGGAGCGGCCTGGGCGAAGCTGTGTCTCACTGCCCTTCAAAATTTGTCATTAAGCGGGGCCAGAGTAAGCAGAAAGTCTGTGGGCAGGAGTGGGGAGAGAAGGGAGGGGGAGGGTGAAGAGGACGTGGCAAGGAAAAAGAGGGAATTTAGGAATGTGTTAGGGTGAGCGCCTTCCTCGGTTTGCAGGGATTCAGGCTGAGTGTAGTCACCCGGAAGGAGGTGCAGGCAAGACTTAGCCTCCAGTTCCAAATATTCTTAGCTTTCTCAGTTAAGGCAAGCAGCATAGAGGAGGTTGGGGAAAGAAGCTGGAAAATACTATTGACTCCTCCACTCAAGACTGTCAGCAAAACTACTACGTCCTTCCTTACTGAGGATGCTTATCTCGGAGCAGCGTGTCTTTAGTACCCCCTTCCAGAGTAACCTTTGCCACTCCTGTCCTCTAATACATCAGGTACAATGCACAGGTGCAGGATGTCACCCAGCGTTCGGAAGCCAGTGTACATCCCGGTCCAGCTAGCTGAGCACTCAGGGGACCCTTAGACCAGAACCTATGTTAGCAAATGGTGTCTGGACTTGAAGCCGCAACAGCCGGTTGTGTGGGCTGAGGTAACTGGAACAGAGTTACAGAGCGCACCGGGTAGGCAGAGAGAAAGACAGACTTCAGCAGAGCTTGTGCGTGTGTCCAGTGTGTGCCACAGGCAAGCATAGATCAAGTGGCTGTTCTGGGAGTCTGGCTCGCAACACCAACCCGTTGCCAGGAATTTACAAATGCGAAATTGGCAGCACATACAGAAACACTCAATTATTTCCTGGATTATGCTTAGTAAGGGTGCAGTTAAGCACGTCAGGTTGTTTTATTCATGCCTATGTTCTACCAGCTTCTGCAGGCACAGGGAGCCCATTCACACAAAAGGCAGTTGTGGAAATACTGGTTTTCTGCAACCCATGTTGCTCCAGAGAACAGGGAAGCAGCTTGTTCAGCTCAGGAGGGAAATCTGTTGGCAGCGCCATTCAGTATGCTGAATCATAACTTCCTCCTTGTTCATCTAGTAATCCAAAATGTCTTCTAAGAAAAATGAGGCAGACAGGTCTTGCGTTCCAACTCCTACGAGGAAAGACATTTCCACTATAAAAGACAAACTCTAGAAAAGAAAATTTGTGCCTTTCTTTATACTTTGAAAGAAACTATCATTACTATTTCCAGATCAGTTGTAAACTGTATTTGTATCTTGTGATTTTTATTATTAATGCAAGACTAAAATGCCGTCAACATAAGTACTTATGGTATGTATTATCATGTGACATCTTCCATTTTAACAACCAACAAAAGAAGAAAAATCTAAGCAAAAGACTTAAGTTAGTGGCTATGCAAATATAGAAAGCAATTTATTAAAGTCCACAGTGCCAAAAAGCTAGTCCATTGCTCTCATGAAAAGTGGTTCAAGGTTCACTACATAACAAAAAAACATTTTGATTTATGGCTGGGCAGTGATTTTTTTAAATGCATGGGAAGACTCTTAAGGCCTATTCATGCTGAACTGCTTTGTGCAACTGCCTCAACCTAGTATTCAGTTCTTTGATGTGCCTGTTTATAAAATTATGCTTTACATGCATCCTGCTGTGTGGTAGTTTTTAAGAGGCCCCGGAGCTCTCTGCAGTCAGACCAGCTGAGCAGAAAATGCTATCTACCACATGAAAAATCAGTAAACTGTGGGTTGAAACAGCCAAACTAAAATTGCTTGATATCAGTGGTGTTCAATATTGCACTACTTTCTGTATGTTGACATGCTTTAAAGTGAAATCTTGTAAGGCATGTAAAGTTTACTGCCCTCCTCAACTGGTAAACAAGTCTTACATCTTCGTCTTGCCACATTTAATTGTCTCTCGTAGTTCCTTAGGAGGGTTTGGTGGTGGTGGTGTAGTTGTTACAAACTGAATGCTGTTGACCAGGTTGTATGGATTCTTAACAAAAATGTTCTCCAATTTCCTTCTGCTGTCATTGTGTCCCAGAACTGCAGTGTCCTGGTGTTGGTTCTCCTCCACTTTTCTCAGATGTCTTGATACCAGTGAATGCTTTGCACCTCCATAGTGAACAGGTTAGGCAGCATCTTATATGTCCTCCTGTGTACTAAACTGCATGTCACTGTCAGATGTAGGGGTTATTTCCTCTTAAGTTACAGAAATCTGTTTTTTACTCTGGAGGACTTAAGGGTCTTAAATGCATCTCCTCTGGAGTTAAGAGGATTTTGCTGAAAGTTTCTGTAGCTTTTTATTTTCTTTATTTTTTAACAAACAGAGCAAATGTACCATTTTTACTGATCCTTACGTCTACTGAGGCTGTAGGGGAGCTGGCATTTCCCATTATGAGTTCTGGGCTTAGCTGCTGTAAAGTCTTACTTCAAAGAGCAACCCTGGTATGCACACAGGATCACGCAACAGGGCTGGAACCGAGAAAAAGAAAAGAGAAAAAAAGTAAGAGTAGCTGATGAGCTACTGGGAGGCAAATGCAGAAGGGACGGGGCATGACCAGATGCATGACCAGATGCAAGCTGGGAGCCCAGGCCATGACTGCCCTTCAGGCATCTCCCATGGCACAAGGTGCCTAAGCTGTGTTTATCAGCTGACAGTGGCTAGCTGATTTCTAAGAAACATACTGAAAGAAGTAGGGGTCTATCCCCCATGTTGGCGGGCTGGACCAGGCAGTTACTCCATTAGTTTCTTTCCTCAGCCTTGGTGGGATTGAAACCAGGAGGGGATCCATGCAGCTCTGTGTGATGGAGTGCGGAGGGAAGGGTCAAGAAACATGTAAAACAATTCCAGCTGTGAATGCCTCGAAAATGACATACAGAAAACTCCTTCATGAGTGTCAGTTTCTGAAATAAGAGTTTCTGGTGCCCCAGGGTGTCCTGCTCTTTTAGAAAGGTTCTGGCCATGCCATCTTCACAGTACTCTGTATCGTTTCTTAATAGGTAAAAAATTAGGAAGTTTCACAGTCCTCTGGAGTTGAGAATTTTGGTTCTTCTTTTGCATTTTTCAGTGGGAAGGTGAATCTGAGAGACAAAGCAGCAAGCCATCCAGTCACTGCAGTGCCTGCGTTAGTCTCTGGAGCATCTTAACGTAACTGCAGTGGGATGGGGCTTAGTCACAGCTAGCTTAACCGCCTGAGTATTTAGCTTCTCACAGAGGTTTGCCAACCAGTCCTGACTTCTGTCCCGCTGTAACTAAACTCCTAATTGTAGTTTAATTAAAGCAAAGGCCTTTTGTGCATAGTGGTTTATCTCTATAAGTGTCATGCAGTGTCAGGATAACTGGCAGATGGACGTTTCTATATTAAGAAACTACTAAAAAAAATTACTCTCTTAAGAGGCAGGGTGGTGTAAAAATATTGTCTGAATCTCCTTGAGGGAAAGATGAGTTCCTGTTCTCCAATTCAAAAAACAAAGCATATTATACACTGTAATACTTGTTTGACAGGTTTGAAGCCAGGGAAGAACACCTTTTTCACACGGGCTCTGATAACCATATTACGGATGACTTTTGAAACCAGTAATTTGTTCCTTACTTAGAACACAACAACTTGCATTCTGAGTAATGAACTAGGATTGATATAGGATATAAAGGCAGAAGACATTTCTTCACGAAGTGCACTGTTCTTCCAGATTGCAGTACGATGCAGAATTGTAATTGTGCTCCAAATCTGTCCTGAAGTAAAAATCTGTCCATAAGCACAAGTCACTGGGGGACAAACTGCTAGAGTAATCTGTGCAAAAGAGATTGGTTTGTACCTGCAGAATCTGTTGGGCAGACCGAGGAAGTTGTGGGCCCACGTAAGAAACACAGCCCTGTCAAGTCACATAATGTCAGTATGTGGCTAGGTTTCACTCCTGGCCTTCAGGACGACTAGTTTGCCATTTCTACTTGATACTGGATTGTAATTTTGAACACTGGGCTGTGGATAGAATGGAAAGAGAAATATTCTTTGGGCATGTGAAAGTACATAAATAGGAAACTTTGTTTTTTTAATAATGACTGTGTTTTTAAATAATGCAGTATTTCTTGGGAAAATGTCTCCAGATGGGAAGGTAGTGGTTTTTCATGTGTGTTTTTAAGTCTTGAAGCTGATTGATGCATCCTTAAGTTGTATTTCTTGAAACTAATAGTGTGACTTATGGGAACATGGAATAAGAAAAGTGAATGGATTTCCAAGTTTGAAATGGCATGACTATGAGATGCAGTATGTGCTATTCTTAGTGCAGAAAAAAAGGAAAAGCAAGCAATTCACACACAATCTCTACATGAATATTTGTTTAAATTTTGCAACCCACTGCTTGAAGTGTAAGATCTTTTTTTCTCATGCAAATCTAAGCCACTCACAGCTTCAGCAGAAGAGCACCACCGCTTAAAAAAAGTCTACTGTGATAATTTAACTCATCAGCATGATAAATGCTTTATGGGTTTAAGAAATGAGGTCAGTTCATGCACAGTAGGAAAGAGTGCAACAAGGATTCCAGTTGTAGGTGCTTATTGTAAATGCAGGTGGTTTCATCTTTAAATTTGTTTTCAGGGCAGTAATGCTAGTTTTTAACATCTCATGTTTGAGTGTAATTCAGTAGGAGTAGCAGAGCCTTGCTCAATGCCATTTGTTGAGTCTTATGGTTTCTCTTGATACAGAAGTTATAAATCTTTTAAAAAGAAGTATAAGCATGGGAAGGAAGATACATTATAAATACCTTGCAGCATATAGAGAAAGGTTAGCTGAACTCAGTGGGGAGGTATTGTTAGCAACAATCAACAGTTGACTAAGCCCAGAAGTAGCTTGCCTCTGAAACAAAGATGTTTGGTGGCATTTGTTTGTGGGGCTAAGCCACTCTTCCAAAATATTTGTGTTCATTCGTGTAATGTGAAGAAGAAAAATACTTCCAGATACTTCTTAATAACTACTGAAGCCCTAGAAAGCAGCCTGGACTTTGGAATGATTTAAAAAATGAAGCAAGGGGTAGAGGGCAGAGAGACAGAAGAAAATCAGATGATGTTGACTTACATTTTAACACTGCAGGTAGCAGCCAGCAGATCAGGAGAGAAAAAAGAGTGTAAGTTATCCCTAATACTTGCTAGAATAGCATCCTACAAATTATTATGCGGCAAAGGAAGTAGGTTACACTCGAATCTTCTACACAGCTCCAACATGACCTCAGACAATTTGCTTGAGTACATTGCACCTCGTTCCCTTCTGTAGTTTCTTGCTTCACAGCGACAGCTAGGTTTAATTTACTAACTGTATGTATAGTGCCTGCAATTTTTTTGAGGAAATAGCATAAATAACTGCAAACTACTGTGACCACCTGTATCTGTAACTGCGTAAACTGAACAAGGGAGTAGACTTATTATGAAACTTGTGCTTTTCATGTCTGTAAACCAGAGCGCTGAATGCAAAAGTAACAGGAACATATGTGAGACTTGCAGTGCTTGCTGAGGGATATTTGCTCCATAAGCCAGTAAATGAAGCGGAAGGAATAAATCACAAGTAGGACACTCTAACCAGTGACTAATAGAATGCTGTTCCACTATGTCCTCCCACCAGGAAAACCTGTACTGACCTCTTTCCAGCCAGGAATTTGAAATTTCTGAGGACACAGAACAGCTCTGAGAATGTAACAGCTTTTTTTTTTTTTTTCCTTCACACTTACGGTGCAAAGAAAATATATGCAGTATCTTTACTTTTACTCTGATACCGATAAACGCACAGACACACACACGTATATATATAAAACAGCATATATATGACACACTAAAAAAGAATTTCTCCTTATCTCAGGATTTTTCAATTTGTGATCATTAAGTAACCATGAAAATGGGATTTTTATATATCTGATTGCAGTAATTGCACAAGAAAGTAAAGGGAAGAAATTCACCAAGAACTATACACTTATCAATGACAGCTGGAAGATAGTGCTGAAATTGGAGAGACACTCTAAAAGACAGTTAGACTTTGCCTTCTCCCATCAGAAGATCTCACATCATGGAGGTGAGAAGAGAGAGTCGGAGACTGGTACCAACAGCAAAGCAGAAAAGCTAGAACAGGGAAAAGATCTCATTTAAATATTACAGTAGTAAGGTAGTCTTAAAATAGATTTTGGCTAGACAAGAGATGTGCAAGAGGAGTGGGTGTAGTAATACAGGAAAGAAAAAAAGAGCTAATTACTAGATTTCTTCAAACATATATCCATCATACCAATTTCAGCCACTTTTCTCTGAATTTTCTGGCGTCTGAAATAAATGTTGATATTCTGGCTTCCCCCATTTAATGTTGCATCTCTCCCTAAATACCATCTAAACACATCTTCCCGTTTTTGTTCCTCATTTTTCCTCTTCTCTTAAGATATTTGTGACAGATTTCTGCCCTTTTCAGGTGAAAAACATTCTGGCAGAATGTAATACAGACATATGGGTAAATACTGACTTTGGGGTTTTGTGGATATTAAGATTTAGAGTTCCTTAATGTCAGCTTTGACTTCATATTTGCTTAGGATCTCTGTGCTTCTCAGGACAATCTTCATTATTTACCACAGAGTTCAGTATTAAAGCACATATTATTGCATTCTATAATTGTATTACTTTCATGCACATACGCAGCTTTTGAGTGAAAATGATTCTTCTGAAATCAGGAAAATATGATGTAACTTCCAACTTTCTCTAAAAACATGAGCTAAATAGAAAGGGGTTACATGTATTTGCTATGCCAAAGTGGGATATCAATGCAGTACTGTATGCAGAAATTTGAATTAACATCATTGCTGAGATATAGCTACATTATTTCTGGTGTGCTTTAAAGCTTTGCATTTTGTTGCATCATCTGATGCTTCAGCAAATGCTCTGAACTCATCAAGTGGCTGATGGATGTGTTTGTAAAGGCTTGGATGGTCACTTTATACGCAACGATAAACCCGCTGTTGTATTTAATGAGGTCAGTGAAGCAACCAGAAAAGAAATATATAACTCTGTAGCGTGGATTTGTAAGCATGGTACTGCCTAGGCTTTTTAAGTTTAATGAAGCAGCTACTCTGCTGCTGAATATTCTTGTTAAACAGTCTCAGCACGGATTTTAAAACTAAAATGTTGCTGATACCATGGTCTCCTTGGAGAGTCCGTGGCTCTTATTCTCTTAAAAAGTCTGCATCTTTTATGTGTTAATGGTTTTGAAATCAGCCGTTTGCCTCATTTTCATTGTAAATGAGGGCCAGAGTCTGATTTCCTTCCCCATTCTCTGAACACTATATCCCCTGTAAGCTGTCTCATCAGCCTCCAGTTCGCTCTCTGGGGTATGCATGGTCTGAAAATAACTGAAATAATCCTGTA
The DNA here is from genome assembly GCF_965231255.1 of Vanellus vanellus. NCBI lineage: Eukaryota > Metazoa > Chordata > Aves > Charadriiformes > Charadriidae > Vanellus > Vanellus vanellus. Next base: position 31,865,404 of record NC_138908.1, read on the forward strand.
AAGCAAACACTTTGCCAAGCGTTTTACTATTTTAGGTGCCTTTCTAAGAATAAAAATCCCTATGTGAAAACTTGCACGGTACAGTGGTCCAGCATCCCCATCGCATCTTCACATGCTACAAAGTCTTACTGCCAAAGACGTCCATTCAGGAGACGTCAGAAAGTTAGCACTGCCATTTGCTTAAATCCAATGAGATAAAATTAAAAGATTTGTTGTAAAACCCAGAGAAATACCTCTGTTTTGAGGAGTGGACTAATGTTTAATTTTTAAAGACTCAGTTTCCTGCTGTGGTACTTGTACTATACAAGTAACAGTGGTGTCTGATGCAAAACACTTTTCTTGAGGGTTAAATGCAGTGGAGACAAATGTGCCTGATTTCAACATGTGGATATCATAGTAGTAACCTGTAAGATTTCCATGTGACTGTAGCCAAGAGTCTCAAGGCGTGCTAGGAGGTCTTTTCCCCCCTTTTGCAGTGGGGTTAATCCACCCCATACTGTTGGTGACCAACCTGGAGTGCAAGCACACACAGCCTGGTGCTCTGCCCGTTGAATCACCCAGGCTCCTCTCACAGACAGGCACACCCAGCAAGGAACATCTTGCGAAGGTATCAGGAATTTACATTCCCAGGCTCTTTGTTACCAGATAACCCCTGCTTTCCAATTACCATGGTTGAAAGCATCATGCAAAATACACTCTAAGCGATGGCAGTAAGAGCAAAGCAGAGAAGAAAGACACAGGAAAGCTGTGATTTCTGTCTCACCTTGTGGCATAAATTATTACTGCATGCAGCCTGTTATTAAGCAAGTCAGTGTGACAAAAGCCCTGTACAGGATTATTTGCTGGGTCTGTTCTCTGCCATGGGTTCATGATGGAAGGCACTTAACAGCAGTGGAGTGTTTTCACAGGGGATTTGGAGCTGATCGGCCGCTTTCTCCTCTGATACATAACTTTCCCTGTTGGTGGACGGGGGCATCGTTTAAGTTTAAAAGAGCACAAGGTGAAGATTGTATGTTCCTTTGCAGCATTTGGCGGGGAGGAAGACAAAAAGATTCAGTCTTTCCATTTATCACTTGTGACTTTAGGAGTCTGCAGAGGAAAAAAATCAGTGTGGAGCCCCAGCTTGCCGTTTCTGAGACGTACAGGCTGTTTTTCCACAGCACGTACCGTTGTAAGCTTACTCTCCCTGCTGCGCGGGTCTTGAAGGGCTGGGGTGGGGGGTGGGGTGCGGGGGATGTTTTTTCTCACTCCTGGTATCAATCAGTGCGGCAGAGTTGGAGACGGGGAGGGACGTGCCCCTTTCCTCCACTCCACCACCCTCTCCTCCCTTCTCCCTAGATGGGGACCCGCCACCCACCGCCATGAGGATGAGCCGCTGCAGTCACCTGCCGGGAGTCCCACCAGAGCGCCCGCGCCCGCCGGTACCCGACGGCAAGACCCTGCCTGGCGGCAGCGGCGACAGCCCAGCCGGCAGCTGCCCGCAGTATGTCATGCAGGTGTCGGCGAAAGATGGGCAGCTGCTCTCCTCTGTCGTGCGGACACTCGCCACACAGAGGTACGTGGGGGGGGGGAGAGGGGTGGCGGGACAGGATGGGGCCCTTCCCTGCCTGGGCTCCAGTGCACCCTCCCCAGCTGCCACCCGCAGGTCCCCTCGAAGGGAAGATGCTGGTGAAGGCTTACCGTGGCGCACCTGTAATTAAACCCTCATCCTAACTTCATAACGATTATGCTACACATGTAGCGTAATTACTCTCAGTGTAATTACACTCGCCATTACACTCGGTGAAGAAGGGGGAAGCAAGCTGTCTGGGGACGATGCTGCTCAAGTGCGCCAGCTGCAATAATTTGCCCTGATAGGTAGCGGGAGGCTTTGGCGGGCGCTGGCTGGCACGGGATGCTGTGTTTAGCCTGCCTCGCTGCTGCCAGCTCTTCTGCGGCATGTTTCCTTCACACTTCCCAAGCTGGCGTGCTGAGCGGCCAGACAGCTGTTTCTAGCAGAGGTGCACACGCGAGTGTTGCGGCTTCAGCCATCGTCCAAATGATTGAGAGCAGCTCTTTCTGCTGTCAGTTTGGAATGGCAGATTAGTGGTGAAATAAGCCCTTTGAAACACTAGCCTGCTTCGGGTTGGCTTTGTTTTCATTAGAAGCAAGAAAGACGATGCTTAAGGGTTTGGCCATATCTTAGACTTGATACTTGGGTCAAAGTTAAGTTCCGCTTCATCGATGTGAAGCTGGAAAGACTGCACAGGTCTTGAAGTAGCCCTGGGTTTTCACAAAACAGCAAACATAATGCAATCCACAGCACTCATGCGAAGAGTGAAATTGTTAACTGCTGCTGTATGTGAAAAGGCCCTTTTCCCCTTTACTTGTAGCAACTTTTTTAAACCCTGTATATTTTCCACAGCTTGGATATGCATGCAGAATGTCGAGCACAACTTCATACTGTTTTACCGGGCAGATTGAAAGGAGACAGCTGCCTTCTTTACACTTCCCTTGAGTGAGTCTACCTGGGGCAGCCTGCAAAGAGCCGGAGGAGGGACAGAGGGAACAGCTGTGTGCCACCCTATGCTATCTGCAAATAAAGTTTTGTCAGTGACGGTGACAAAACCTGCTTTTCTGAGGAGATTACCTGAGGTGGCGTATGTGGTAGGGAGAGTTTTTGTTCCCAAGATCTCAGCCAAGAGATTGACCTTCTCAGCCTGGGCAGCTGGAGGGGCTGAGTTGAAGCTGCAGTGAAGTGGATCCGTGGTTCAGCAGCACCGGGGCTCCCAACCTGCTCCTGTGCTAAGCCGGAGCACTCTGGGAAGCTGCGTGACTGCCTTCCTCTTTCCTGAAAGATTCCTTTGTAAAACTGAGAATCTTAATAGTTCAAAACAGAGTCCTTAGGTTTTCACTGGCAAGAGGAGCACCTGTCCCCCTTTGCATGTTAGCACACCACCCTCCCTTGGGGGAAGGCAGTACAGGAGAAATAGCCACAGGCAGCCATGCAAGAGGGATGTGTTTGGCACAGTCCTCCCTTCCAGTGCCATTGTATCACTCCTTGAGCTGCTCACGGGGTGTTGTCCCAAAGAGAGGGACAACCCAGGGACAGAGGCTTCCTGCCTGCACGCACCTGCCTGTTATAAGTTGTGGCCCTGCCTTCACACCACTGCAGGGCAAGGTGCTGTTTTTTCAGGTCCAGTACTCCTTTGCTGTTGATCACTGAAAACAGCTTACCCTGAAGGTCGGGGGATCATTACTAGCATAAGACATGCTACCCTGTAGGTCCGGAGTGATGGCACAGATCATCACTAGCATGAGAGTTGCCCAGGTGGGGCAGGTTTAAAACTTCCCTGATGCATTTAGAGATTTCTTGAAGTGGCTGCTCTGCTGTACTGTGAAGAGGTGGGAAATACAAAGATACAGAAGCACTTGGTCGTCTGTCTCTCAGCTGCCACTCTGACGTGTTCTTCACTCTCCGCTTCCCCCCACCCCACAGAAGAGATGTTTTAAACAAGACTACCAAAATGCCTGCAGACATTAGCCCAGCAGCTTGGTGTACTAACTACGGAACAAAGTACGCAAACTGCAAAGGCTTCCCATATTGTTAATTCGTGCCGTACAGAGAGAAAGAGAGAGAGGCTAGATCACAGCCCTGTATACTGACCAGCAATTTTCTCTCCTCCTCCAGCAGCCCTTTCAATGACCGGCCAATGTGCAGGATCTGCCACGAGGGCAGCAGCCAGGAAGACCTGCTTTCCCCCTGCGAATGTACGGGGACCCTGGGGACTATTCACCGCAGCTGCCTGGAGCACTGGCTGTCCTCTTCAAACACCAGCTACTGTGAACTCTGCCACTTCAGGTTTGCAGTGGAGCGCAAACCCAGGCCATTGGTGGAGGTCAGTACATGGGGCACATCCCCAAAAGCTTAGATTTAATGAGCAAATTGTGTTTGTTCTTATATCGGCATCACAAAGCCCTTGCAGCTCCACAAAAGCTAGCTGTGAGTTTTGGGCTTGGCGAGATGAGGACAGGAGCTCAGGGAAAGGGCAGGGGTAACAAAACCCTTATTCTGAACCAAATGAAAACAAGCGAGAAGAATGGGGTTGATGGGTTTGCTTCACTGTAAACATGAGTGAAGATTTGGGAAACTGTGCCCAGCGAATTCCTAGTATATCAGCCAGCTTGGTAGAGGATGGAAGAGAGGTAAGTAACAGTTTCTGTGGCATGTGAGACGAGCATCAGTATTCAGCATATTAAATATCGGTCAGGATTATGATTTTTTTCTTGCTTTTGAGAGAGAGGGGTAACAAACCAAGGAGCCGTAGAAACCTAGTTTCCGTGTCAAGCCCACAAGAAGGAATTGTTCTTGCTCTGTGTCTGGCATGTTTAGCCATTTATGAGTGACCTTTTGGCCTCCTTTTGCCTGTGTACCAGACTCAACAGTGAATTGCACGATTGTTTCTCCTTTATCAATTAAAATTCAGTTTTTGCCAACTGTAGATGCTTTAGCAGCTGCATAGAATTTGCCAGATTGGGTTTTTTTTTGTCCTCAGGAAAATAAAAAAAAAAAAAAACCAGAAAAAAAAGCCAAGATTACTGTCTTTGCACTGTTAATGATCTTTCTCCTTCCCTATTTTAATTTGGAAAAAAAAAAGAAGTAAAAAATACGGTTAGTGTTGGAATTGAAGTGAATAACAAATAATAACATTTTACAAAAGTAATGAGAAGCGTCTTACTGTACCAGTTGGTGGTGACACAGGTGCTTACATGCTAAACTTGGGTTCAGGACAAGATGTCCTTCCTGTGCATCTTCATTGTTCCTGTAAACTGCAGCAGAACTGGTTGAAGGAGATACGGTATTAAAAACAAGGGGGAGGGGAGGTGTCCTGTTTTGCTTTTATTCACAGATGAGAGGATAGAGGATAAAACTGGCTGCTGGGAAGTGGGTCAGGGACCCATGTGGGGGGGGGGGGGTGGGGGGTGAGCAGTTAGCACTGAAGACTACCAAAATTGCTTTATGCTGGATTGAGTTAGGCACGCACATTTTGTGTCTAAGCCTAAGGATATCTTCATTCTTCCTTAGGATCAGCAAAAAAAGAGTTACGTGATACGGTATGTAGCACAAGACCTGTAGCCTTCTCAAGCCTAAACCAGAGCAAGCCCAGGCCAGCTGTGTTTGATTGCCTCTGGCTTGTTGTTTGGTACTTCTAGCCGGATTCCAGCCTCTCCCAGGAAGCTGGTCCCGGTTTGAGAGACGCTGCTGTTGAGTGTTCTCAGGCTGTCAGCGACTGAGCAGCAAAATCTTTATGACTGAGCGTTCTCCAGTGAAGATGATAACATCTTCATTCAGCCAGCTGCTCTGAGCCTGCGCCAGGCAGTTTTCAGTTGGAGCTTTGGCGCGAGGACGATGCCACTCTGAATTTGCCTTCTGAAAAGAAAGACAATCAGTGCTGAGGCAGTGCGAAGTAAACAGTTTGATTTTGGAGTCCAGCTTCTTCAAGCTGTTCCCTTGCAACAGCTGCTCGTGATGCTTGCTTTGCACAAATGGGATGTGACATTGTTCAGAGCTAATGATGATTGAAGAAGTTGAAAGCGAAGCTAACCCTGCTCAGGCTGGGGGCGCGTCTGGTCACTTGATCATTCCCCGATGAAGTGAGTCTTCTTTTTGGCAAAAGCAGTAATAAATAATGGCAACAACAATAATAACAATAATAATGATAAAGCTGTCTTTTGTTTCTCAGCTGAGGACAAATGAGAACCAGGTGCAAGAACATTTCTGAAACATAGTACACATTGTTAATTAATGTTTTTCTCTTTACTACCTAATCTATTCTTGCTTCTCAGCTACCATACCCACAGTATTTTAGTGCAGTCATCAACGATTATGTGCAGTTGCAGAAAAGGTCGTAAAAAAAAGCAACTGACTTTTTTGAAGTCCTTTGTGTTCTTATACAAGCAGAATGTTTTCTGTTTAGAAGGGAATTGAAGCTGTACTGTTAAAGTTGAGAGCAGCAGAGAGAAAGAGTAACTAAGATGAGTTGTATGCAAGGGGACAAATTAAGTAGAAAGATATCAGTCAGACTTCTTGATTTCCATTAGTATAACTTAAGGTTTTCCTTAAAGTTTGTACTTATTTAATACACAGTTCTTTGAAAATCCAAAGGCATCTCCATGCAAATAATTACAGCGAATCTGAAACTTCCCAAAGTATGAGCAAAGCAGATGCAATGTGCAGATTCCCTCATCTTCTGTGTCCTAAAAGCACTGTCCTGTCTGTCTGCCTGAATTACCTAGAGTATGAGGGCATGGAGGAAGGTGTATCAGGTGTAGTAGGACCATGTCTCACAGAAACCTGCTGTAATGGTTGACAAGTGACAAACCAGAGTGGTCACCTGCTTTTAATTTGTGTGTGTGTGTGAGCGCACACGCATGTGTGCGTCTTTGGGGTGAGGAGTCAAAGTTCTCTTCATTTAGTAAGATAATTAGTTCTCCAAAGATTCCTCTGAACAAGATAATAGAAATGGTAAACGGTCCTTTCAGTGGAGGTGAATGATGAGTTTACCAACGCATTTTAGGAGGTCAAGAGGGACTATCGTACTCATAAAGTCATTTGTAGAGCATAGTCTATAGAAGCTTATCCAGTAACTCCTCAGCAGGCCCTATCCCATGCAGAGAATATATCCCAACCATTGGTCAGCGACAGGTAAGATAAAAATGCTTGAAATAATCAATCATCTCATTCATCTTTTCTCCTAAAGATTTTCCATCAGGAAAAAAAAATATATTTCTGACTATTCAAAGACATATTATTCACTTTCTTAAGGAGGTCAGAAAAAGAAGAGGACACGGTGTTATGTCTTCTCCTCATCCCTTCACTGGATTGATCACTGCTTCTTAGTGGCTTAGCTGTGGGTATGAAGGAAATCTCAGTGGAAACAAATTGAGATACTTCACTTGCTTTGTCTAGAAATGTCATATCTGACTTCATTCCTGCTGTTAGCACCCAGGAGAGGCTGCAGCAGTAGTGGGCTTGAAATGAAGTGAGCAGTAAGCAGCACAACTGGTTGTTCAGTCATATTCCTTCCTCCCTTGTGTATGTTATTATGGAAGCAGCAGAGGATTTCTTGCTGCGCTTCATGATTTGATCAGAACAGGCTAGTGAACCCACAGCATTTCTCCCCTTGCACACCCAGGCATGTTGCTAGTTTGCCATTAGTTCATTCTGAAGTGAAAGCAAGTGCTCCATAAAAATTTGTTGCAAGATGGCCCATGTTGCAGTTGCCCGTGTTCACGCTAAGGATGTGGGCTCATGCACTCGAACATGAGTTCTTTAGCTCAGATACAAGGGATATATCTAGAACTGTATCCTGCCTCCTGCGTACATCATGCGAAGGATGCAAAAATGCGGGGAGCTCACCTTTGCTTTTTCTCACCAGCTTACGCTGGGCACAGCAGCCTCTTTTCTCCTGGATTTCTTTTGCATGGAAAAGCAAAGGGAAAAATAGCATTCATTTTGACCTCCATTCCTTCTTTTATCCTTTGTATCTTTTGTCCATCGTAAGCTTCTCTCTGGTCAACTGAGTTTCAATCTATGTACTTCTCAAGGGAGACATTCCTTTATCTATGCCACAGGACATGTTTTTGTTTTCTGGGAAGAAACGTCTCCCAAGAAATGTATGATCTGCTCACTGTTTGACACCCAAAACCGAACGGGAGGCAGGAAACGGTGGTACAGTCTGTCAGGCAGATCCATCCTCTCAACATTGCATTTGTGAAGCTTCAAATATTCTCGGTCCACTTCTTTTTTTAACTCAGATTCTTTTTCCCAGAAGAACTGTTTCTGAACCATGAATCAGGCATTACAGTGTGGATTTTTCCCTTCCTTCAGCGTTCAAGGGAAGTGGTATGTTCATTGCCATCCACAGTTTATATCTTTTGCCTCCTGCTACATTGGGTGGAGGAGCTTTGTGACTTGTGCTTCGTCAAGTGAAAGAAGCACACACCAGGGAATGCACACATTTCATCTCCTCCACAGGTGTTTGTCAAAGGTTGGTCAGCCAAAAGGAATGGTCTCCTTTACGGTTCCTTGTCTCCATACTGTTGGCCTACACGTGTCAAATGTTCCCTGTGTGATTTTACAGTTGTCGGTAAGAACTGCTTTCTGTTGAGCTTTCAGAGATTTAGTTAAATGGGTGGCAAAGGCGCTACAGCTAAGTGCAGAGCCCCCTCATGCCCTATCTGAATTTCAGCACTGACGCTGCCTTGCTTATGGACTGAGCTAATTGGGTGGGAACTGTTGCACTCCCTCCAGATGACCCTGCTTCTGGTGGGACTTCCACTCAGAGGTTGGGCTGATGCTCCTCAGCTCTCCGTTGGGACATGGGACTTCCTTATTTCTCAGTCATGTGTGAACTTGTGTACAATAGCTGCAGTGGAGAGAACATGATATATTGTCGTAAAGGGGCAAGAGATGGATTGTGATAGAAAAAGAGTTTTTTTCATACTGAAGATCACTGAGTCCTTTTGTTCATCTCCCTTCTGGAGGGCACCTGGCAAGCTCTGGCGTAGAGAATTGAAACCACCAACATCAATCAGACATCATCTACTGGAGCATAAGCTTTCTGTAGCATCTTTGGAGCTGACATTTGGAGTGACATTTTTGCTATACAACATGTTGCTGTAGAGGCACTTCGCAGGCATCAGCAGAGCAATTTTAGCCATTTTGCTTGATTTCAGAGCTCCCCCTTCAGATAAGGGGATTGTTTGGAGACACCCACAGCCAGTTAAAAGGCGCTATTTGCCAGTAATCCAAAAGACATAGTCCATTTACACATTCCGCTCAGTCCCAGGGCTCATGATACTGCAAAATTCAATTCAAGAAGTACAGGCAAGGTCCGCACCCACCGCTTCTACTGTGTGCTAGATGCACAGCACCCTTTTACAGTCTGCTGGAAACTAGAGGTGTGCAGGACACTCACTTGGGCACATGGATATCTCATTATGAATTTGTCTGGGGATGATGCGTCTCAAAGAAAAAAGCAGCTGCTGCTGAGTAGCCCTACTTCTCTGTCCCATGTCATGGTCACCCCACTGCCAGTAAGAGCCTGACTACATTTGACACAGAGGACCCAGGCTGAAGCAGCAGAAACTCTTGACACCGGAGAAAAGAAAAGTTTATGATATGGTGGTTGATATTCATAGAGCTGATGTTCCTTGTGACAAACGTGGAAGGATGTCAAAACAAACACGGTGAAATGGAACTGCAGTAATTTCAGTTAGTGATTTTTACAGACCTTCCACTTTTATATAAGCTGCTCTTTTAATGCAGCCAATCCACAGAAAGAAATCCACTCTAGAAATGTGTGACATTATTCACATAAATGCTTTTGCTGTGTTTCAGCACAAAGATTGGGTAAGCTTTATTATGAGTATTATATATCATCTTCATTTCAGTTTCCATATTGCATCTATGTTGCTTCCACTTGGTTTAGTACGGAAACAAACACGAACCATGGCAGCACAAATGCAATAAAATGTTGTTAGAAAACAACCAGCTACAACATAAATACGGTATAAGAACATTATGTGACCATATAAGTCAGGCTTGTATTGCTTTTAAGTTATTTACATGTTTTAAACCAACCAGGATTTGGTATCTATTAGTTCATTTTTTGCAAACAAACAAAGAGAAAGCACTTAATTAACAGTCTAAACTCAGAAGCAAACCAGCATGACTAGAAGGAAAAATTAAAGTCAGGATTATCTTCACAATATTGGGCAGAAATTAACTTCAGTTTTTCCCAATCTCTTGCTGCCTGTAGAACTCATGCTAGAAAAGAAAAATAAATTAAAAAAAAAAAAAAAAAAACAAAACGTAAAACCTACATCTATGCATGAAGTAGTTAAGATGGGCTTACGTTGTAATTTAAAACTTCCAGAAGCCTGACACTGAAATATGAATTTAGTTTTTGTGCAAGACTTTGAGTCATGCTGGTTTTGTCTGTTGGGATTCTTTTTACTTATTTTTCCTCTTCACTGCTCAGTGAAGCAAGTCATTAGCATTAAATTACTGTAATGAAGAGACACCAGATTTGCTGCATGTAGTTTGTAGAAGGATCACTCTTAAAGCCAGAAGGAAAATGGTGACTCAGTGTAGTCACCAACAAGGAAAACTTTCATGCATCTGAGTTTGGAGGAACTGCAGCTGTCAGTAGACCACATTAGGGCTGGGAGCGGGTAGCTTAAGTATGTACATCCTGCCTCCCTTCTTGACCCAAAAAGGGCAAAATAAGAAGGGCAAGGTGACACAGGTGCTTTTCTACCTACTTGTCTTCAGCTGCGACAATGCCCCCCCAGACACCCAAGTCACACAGGAAGATTTTGAAGCAGCCATGTAGACTTCCAGTAGAGGTATGTCTGAGTTAAAGTATTAAAAAAACAACAAAAAAAAAACCAAAACAAAAAACAAACAAACAAAAAACCAACTCCCCAACACATATAGTTTGAAAAACATAACCTCTTCAAGATGCACTTTTTACACCTGGAATACCATTCTTTATTCATTCCTAATGAGGAAAAATGCAGAGACCAAAACAAGCTGTTCTCTCTGTCCTTTAAAGAGAAATGAAGTAGTTGTTTTATGATCTTTACAGAAACGTTTTGCTACAGTGCTTGACTTTTCCCAAGCACAAATCTTTCTCGTAGTACTGACAGCAAGAATGCAAACAAGAGCAAACCACCCCACACCCCTCTGCAAAAAAAAACCCAAAAAAACAAAACCAAAACAACCAAAAAACCAAGAAGAAAAGCAAAAATTACTTGTCAGTGAACAGACTATGCCTTCAAACCATCACATGTGAACTGATCTTTCCTAAATTTAAAGGACTAACGATCAAGGGCAAAAAATGTTGAGGAAAGTTCCCAGGAGAAAGTAAATGAACAATGAGAGTGGAAATAGCTGCTTTGGAAAAGGCCAAATGATATCCTTTAAGAACTAGCAAGACAAGAGAAGATGCTGTGGGTTTTCGAAGGTACAGCTATTTTTGTTTTAGGTATTGGTGACTTTTCTTTGGACATCGTGTTTCGGTGATAGAGTTCTAAACTGCCTGGTTATCATCTCTGTCCTGCTGGTAGCATTTCCTACCACCAATAGGAGCCAGTCAAAGTTTGCTCTTTCTAGGGGAAAAAAAAAAGGTGCTAAGATGAAAAGTTTTATTTCATCTGTCTTTTTGGAGAGCTACCAAGCATTTATTATCTATCATGTCTTTAGTTTGCATATATTTAAGCTCGTCGATCAGGACATATGCAATGTGTTGAAATATGTGTTGCCAATAGCAAATCTGCTTTGCTTTTGATTTAAAATGCAAAACGTGATTTTTGTTGATTGATTTTCTTGAATGCATACATTAGTCTGCCTAATTGGGAATACATTCATCCAACATAGAATGGGAGCTTTGAAAAACATATGGATAAAAGGAAACACTGTTTCTCCTGGAGTTCCACAAAATCTTTTTTCTTGACACATCTCGAAATCTTTTTACCTGATACAAGCATCACCTGAAATATAAACTAAAAGTGGATAGCAGGAAAACAGAAAAGCAGTAAGCCAGACTAATGTTGAAGAATTCAAGACTGTTTAATTTGATCTGCAAGAAATTTCATAGATTTTTATAGCCCAATTTAGCAAGCTCTGGTGTTTGTTTTCACTATCAGAGAACTACTAGTCCTGGTTTTAGACATTGAAGTTGCATAATCCAGAAACTGAACACCACATCTATATCAAGTATATATTTGATATATTGTATATCAAACTCCTGTTTTTCAGCTGGCAAACTACCCATGGTCTAGTTTGCAAATTCAGTTGTGCTGTGATAGCAACAGCCTGCAGTACTCTCCTTGCACTTAGCTACCACCTGGGGTTGGTTCCCGTCTTCACTGTGGTTTATTCTTTTTACAAAACAAACAAAAAGAAGGATATGTCATACCCCACCCTTAGAATGAATAGCATATTTTTTCCACTTAAAAAAGCATGGAAATGAAATTCAGTTGCTATTTCAGAAAGTACCTTTTGGTACCTTTCAGACATCCACAATTAAATATTCCCTGGAATAGAATGAATAGCATATTTTTTCCACTTAAAAAAGCATGGAAATGAAATTCAGTTGCTATTTCAGAAAGTACCTTTTGGTACCTTTCAGACATCCACAATTAAATATTCCCTGGAATATGAGTTAAAATAAGGGTTAAACTTAAATAAGAGCAGACTCAGTTACAAAGAGGCCACAACATTAACATAATAAAGTTACAGATGTCAAATCATTTAGTTTCTAGCTGTCAACGGGACTCTTTCTGGGACCAAAGGAACATCTCTGTGAGCTGTCACCATGGCCTTTCTAAAAGCACCCACTCAAGACAGTAACGCTGTGCCAGTAACTGAATGTTTGATCTAAGCAGGAAACCCAAAAACTGAAATATAAATATTTTTTCAACTAAAAAGTAACTGTCAAACATTTGTTTTCCTTGGCAAAACATTAACCTAGGAAAGTTTGAAGTCACCCCAAATGTTTCATTGCACTGAAAACAAACATACATACCATTCTGGTCTGGGAGATTTTATTTTGAGTTACATGTAGTTAAGCTTAGTTTAAAAACATTTCACTGAAATAGGTTAATGCAAATTTTTCAAGTAAAAAAGTATTTGAACAAAACGGTTCAGATGTAAATTTTTTTTTAACCAATAAATGGACCTCCTGGTCTTTAAAAATGTCCTTCATTCAAGAGAAACACTCTAAAAAACCAGTATCCGTCCTTCTTTGCTTAAAGCCCAAGGCAAAATGCTCCCATTGGCCACTGCTGGCATGAAACCAGAAATGGCAATAATTGCTGGCAGTTCTGCTTGTGTACAGACTGCTTTCATCAAGATTCACTGCAGAGCTATCAGCATGAAAAGAATGAAATGAACTGATAAGTTGGATGTGTAATAAGCTATTTTTAGTTCAAAGGGAAACACGTTTAGGGAAGACCATTCCTTTCTGTCTTCTCCCCCCAGACTCATATGTGATAACTATTTAAATACCTTTAACTAAAAAGCAGTGTGATGGATTTTCTTCATACTCTGTGGTATCTTCTTTGCTGCTGGTATAACTCCAGAAACATTTATGTAAAATCAATTTTCCAGTGAAAATACACCGAACTAAAAAGGGCTTCCTAGTAGAAACAGGTTGTAGCCTTAGGATCTGATCTGGAAAACACTATGCAGATACTTTACTTAGCATTTGTGAGTCATCTAATTGAAGTTAGACTTATGGAGGTCAGTGCTTCCAGGATTTGGCCTTTGGCAATGATGAAGCAGCTCAGACTCGTGGAGGTGTTTTACAGCAGTTTTCTGCTGGCAGCTCATTGTGGTTAGGTTAGATAAATTCACAGTCTGAGCCTCTCCAGGGTTCTGGTCCTCAGTTGCTGCTTGTTCTGATGATTTACTTCTCCAAATACAAGGCTTCACTTTGCTGGCACATCACGCAGATGTCTCAGCCTGGTTTTGCATGCAGTCTTAAGTATCAGGTGAAATTTTGCAAGCCACTAGTGGGATCATAGACCAAAAGTCTCCTAGGGACTGTTCCAAATCCACATTAAGATCCTGAGCACTAGAGTTTGCCTTCAGTTGACGGACGCATGGAGACCCTCTGATGAAGGTCAGGAGCTCAATTTAATCTTTCTAGTGCAGATAATAATTTAAATTCAACTCTTTGTGAAGTATTTGCAGCAAATCTTTGCATGTGTATTACATGTGTCAGCCTGTGAGGTGAAGGAGCCTTGGGTGTGTTAACAGTGTTTTCTCACGTCAAATGCAGTACCATCAAAAATGCCTTTCAAAACGTAAGTGAGTTCCTTCATAAAACTGTGCCAGCTTTGGGGGTTTTAGCCTACACCGCTCTTCTTGGGAGGCTGTTCCAGAGTTGGATCCTTTGAAGGCTGGGAATTTTTTTATGACTTGTACCGTAAATTTACTTACAGTCAACTATTGCCCATTTGTTCTTAAGCCAACGTTATCATAGAATCATGGAATTGCTGAGGTTGGAAGGGACCTTTAAGATCAGCAAGTCCAACCATTAAACCTACCCTGACAAAAAACACTTCTAACCCATGTCCCCAAGTACCACATCTACCCTTTTTTAAAACACCTCCAGGGATGGTGAATCCACCACCTCCCTGGGCAGCCTATTCCAATGTTTAATAACCCTTCCAGTGAAAAAGTGTTTCCTAATATGCAATCTAAACCTCCCCTGACATAACTTAAACCCATTTCCTCTTGTCCTATCACTTGTCACCAGGGAGAAGAGGTCAGCCCCCACCTCTCTACACCCTCCTTTCAGGTAGTTGTAGAGGGTGATAAGGTCTCCCCTCAGCCTCCTCTTCTCCAGGCTAAACAACCCCAGTTCCCTCAGTTGTTCCTCATAAGGTTTGTCCTCCAGACCCCTCACCAGCTTTGTAGCCCTTCTCTGGACACACTCCAACACCTCAATGTCCCTCTTGTAGTGAGGGGCCCAAAACTGAACGCAGTACTCGAGGTGGGGCCTCACCACTGCCCAGTACAGGGGAATGATTACTTCCCTAGTCCTGCTCACCACACCATTCCTGATACAGGCCAGGATGCTGTTGGCCTTCTTGGCCACCTGGGCACACTGCTGGCTCATATTCAGCTGGCTGTCCACCAACACCCCCAGGTCCTTTCCTGCCGGGCAGCTTTCAAGCCACTCAGCCCCAATCCTGTAGTGTTGCATGGGGTTGTTGTGACCCAAGTGCAGGACCTGGCACTTGGCCTTGTTGAACCTCATACCATTGTCCTCGGCCCATCGGTCCAGTCTGTCCAGATCCCTCTGCAGAGCCAACCTACCCTCAGCAGATCAACACGCCCGCCTAGCTTAATGTCATCTGCAAACTTACTGAGGGTGCATTCGATCCCCTCATCCAGGTCATTGATAAAGATATTAAAGAGAACCGGCCCCGGCACCAAGGCCTGGGGGATGCCACTTGTGACTGGACACCAACTGGATTTAACTCCATTCACCACCACTCTCTGGGCACGGCCATCCAGCCAGTTTTTTTAACCATTAGCTTAAGTAGCACTTCTCCTTCACCCATGTCCCCGTTCAGTTCTCCCTTTCTTTGGCCATCCTCAAGAGCGTGACTTTGCTGGCCTAAATGAATCAAACTTTTAAAGTCCTCTCTTGTGGTGTGGGCTTTCCGTTTTCTTGATGCCCTTTCTCTTTTCCAGTTGAAGCAATCCTGTCTGAGTGCAGGAGGAGGTCACCATTCTGTCTCAGTGGAGCTTTTGCCCCTGCCTGCAGGCTTAGGCACACACATTTGCTGGGCAAAGGGACGTGTGGCCGAAGGTGTTGCCATGCCCAGACCAATTGCCGTGGTGGCCCTTGTGGGAGTTTCAGCAACACCTGCCCCATTTGGCTGAGCTTGGACAAGTGGAGAGGCCCCCTTGCTGGAGCAGTGCGTGCGGTCCACGCGATCACAGCAGCAGCACCCACTGCTGCAGGGACAGCATGGACAGCTCGGGGAGCAGAGAGATATCATGGAGCCATTGCCATTAGCTCAGGGTTTGGGGGGTGTTTTGCTTCTGAGCAGACCCCATTTGGTATGTGTCACTGTGATGGTCAAGGTGGCACCCCACATTTCTTCAAGGGGCAGGATTCTCATCAGGTGTGTATTAGTCTGCAGGCACAGGGTTTTTTTTGATTGTCAGTCATGAGCCAATATTGGGTTGTGTATCAGGTGTTGTGTTCTTGAATTCATGCTTGCCACCATTGCTCAAGTCAGTTTGTGTATTGTTACTCTGGCTCTCCACCTGTGTATCAGGAACAGGAATCACTGTTCACTTTTATCAAGAGTGTTCTGCCAGGCAGGCCAGCATTTGCTTCAGACATGACCCTTTTTACGACCTTTTTTTCCCCCCCAAAAAAATTGAAATTATTGTTGTGACAGTCTCAATTTATTGCAGAAATAATTGAGCACATTCACACCTTTTAATAGGACAGATTTCAGAGTATCATAGTGCAGATGCGACAGTTGCATCTGGCCTTACGTCTCGTTCTTTGCCAGCAGGGTAGTCCCTACCATACTGCCATGCTAATTAATAAGCTCAGCACTTTGTTGGGATAGTTGTGTGGGTTTCACTTTCACAAAAGGATTTGCTGACTTGGCTTTTTTAGCTATAAAGTAACTTGACAGTGCACATTTCCAAAACAAAAGACTGAAAGCTAGAATCTAAACAGAAGCAGATTTAGAAACATGTATTCACTACTTCAGGAGAAAAATATGTGTTGTGACTGAAATCTATACAGCCACTGAAATGACTGATTCGTTGCTTTTGACTTCCACTTCAGAACTAGCTAATGAAATGTCTCCAGCTTTTAAGGTTAGACTGTAGAACGGTGGGGATTTCATTTATTATTTAGTACTACTCCTGTCTGTCCTAGGCCCATCTAATATCTGAATTGCTTGGGTTTGATTATTTGTTCATATGGGTCAGGCATAAGGAGTGCGGGGAGGCATCAGCCAGTGAAGCAGTCTTGCACCGTTTCAGTCTGCTCAAGCTTTCAATCAAGTTAGATGGCACGCCATAAAATGCTGTCTTAATTCAAGTGCGTTGTACTGTGTCTCGTGAAAGTCACAGGGCAGAGATGACAACACATGCCTTAGTGCGTGCGCTTCCTCGCATGTATGTATTCTTGCTGTTCCTCCTTCTCGCTCAGATCAATAAACAGTTTCTTGCATTAGCTGAGCTGCGCAGATGCCAAAGGGATCACAGCAGACTGTGATTTGAGGATGCAGCCTCCACTAAATGGCCTCTGAAATGTTGCAGCGCGTTCTTCACCGCCCAGTTACAGGGGTGACAGTCACAACATAGCACTGAGATAAAGAGATATTGGCATTTTAAGGTCTGCCCTGGGAAAGTGATGAACACCTGCAACTCCCATTGAGATGAAAGAGAAGTGCAGGTGCTC
Source organism: Vanellus vanellus (assembly GCF_965231255.1). NCBI lineage: Eukaryota > Metazoa > Chordata > Aves > Charadriiformes > Charadriidae > Vanellus > Vanellus vanellus. The sequence goes on from NC_138908.1 coordinate 31,882,401, forward strand.
AGCAATTCTCTTGCTGGTCACCTTTTAAACAAATACTTTTCACAAAACCTTTTCACAGTCACCTTTAAAAGCAGAATCTCCACTGCCAGGAGCTTTCAGTTCCTCTCTTTTTCCTAGCGGTTTTGCATTACAGGGTTTTGTGGAAACTGAACAAGGTGAAGGTTCTAATCAGTCCTGTCTAGAAGCAACCAAATATAACCTGGAACTGTTATGCACGCGCCCTTAGGGGTGTTTTTAAGTAAATGGAATGAAAGCTCCAAGGAAAATGATGTGAGCCTTTCACACATGACTTTATAGTGTTCTCTATAAAGATTCAATAAAATAAAAAGCTGTTCAAATGTAAACGTATGTCTTCTTATTTTGTACAAGCTCTGTTGAAGCAAGCTCTGCGTGTAGCCTCTTCCTATTCTCTCCCACATACCGATGTGGAGTGCGGGGGTGGGCAAGTGGTTGCATGGGTGCTTAGCTGCTGGTTGGGGTGAACCCACCACACCCGGTATTCTGGTATTTTAAATTATCTTGAGTTTAAGGCACTGCTTGACAAGGAAAAAAGCAATATTAAGCCTCCCTCTAACTAGCATCCTCCCTTAAAAACTCTTGTTTATAGTAGTACATAGCAGTTACGAAGCACTTTCCACTTCCTGAGGATTTTAAAAGTATTGAAGCAAATGAAAACCCTACATCCTGCAAAAAATATTTATGAACATATTTTTGTGCTAAATTCCTCAGTAATACATGAAACTGGATCTTAGGCTGCTGAGTTACTAGGTTGCAGTTAAACCTCACAAAATTCTGTGAAGTACATAATTTATTATTTCCATCTGAGAGATGGTGAGGTTGAGGCAAACTTATCTACTGATTTGTGTCTTTCTACTAGTGCCAGATTAGTGACTACCTGTTCCTGGTTGCACTCAATTTCTTCACTGTTCTTTTACCCCAATGGAGAGAAAAATGCTGTATTAGTTTTCATGTTGCGGGCAAAATGAAAAGGTGAAGCAGGGCCTGAAAATAATAGAGGGGTAGGATACCTAGATGAGAAATACTAATTAGCTTGCACAACGCTCTTAGCCTTGACCTCTCTTGTCAAAACTCTCGAGTCCTGCTGTTCCTCTGGGTTATTGCTGTAGCACTGTAATAGGGAAGAGGGAAGAAAACCCGAGGTGGCTGGGAATAAAAGGCATTAACTGCTGAAGGGATGAGGTTGCCTCCCCAGCCTTAGTTTCTGGAGCTAAAAAGACAGGACTTCTACTGCCAGGTGTAATATGCTGGGAGGAATGAAAGAGAGGGCCAAAGAGTTTAAGGACGCACGAGCCTTATCCTCGTGCCACGGCACAGAGCTGCAGTGGCTTTGATTTCTTGTTGCTCTGATGACAGATAATGCAACAGCTCCCTAGAGGAGCATGGCTTTCCTTGCCTTCAGTATGGCCACCACAGTCAGGAGCCGGGGGCCTGGGAAGGACGTGCCAGACTGGGAATCAATAGTGTGCCCTGCGCCCCGCTGCGGCTGCGCAGGCAGCTGGGGTTACGACAGCTCGCTCCACCGCTACTGCCCGTTCCCGGCTTTGACTCCTCTGCTTCGATCGTGGACTCTCTGGGGCAGACACAGTCCGGTGCGGTACGTGGCCCTCGGTGACCAGGGTAACGCGTACAGCTCTCAGGCTGATTGGGGTTCTCAGGTACCACAGTAAGAAATATTTGCTATCCTTGGTAGTACTGTGCATGTGGTTATATGCTCAAAGAACGAAAAAAAAAAAAAGATGCTGCAGAGCGGTTTTGACCAAATCCTATGGCTTACATTGGCAAAAACTGTAGGGCTGGGTAGTCATCCTGTTCAAATATTGACTTGAGTGATGAGGTTTTTTTATTAAAAGGTCTCAGTGTACTATCGTAAGCTGAACTTCTTTCACCTTTGCTGTCTAAAACCCTGTTTATAGAAGCATGGGTGTATGGGCTTGATAGCTGGTAAATCAACCTTCGTTTCAGCAGTTGACTTTCAGGAATTCTCTTTTACAAGATTAATATCCTCTTAATAAAAGTAACCTTGTGTGCACTCAGCTTGCATGTGGTTATCTGAAAGCAAGTTGAAAATGGCTTTGCCAATGTAACAAGCAGAATGTAAAAAAAAAAATAATTAAAATAGCATGCAAAATATTAACAAACGTTTTATCCACTCTTGGGTTGTCAGGAGAATTTGTGATTCTTTCCACATTAAGAAGGGAGTTTCTTAAAAAGTTCAGCAGCCGAATGCCAGGGCTTGCGCTACGCAAAACTCTTCCCCTTCTGAAGGAAGCTTTTCCTACAGCTGAACAAACGATGTGGGGGCTACGCATGGGTAAAGGTGCACGTCAGCAGGCAGCAAGGGGGAGAAGTTCAGGTGGGAGCTCTCTAGGGACAGCCAAAGCCACGTCCTGCGTGTGGTCCATGTTCCCTCCTTGAAGGGGCAGGTCTGCAAGGTTTTGCAAGTGAGCAGTTCATCTCAGGCAGAACGTCCTCCCTGTGCTGACACTTGCTTTGTCTGCATTTTGCCTGCAGTGGCTGAGGAACCCAGGCCCCCAGCATGAGAAACGGACTCTCTTTGGAGACATGGTGTGCTTCTTGTTTATCACTCCGCTGGCGACCATCTCTGGCTGGTTGTGTCTACGAGGAGCAGTGGACCACCTGCACTTTAGTAGTAGGCTAGAAGCTGTTGGCCTCATTGCACTCACTGTCGCACTCTTCACTATTTACCTCTTTTGGACCCTAGTAAGTATTGGTTTTCTATTCAACTCACAGGAATAAGGAAAAAGACAAATTAATTACGCAGAGTGCTGTAGAGCAGGAGGACCATGATACAAAACATTGCTTATGGTTACCTTCTGTACTGATAATTTTGTTACATCTGCAAGAAACCTCTTGGTTCCACACCATTCAAGTTCTCTGGAAAACCAGACAGTTTTTGCCTTTAAGGCCAGTAATTCCCAAATCCCAAACACCAGAGGGGACAGCAAGAGGGAGACAATGAAATAACACGGAGTTCAAGACATGCTATAGGAGGGAGTTTCATCAAAGATAATGTGCAAAAGGTGAAGGCACAGCACACAAAAAAGCTTTAGGTGAACAACCTGGCTGCCACAGAGGATTCAGATTTTACTCTGATGCAACATTTGGCCAATTTTACAATTCAAAAGCCTTGGATGTGGGTGCATTCCATGCTTTCCCTATTCTTCATGCTTGTGGTGCTGTGGGAAGTCCGTGGCAGAATGCACCTTACAGCCAGATCTGTAGAAATGCAGCTGCAGATTAAATGCTGTGCAGATTAAATCACTGCCTGATTTCCATCCTGGACCCTGGTGTGCTGTCACCTGCATGCCAATCCATCCTAAAAGCCACTTGTTTTGTGCCAAGTTGTTAAACTGAGATCGGTTCCTGGCCCCAGCGCACCAACACACAGTTGGCCCAGCAGAAATTAAGGGAACCCAGAGGACAGCTACCAAAATAAGTGTTTGTCAAGCTGTGGTCTAGCAGTTCCCTGAAGAACCCAGGTTACCGTTGAGTTTGACGTTTCACACCTCTAGCTCTGGTGGGGAAGGAGAACAGACCAGTGGATGCAGACAGGGAACACAGGGTGATGCTTCTGCAATGGTGCAAGGCTGTGCTGCTGAGGGAGGAAGACTTCATCTGAGCCGGTGCTGCCCTGAGTGGGGGCAAAACCACTGTCCAGACTCAGCCGAAACCATGACAACCACCCTGCTTGTGGTGCTGGCACAGCCACTAATCCCAAAAGGCCAGCGCTCAGCTGCCCCCCTCCACGGGTATGGCCACACGCTGTATGGCTGACCCCTTCCAGCAGTTTTTGACCAGCGTAAGCTGCTGAGGAGGTGGCGCTTTAAGAACTGCATTAGTAGAGCTCGCCCACAGCAAGAAACCCCTGAGCTGAGCCCAGACTAAGCCTGGAAGAGAATCGCTGAGGGGAAACAAAACCCCCACACTACCTAACAACTAGCTCCAAGAAGGCTATGAAAGGTGACATCTCATTTACTTCATTCATAACGGTGAAACCCTATCTCATCCATAGAGGACTGCAGGCTAATTTTAGCAGCGGCACAAGAGTAGGGAAGGCTCAGAGTTTTGCCTCAGCCTCCTGCAGTTTCTCTTTTTGTTGTTTCTGCTTCCATTTTCTGTGAAGCCACAGCACTCCCTTTGGACAGGATGGCCATTTACCCCAGCAGTGAGGTGGCACTTCTATTTCGTGCAGTGCTACATGTAGACGTGTCTGTCAGGTATTCAAGCAAAGGTTGTTCAAATTTCCTTTGTGTATGACTGCCTTAGAAACCCAAATGCTGTCCAATTCACCTAATATGCATAATTCACAAGCACCAAAATGGTTGCAAGTTGGAAAGGATAGTCTGTCTTAGTTGTATTTAATTACCCATGACACATGGACATCTCAGTTTTAGTCCCTAACACTGTCTATTGCATCTGCATTTTAAGTGGGAAAAATCCCTTCTTATTCACTTTATAAATTTTGCTCCTTCAAAAGCATACAGAGAAATGTGTTATTGGCACTTGGAGAATACGGTGATAGCGAGCCTGATGTAAATGCACACCTTGGTTGATTTAATTGAAATACAGTATCTCTAACATCCACTGAGTTGTGGAAGATGTAATCCCACTGTAATCTATTATTCAGACCAGCAGGAGGTGGACAGGCTAATGAAGCCCTGTGTTCATCAGGGAAGGGCAAGGCAGGAAGCCTTTTCAGGGCACAGAGTTGACCCTCCTGTTCAGCATGGGGTTAATTCAGTGGGCAGAGCAAAGTGGTGGGAAGGACTGTCAGACTCTGTTCACAGTGCAGAAGGTGCCCTCATCGCCCTCAGAGCATTAGCACTGGATGGAAGAGTTTTGAGGAGGTTTAAGTATATCTGCAGATTAAGGCTCAAGTGACAGTGTTTTCACACAGTTTCTCAGAGGGCAGATTTGCAAGGTAGAGATTTAAAACAACTACTTTACCAATGGCACCGAGTGCCCTACACATGGAAGACTTGCCCGCTCTCTGCTCAGCGGCCTGAGACCCACCAGTCATGCAGGAAAGCTCCAGCCTGCATTTGCCTTGGGGAGGCTCCACGCTCTCCTGGCCACGCAGCAAGGAATGGACCCACACACAGAGGTGCTAACCCCATCAAGTGCTTCAGCAGCACCTGCCCTTCAGTTTTTGGAAATGAGAGACTCCTGTACAGCTTGCTTAGTTATGGCTGTGCAGGGAATGTATTGAGTGCTGTGGGGTAAATTACCCACAACGTGATATAAAACTCCTGTAGGTCCTGGGAAAATTAAGAAAACCAAAGCTTCCTTTTACTTCCAATAAATCAGCTTATTTTCTCTGGAGGCAAAAGCTGATGTATAGATTATTTACACACCACAGTTATCCCAGTGAGTAGAGAACAGGAGAGATGCTATTTTTAGCATCCAAGAAGCTATTTTATCCCTTCCTCTAAAACAGTCAAGTTCTCCATAAAACGCTGTTGCTTTTCCTTTGTATTTAATCACTGTAACTGATGTACACACACACACACAAAAGCCTGCTACTTCCAAGAAGCAAGCTTCACACCCAGAACAGCTGATTGCTATTTAAACTACAAATTCAGGGTCACACTCTGCTTTCTCTTGCTCACAGGTAGCAGGGCTGGAGTACAACAGGATTTGGCCCTATAGCTTCCAGTATAACATAATGGCTTGTTTAGAACAAAGGCTAGCCCAAATTAATTCAGAAGAAGTTAGGAACATACATAGACAGCCCTCTTGCTATCCTATTGAAGAGGCGAGCTAAGGACTTTACTGTGCCAGGGACCAAGGTGAATCTGGCCTTTGTTCAGCATCTCAAGAGTTTTGCATCCAGTGTAACAGCTTAGGGTGAGTAACCCTGGCTCTGCTGAAGTTCAGTAGCTGACATCACTCAGAAACTGCCTCCAGGCAAGAACCCATTGTAAACAAGCTGTCAAACTTAACTAGGATATCCTGTGAAAATGCCTTAAACAAGCAGTTAAAGCCTGGCTTAACAATGCAGACGTTACTCAAAGAATCTCCTGTGATCCTTTTTGGAAACTCAACCTAAACTCTAGCTCACTCTTCTGAAGCAGTCACTGCATTTTGCACAGCATTCATCTTCGCAGATATTGTGGGGGTTTTTCCCCCCCACCTCCATCTACCACATGATTTCTGCTGATACTGCAGTGCCTTTTTAAAAGAGGTTTCTCACATTCTTTCATATACGATGTTCAACATAAATGAAGATACAGACTTCTACCTCCAGGGGGAGCAGACTTAGGGCAACTGCTTAGTGAACAAAAGCTCTATAGGTCGTTGTTGTCAATAGCAGACAGCTGTAAAAAGATATAATAACAAAAAAAAAAAAAAAGTCCTTTTTTTTTCGTCCCCAGTAGGATTTTATAGAAAGGTAAATAATTTATTTAGTTAAAAGTACCTTTTTTTTTTTGCAATGAGGAAAGGGATTTGAAGGATACATTCATAGGCACGTGTATTACTTGACATCCCTCCATACCTCACTGGCAGCCAGCTTGTCATCGCTGCAGGAGGAGGAAAGCAAGAAGCGCGGCCCCTTTTGACGGCAGCCCACACAGCCACTTCTCTGCAAACAGAGTCAGCAGCATCTTCCACCCACCTGCACAAACTAAGCATGTTACCTCCAACCTTTATGGCACCCCCTTTGCCCTCTGAATAGCACTGACCTACAGAAGTGGCGCAGGTGCATGAAAATCAGTAACAGATGACCAGCTGCACACAAAGACAGAACAGTGAACAAGGTTTCTCCTGAGCTCACTGTGTGGCTCCTTCCAGCCCACAGCTCAAGAACACAATAATTGCCATGTGGAACATTTCACTCAAAAGGTCCCAAGCCAGTTTACAGGTTTGGGTTGGTGTTTTTTTTTTTTTGTTTTTTTTTTTTTTTTTTAACTGCACAGGTACATCATCTTACACAGAAATAACTCTTGCTACACTAGGCTGTCACTAAAATAAGCAGCACACTATTTAAAAAAATGTAGGATCAAGCTACGTTGTGTATCCATAGCAGTCAGTCCTGAATGTGATGCATCCAGCAATAAAGCATTACAAGGTAGAACAAACAACCCTGTCAGCCTTTGCGCACAGCTTTACCTGCAAGCCTTCACCATCCAGCCAATTACGTTATTTGTCAGTTTAACAACCTGCATCAGGTTAGTACCCCAAACACATCCTCATTGTAAGTGGCTGCCAATAATTCTAATTCTTGGGAAAGACAGAGGCAGGATGTCTGATTTTTCATGTTATAAAAAAGGGAATGAGAGGTAGGCAACAGCAGGAAGTATGGCACAGGCTGCTTTTCTTCTCTGCTGTGACAACTTGGGGAACAAGCCATGGACATAGTAGGTCTTAAATTTGCCTGCCACTTTTTGCTCATTTTTATCCCACCCAATTAGGCTGCTTATCAGCTCTTTGTTCCACTTGAAGGCATTTCTCCCCAGACCCCAGTTGATTCCTTGGAGAACCACAGCGAGTGTAAACACAGTGCACCTCTCTTCTCTCCCCAGGTATCCTTTAGGTATCACTGTAGGTTATACAACGAATGGCGTCGGACCAATCAGCGGGTGATACTCCTAATCCCAAAGTCTGCCAACGTCCCCTCCAACCAGCAGTCCCTGCTGGGCTTGCAGCCCCTCAAAAGGAACTCAAAGGAGACAATCGTTTGATTTGGGAAGTTCTGCACAGGGGCCATGCACTAGAAGTATTTTCCTCAAAACTCATTGGGGTCAGACACCGTCCAGAACCCAGGAGTGTGCTATTCTAATTTACAAACTTTTTGCAGAGAAAAGAAAAAACAAACAAAAAAAAACCAAACAGGAAAAAACCCCCAAACCTGTTTGAATTCAAGTCATGGATGCTGCAATCATATGATATTTGCTAAGCTGCCAAACTTGTTTATTTAGCAGATACTGTATGGAATTATGTTAATACTTGCATTATCAAGTGGTGCAAACTTTTTTATTGTTTAAAATATTAAACTATAATAATTAACAATGCAAACAGGTTTAAAAAGTGCTTTGTTTTTATCATTTGCTGTTCCTACAGTATTATTTCTTTAGGTAGCTGACAGTAACCAGTGCTGTTTTTTCTTTCCTAAAGCACACCAATAGCATTCCCCCAGTTGATTTTATTTAAAAAGCCTTTATACCAATATTTTGGATTATTAAAATTTGTGTGTAATGAGTTCTACAAATTGGCATATTATTTAAATGCTATAAAGTGATTAGAAAATTACCTTCTCTATTTGGCAGGAAAGTTCCAATAGGAAAATTCTTCAGTAATAAATTTAGCATGTGCAAAAGAAAGAAATGACAAATCACAATAATCTTCCTACTCAAAAGTATTCTAGTATGTAGCACTCAGGAAAAAAATCAATGATACTTTTTTCACTCAGAAGCAACAAATTAGGCACCACATTCTGCAGTGAATTGCAGTGAATTGAAACTTAGCCAATTTACTCTGCATTTAGACCAAGCTGAATTTAATCCTAATCACAAGACTTTTTTTTTTTGTGAGGAAAAACTCTGCATACATAATGAGCGAGATCATTAGACATGTTTTAGGAAGTCAGAACTTGTCTTGCATAAAAAAATAGCATTATTTTAAGGCTGCAGAATTTTCAGCTTGACAGGTAGATTTAGCAGAGTGTATGTATGTAAACCCTGACCTCTCATTGTAGCACTGAGGCTAAGGGTCTTTTAAAAAAAAGTGTAATACGCAGACTACTGTGGTGACCAAACTGAACTTGGAGTGTAAAGACTAGACTTTATTCCTGAGTGGCATTATCTATTTCCCTTTGGTTTCATGCCCAGTTCAGCAATTCCTCAGTCTCAGAAGAGACACACACTCATGTAGAGAAACTTATTTTACAGAACTACGCAAAAGTTTTGTTAACAAATGCTGCTAGAACTAGAAATTGATACATAGCCCCTTTGAATAGATGATTTTTTTTTTTTAATTAATATAGGTGGCAATGTCACCATGTGCTTTGTTTTCCAAACTCCACAGGAACTGAAAATATAAAGGAACACATAGCAAGAAGGCTAATAATTTATAATTCAAATAGTTCAAGGTATTATGGGTGTTTACTGTCAGGCAAGAGCTTATTTGATGTTGTGTGTGCTCTATGGGAGAAAAAGCTTAGTACACAAAACCAAATCTGTTAGCTTTTTCACTCTGTGTATGGACCAGTCATGGCTGTAGTCATGTTATTTAACAATATTCTTTGTAACTGTCAATTTAATGGGGATATAAGCATCAGCTACCTATATAAAGCAATAACAGCCTCATTCAGACATTGAACTAGTTTCACAGCAAGCCAAGATGTGCAAGAAAATCATGAACCTGCATATCTATACTCATTAATCTGAAAATAAGGTCAGGGGTTGGTGATATGTTTGGCAGTGAATACCTGCTTCTCTTCCAGAGAAAACTATACAAGATTCTGAAGACATGGATATCACGAACTCTGTGATGGCCTGAATTCTGTACTGTGTTCTTTTAAACCCTCTTCCCAAAAGCAACTAACTATCCAGATAGAAGACTGAATACACACCTAAGCAGAGAGTTCCAGGTTAAAAGAAAACCTGCTAGCCAGGGGCACAAAAATAAAGAAAGTCTAGTTGGGTCAGGACACTGTCAGGACAGCGTTTTTATGCCTACACATTTGCTTTAGGTAAGCTTTCTTCAGAATTCTGGTAGGTGATACTCATTCTTATTCCCACTTCTGTTCTGAACTAAAGACTAGCAGACAGAAGGCTCCTCCTGACGAGCTTTGCTTTTTCTTCCACTAGTAGAGGCTGTTGTTGCCACATCCAGATTTTGATTAACAATTTTAAAACTGGATCATTAGAGCAAATATTCTACAACAGCAGCAATTCACATCTATTCAGACAAAAATGAGTAAGACAAAATTAAGTGCAGCAGTAGCTACAGCTAGCAAAGCAGTACAATGACATCTCTGTTACGCTATCCTTAAAGAGTTTCAAGTTAAGAAAAAAAAAAGTTAACTAATGAAAGGATGGGGAGAGTCTTTTTTTCTTTTTTTTTTTTTTTTTAAATAAAGTCATTCAGTTTCCTTCTCAGCAACATTATGCTTTCTTCTCATGCAGCTGGCCTTGCCATTTACAGTCCTTTTCCATGTAAGAAATTACATAGGAGTATTATTCAAATCAGTATTTTGAGCTGCAAGTGAGAAAAGCAACAGCAACTTAAGCCACCCAAAAAGACTCCTAAGAAGCTGCAGACATAATACAATTTTGTTCCTTCCTTTCACATCCTGCTTGCTGACAATAGAGATTACCGTCCTAAGTGTACAGAGTTAAACCCACAGAGAGTCTGCTATAATTCAGTATTAATGATGCGTGCAATGCAAAGTGAGGAAACTTTACTTCCTCTACATAGACTAGTCTTGCAGGGAAAAGGCTATCACGTTACATAAAATGACAAACAAGATAAACTGATACACAAGGATGTAACTGAAGCTTTAGAAATACCATAACCTCCTGTTCAACTGGAAGGAAGTCACGGAATAAATAGGATTAAAGATACTTTAGGTTTTTTGGTTTGGTTTTTTTTTTTCCTTTTAATCAACTGTATAGTTCTACCAGACTGAGACTTCAAATTGTCATTTACATTTCAATTATTAAAACCAGCTTTGCATCAGTTTCACAGTAGGAATTCACACAGGGCAATGTGGCAACTTGGTACATAAAGGGAATCAGTGGCCTTTGATGTGATTGATACCATCAGAAAGAGATATGAAAAGCTACTAGGAAAAACACTTATGCACTAAGACTTAAAAAACCTCTCAATTTCAAATTAAGGTAAGTTTAAAAAAATAGCTGTTAATAAATAAGCTCTTCATCTGTTATTGTTTATGAGACCAAGCTCCATTTAACACACAGCTGGTTAATTAAAAAGCATTTTCCTTGCAAGCCGAACTGAGTATTGCCTATTTACTGCCAAGTACTGCTTTGGGATATTCAAAAGCATCTTTAAAAACTACTAGACAATGGAAAATGTACAACAGAGGCCCCTAGCTTTATAAATACCTAGCAGGCCCATAAAACAAGCAAGCCTACAGTATGGGTATACAGTATGTAATGTAACTGATGATGACACCACACCGCAATCATTGCTGTTATTCCACACTTCCAATTTAATTTCCACATGCATTTCCACATAAGAAAGCTTTTTCAAAAATCAAGTTATGTCTCTCAACAGCTGCCAAGCTTGTTAGTACTTGTGATTGCTTTCAGTTCTTACATATTTTGTTGACAGCCTCTTACACCTCATTGTGGCATTGCTACAAAACATTTTTTCCTCCTTTTGATGTTAAAAGGTTATAGAACGGATTGTAACTTTTCTTCACCTCTATCATAAGTGTACAAAATACTGTCCCAATAAAACTTGTTAAAGTACAGACTCAATGTTGACATCTATCTATGACTTCATTATGGAGAAGGTCAGACTTGCTTGCCAATAATCTTTTCTATTCATAAAATGCAACAGTCAAACCAGCTATGAAAATTCACATCCAAAAGTTAATTGATAACTGTAGCAAAATCCTATCAAACAATCTGCTTAAGAAATGTGCCTTTATTGATGCCACCAAATGTAACTTTTCTTTCTGCAGGGTTAATCACACAGAGAACAAGTCCTGTATTTATGCAAACCTATAAAAAGAAACCAGAGGAGAGCAGCAGAGGACTTGGAGCAATAAATGCATACTAAGCAAAACCTAAGATAAAATAGCTAACTTTTGCTATAATCCTATGATGGATCTAGTTGATATTTATAATTATGTGTCACAGTGTTTCCTTGAGGTTAACCAACATATACCAGGAAAGACTAAATAAGCATTCACATCCATCATACATAGCCTCCATTTGCTTTATAAAAATCACCAGTTAGTAGTAGTTGTTGTATTTGGGACAAAGCTGTAAAAGCTTTTATTCCCCATCAACTACTTACTTTCTTTGCCTGAAGAAAAATACTTCATAGTCAATTACTATGTAGCCATTTCTGCAAAAGCAGCAATCTTTTTTTTTCTACTAGAAGTACTTATACTGCTTACAGTGCAGTATTAAATATAAAAGGCACTGTTTCACAGATTTGGAGTTTCCCCATAAAACACCCCTTTCTCTCCAGAAACCCTCAAGTTAGTATCAAAATGATACACTGATAAGAGAGTTAAGTTTATCCATGACAACTTAAGATCAGCATTTAAAATTGCTTCTTTTACAGAAGCAGACAAATGAATAATTGGCATCTATTGAACAGAAAAGGTATTTACATTATTTACATATTAATTTCTCTTTCTATATTTTGCTGTCTGCTTGGGCAAATGCAAAGTTATTATATGCAGCAGATAAAGAAGTCAGAGGCATACAACAATTTGTAGCATAGAGCTACAATTGACTACATTGTGGAAAACGATTTGTACCACAAGGCTACAATCGATTACACTGGGGCTTATTAATGAACTTGTCCACTATAAACAAAGAATGCAGTTTACAGGTTTGCTGCTTGTCCTGTGAACAGAGCCAAAAATCAAACTTCTGTAGAAACACAACCAGCTGACAAGAATACATACCTTGCCTCAAGAGCATTCATCATAAAATACTAGTGCTGTACATGTCAAACCACTTGTTTCCTAAACAGACTCTTTTTCTGGTTTTCACAGAACTGAATGTATTTGAGCAGGTACATTTCTGGTAAGGTATTTTACTAGTTGCAAACAGTAGGTTACTAAATACTTGTCACATGCCAGGATGATGCAGTTTGTATCTCTTGTCAACTGTGTCAACTGATCAGTATCAGCTAATGATAACCCATTATCTGTTGCCACCTCTAGAAAGGACTGAATTTACCTAAAAATAATCTTTACATGCTACTATAACAGTAGTAATAAAAAGACCTAGCAAAGTTGAACACATCTACAGAGCTAACTAGGATATTATTTGCTTCTTCTCTGGCTCATTACCTGACTAACAACTTAAAGAAGACGTGAACACATTTCACATAATGTTGCATATAGCCAATTAGCTCATTTTTCATTGGTCAGAAGTACCTTTACGAAATCCATCATCGTGCCTTCTCTCACCTCAACTGGTATAGATTACGGCAGTAACCACAACAGCTGATGTGGTGTATTTTAAATGCAGGTCCAAACTAACAGGAACAAAAGCTCTCATAGAGATGGTGTGACAAAGGAGAAAAAAAATAGTTAGCATTTCCATAAAAAAAAATTGCATTTGCTGCATACAGTGGCACAATGCATACCCCTCCACAAGCTTGAGGCTGGTTTCAGTATAGCAATGGAAGGCCCACGCTACCTTGCAGTAATTAAAATGCACTTCTGGACTTTAGTGTGGAGAGATGGGAAGAGGCAGGAGAACAGAAGCTGTCCTGTTCAATAAAGCAGAAACTTTCAAAAGTTATTATGGAACTCGCAGGGAAGCATAGGAAGTTTGGGTTGCTTTTCTTAGTATTTCAATAGTAAGATCTCCACCTGGTGGTGGGATGTTCTCTCTAAAGGTTAGAGCAAACACATATGCACACACGCTCCCCAGAAGGGCCATTTGTGTTTCCCAACACTCTTTATGCTAGTTTACGGAAATACTTATAGAACAATATTTCTAAAAATAATAATAAAAAAATAAATCAGCATTTATCCCATTGTCATCCATCACAAGAGTGCTGATTTACCAGAATATTCACAAGATTCATGTAAAAGCTCTCTCTATAGAGAAAGTAAGCTTCAAGTAGCCGTTCCTAGCTACACATTCAGGTAAGAGAGTTACAGCACTATTCATCATCCTGTTGACAAAAACCAGGCTCCACAAGACCTATAACCAAGAATGCTTGATGATACTGGCAGGTTCATACTACGAATTAAGAATTAGATACCCAATGCCTACATCCAAAGTATGTTTCTTTACTACTGACTAGAGAGATTAACAATCCTATCTAACTGGCCCAATCAAGTCGTTACTGGAATACATTGCTAGCTTTTGCTATTAGTTTTGACAACAACAAACAAGGAATGGAATTAACCATTTCCTACAACATATGCATTCATTTATATGGTGTCTGCCTACAGATATCTGAGACTACAATGAATAGAAAGCCCTTATCTTTATAGATCAAATTGAAAAGTGTTCAGAATGTTACAGGATACAGAGTAATGCTTAAAAGATGTGGAAATATTTATACTATGTAAACATTCAAATATAAACAGAAAATTAAAATCAATTATTACATTGTGGTTTAATGCAGCTGTTTAAGCCAGCATTACTGTCAAAAGAAGCAGTCTCCCTAGTCCTCATCCATCTGCATAACCGTTGGCGGTCCCCCGGTCACCTTCTGCTGGCACAAGGTTGCAACGTGACCATGTAGTTCACCAGAAAATGGAATTTATCCAAGATGAAATTCATGTTAAAAGGTCTTAAACTTGTCATGGGACTCATGCTAGAAAAAAGCCCAAATCAACTTCTAAAATTCTGGCCATGCATTTAAAAATACTTCCAGACTAAGATGAAGATAACCGTTTACAGTATTTGTAAATTTCTGTTTGTTATTGTGCCATGCTTAGACTACTCAGCCTGGCAGTTATATGATGTAGTAAAAGCTAGTCAAGTAAGAATTAACATATGAGCAAATACGATGCAGAAAGTTATGCAACAGAATTTGAATAAAGCTCTAAAGAATTAATTTTCTAAACAGGAAACTTGTTATCCATCATTTAGAATAAGTATTTACAAGTCAATTCCCACCATTCCATTTACACAGACATTTCACCAGCCTCAAAGCCTGTAAGTTCCAAGTATTCAACACTCATTCAACTTTTACCTCAGTTCTAGGAAGAAATAAATTTAAAAAGCTTTACTTGGTAACATCTTAAACAGAGAGACTTTATTCAAAGATTTTGCAGACATTAGATTAATGCAGGAAAGACAGAAAAACTTTCCACATTGACAAAATTACGATTGTTTTCCATACAAATGTAGACTAGACCTCTAGAAGTGTTTTTTTTTTCCCTACAAATTGTAACAAGCAAGACAATCCATATTAAAACAGCTTTCTATTGGTTAAAAAAAAGCAGGTAAGAAAATTTAAGATGGTTACACTATCTTAACAACACAACTAACACGTTTAACATGAATCCTCCTCCATAGTAAGAAATCTAAATAAAGGAAAAGAGTACCAATAAGGAGTTTTACTGTATCCTTCATGTTCTGAGTTCTTACAGGATCAGCTGGGCTACGTTCTTTTTTTTTTTTGTGTGTGTTTTTTTTTGTTTTCATTTTGTTTTGTTTTGGTTTTTTTTGTTGTTGTTTTGTTTAAGTTTGGTTTGTTTTTTTAACAAAGCTATTCGTTTCTATAAAAAGTTTTATAGCCTTGACTGTGCTGTAGGAAAAAAAAAAAAGTCTACAGTATAAAAGAGTTCATAGTATCGAAAATGCCTTCCCCTTCTTCAACAGCACCTAAATATAAAGAGGTCAACAGCAACTGGCTAGTCTAGAATGGTGTAGTCCAATAAAATCAATCCCCAAAACACAGTGGAACATTTCTATTCCAGCAAGGTTTCAATAAAAAAATCGATCCCCAAAACAGTGGAACATTTCTATTCCAGCAAGGTTTCAGTAAAAAGACTGGCATATAAATCTGAAGGAGAGGGACATTTTTCAAACAGTATGTTGTTCAGTGTCAACACCTCACATCCTGCGATAAAGTTACAGATACTTCCTCAAAAACTTTTCAGTGGCAAAGGAAATTAAGGCCATCAGACTCGCAGCTTAAAAATTCACATACAGAAAATAGAAAAATACGTTGTGCTTATGAGAAGGCTCTGTTCCGTAGGCAAGGAGGAACCTGGCTGACTGGAAGTTTACATGACCACGCAGCTTCTGTTAGATGCCCTTGTGCTCACCTGTTATGAACAGAAAGAGTCATCTTTGAAAAAAAAAAATCCATCAGTAAGATTTAGCAACTCAAAATAATATACTGTGCATTGTTAATATATGAAATTATTAGCCTAGCATGGTCTAAGCAAGAGTCAGAATGCAAAGCTGAACAACCTTTTACTCCCTATAAGTAAACAAATGCTAGATATCCTTTCCTGTGAGAGGTAACAGAAGACAGGTACCAGAAAAACACAAATTACTGCATTTGAATCTCAAGTCAAAAAGTACCACTGAGTTTAGACAGGTGGTGAGTACTGCAGGGAGCATATAAAAGTACCTTGAGAGTTTTTATCTAAAGAAATCTAAACTCTCTATAACATTTTTGTAAGTAAAGCTACTAAGACACACACTTCAGCAGACCTACACAGTGCAGAAACCACAAAGGCAACTGGATGCACTTCAGTACTTTTGCATAACTGCAATAAAAACCTGACTCTATATTAAATGCCACAAAGTTAAGATTCAGTTATAAGCCAAACACCAGGATTGCCAAAAAAGTTTCCAACACAGCCAACTCTTTCCATTTTTTGTCTGCTTACAAAAGCACACTTAACTACTGTTCTATATAGTATATATCTTAAAAGTCTGTTAGAAAAGATTAACTAAAACATAGCAAAGTTTTAGGCAAAGTAGCAAACCTGAACATTGCAGTACAGGATCTTATGTTTGTTACGCTTTGAGTTTTTTTTTTGTTTTGGCATTTTTTTTTTTTTTTTTTTTTTTTTTAAGAACTGGTAAAAACAGTAAGCTAATGGATAGAAGTCAGAATGCGAACAATCAAGTATGTTTATCACAGTATTTTCCCTTATATTTAAAAACATTTTATATTGTTACAGCAAGTTCACACCTTTCCACTGCTTTCAGAATTGCATTTCTTCAGCTTGCATGCGACATTTTCTCTGATAGTGTCTTCAAATCTCTTATTTCCCTTATCAGAGAAAAACTCTATCAGAGAAAATAAGAGATTTAAGTTCTAAAAACTTTAGGAAAATTTAGGTGTACCTGCTTAAGCCAAACTTTACCATGAACAATTGGCCTGGAAGAAATCTTATCAGGAACAGAGTTTAAGAAAAAAAAAAACAACAAACAAAACCAAATCTTTAAGCTTTAAAATCTTGTTTTAAGAAAAATCTACTCATCTCCTTCTAGGGAATACATGAAGTAATATTTTTTTATACTGGTTTTAGTAACACAGGCTTATGCTTTCATTAAATTACTGATTAAACAAAACAAAAATAAAAGAGCACCCACACCCAAACAGGTATGAATTTTCAAAAAATTCATGACATATCTATCCATTTTTCCAACCTAAATAATCTTGTTAGCCTAAAAACAAGATACCTGCTGGTGGTGAAGGCCTTCTTCCTCCAGAGCTTCGGCTACTTCTTCCTCAACTTCTTCCTCTTCCCCTTCATGGACAGTTGTCTTAAAGACAGTGCTTCTTTGAGCAACCTCCTGCAACAGAGTTTTATTTTTAAGACTTGAATACTCTAAAGACCTGGTGCTAATCAACTTAGATTTTGAGAAACAGGAGTTCCAGCTGTTGGGAAAGCTACTTGTACTGATTCTGTCTATCAGCTTTTCATGTACTGCTGTGCATTAACAGTATTCATAACACCTTTGTTTTAGATCTGTTAATAGTAAAAAAGAGACACTCATCAATTCTTCCAAAACCTGCCTTTTTAATACATTTAAATATTTTAATACATTTAAATATTTTTTCAATTGCAAGATGTCATAGCAACTGTCCTACCCAAAGTTTTAAATCTCACCAGAACTGATGCCTCATTGTTTAAAGTGAGTTTCACTGTAACATTCACCACCCCCCATAAACACATAGTTGTAAGGAAAACTAATTAAAGGGACAAATCACTGAAGATTTTACTAAAATCTTTTCTTTTCAAAGCATATGCTAAGGCACTGCCCAATTCCTGGCATGAGGGCAGTGCCTGAACAAGTCATTCGTCAGCTACTTCTACTCAACATAGGGAAAAAAATTCACATGCTTCAATAGAGTACACTGCAGTCAAGGGGTACAGTATGCTTGGTTGGAAAGAAAAAAGAGAAAACTTTAGTAAACACTCATGTGCATTCATGTGTAAAGTCCTAACAATGGTTCTACCTGCATCTTTATAGGGGATGGCACCATAGAAAGAAAAGTTTAAGCACATCTGAGGTACTTTACCTCTCCCTGAGAATTTTTCAGCACAACTTTCACATCTTTACTAGTGCCCCAAGAATTCTGGTTCTTCCAGATGAGGTCAGTGGGAGGGTTAGCAGTTACTCCAGCATTTGCAGCCCAGATCTGTTAAAAGAAGTCACACATGAGCATTATTTGTTAGTCTTACACATTTCCATGTTATTTACTAAGTTAATTTATTCCATTTAAGTGACACCAGTGAATCTCCTCCAGTTAAGAAAAGACATGTCTGTGTCTACCTACTTCCAAAGGTGTTTACAATAAAACACCCCTGTTTTTTAATGCAGAGACTTTTGAACATGTAAATACACCTGCTTATGGTCAAAATTATTGTTCCACATAGAAAGTAAGTTTCTGAAAAATGTGGTTCTGTCCAACTTCTTCCCAGCAATACATATAACTAATGCCCAATACACATACAGGTGATTGTTTTCTGAACACATGTAGAAAGGACAAAAACTAAAAACCGTGCATCTCATTGACACACACACACAAGTTGGCCTAAAGCCCATTTCAACTGAACAGCTGAAGCTTGACAACTTACTGTAACAGTTTGGCCTGCCTTTAGTATATATCTTGAGGTATATTTGTAACTAGCAGTAGTGTCCCCTATTTTTCGGATCATCTCCCAACCTCCCATAGGCTGATCCTAATAAAAAGAAGAAAAAAATTTTCCCATCAGCAGTCATTTTCTGTTACATGTGTAGGGTATTTTACACATAAGGCCGTGAAGCACATAAAATTTTCAGTAGAAATGTTTATCACTTGATTTTCAGCCTGCAATTAGAATAATTGTAGTTAAAATTTGTCTTACCTCTTATTTCAAGTTAAAGCTTAATACCTCCTGCTTTTCAGTTCTGATGTTCTATTAACTGATGTTTACAATTTGCATCAGTTTTGTTATAGCCTGGTCCAGAAAAATACATAAATAAATATTAAAAAACCCTTACAAATATATAATACATTTTCTGGAGCACAGAAGCACAGAATGACAAGCAAACTCCTTCAAAAACAAAATATTCCTGTCAGTCTTCTCAAAATGTGTTTCCACTCCTTCGCAAGACCTACATTATTTTTCCTTTCAATTATTTTTTGCCTATCAACTACTTGAAAAGTACTAGCAGATCTAATAGGAAAACATATACAAGTCATCATTACAGAATGACTATTTCAAAACAAGACTAAATCTTTAAGTTCTCCCACCAACAGTGTCCAAACATTAAACAGTTGCCACTGGAGCCTGAAAACAGACAGTAAAGATAAATAACATCTCATTTTAGATTATCTTAATGGATGCTGACACATGCAGTTGGTCATTGTAACAAACCATACCACACTTAATGAGGATTTTATCTATTTTCTATCTGGTTTTATAGATATGTATAATATACAAATGTATTTTATACATTTGTATATTATTATAATCTTATATTTTTATATTGTATATGTAAATAAATATAATAACTGTCAAAATACTTGTGAAAATTCTGTAACTACAGCTTATTACACTGCAACTACAGTAGCTCAAATCTAGACCCCTGGCAAAGTGCTATAATCATGACCCATCCATGGCTACTGGTAACAGAACTGATGGAACAGTGAATGTGCAGTTAAATTAAATAAGGGGGGCGGTGGAACATGACCCATGTGGTACACAAAGCATGGGGGGAAAAAAAATCCCATAAGCCTGAAAAACTTAAAAAGGTAAAAAATGGTAGATCCCGAGTCACTAGAAGTAGTCTTTGATTTGTCTGAATTTAGTCATCTAAATGCCTAGATATCTAGACCAAGACAGTTGTCAAGGTTTCTTCTATTCAGTAAACAAAGTCAGCACTGTCAGCCAACACTCCAGGCAGGTAATTAAGATACATATGTAACACCATCTGGAGGAGTCTGTCCATTTCTTCATTGATTAGAGAGGGATTGAGACACTTGGAACTAGACTAATCTTCGTCATCTAAAACATGAAGATGAGCTGCCTTTTAGTGAAGGTAAAGGATCTGATGACATTAGACACAGCCATGTGTCACCAAAAACAAAGAATGCAGCTAACACTCTTCTATGCACACCAGAGGCCCAGACAGCATAGGAGAAGACAAGAATTACTTAGACCTCCTCTGAAATCAAGGCTGAAAGAAATCAGCTCTTGTAATTCTAGTGTCCTAATGAGACAATGCTCAATTCTCTCTTCTCCCAGACAAAGGATTTAAGAAATTATAATCCCCAGTCTCCAAATCCTCCAGTGATGACTCATAAAACTGTATATAGCATAGGACTTTTTTTTTCTTAAGCAGAAATTTCAAGTAATATTGGAAGGGGAAGAGGGGATAAGGGGGAATTGTACTGAATATAACAGCATCATTCTGGGGGCAACATAAGGAAAAGTTTTGATTATCATGCAAATGAAGTACCCTTTGATGAACAGGTATGTGTGTTCCCCCCAATACAAACTCCAACCTATTCATAGAATGAAATAATCCATCATAAAGGTGGGTTTGGCATGGGAACTGAGGGCTCCTAAAACCTGTGGATGCATCCAAGGAAGAAGGAAAACTATGATTTATAGAAGCTATATGCAAGTACAAGGGACACAGGCAATTAATTACATGTAGACATTTACTTTGCATCAGTATGTATTTCTTTTGGGGCTTTTTAAGGCAGAGAAAGTTCTTAAAAGGCTTCTAAAGTAGCTTAATATCTGCTTGTACTACTTACTATCAGTGACAATGTTATCTGTAAAACTTTACATGCAGATTGGTTGCAAGGCAGAACTTTGAAGGGTGATGTAACGCTTTGGTGGGTGGGCAACATAGCATTAAAGCAATTGTTGTGAAAAGCATTAAATAACATTAGGAAGTCATCATCAATCCAGAATACTGTATGAAAGCTTATTTTGTGACACACTAGTTTCTTAGTGCCATCTCCTACACAGTGTGTTATAGCTCCAGGGTCAACATGAAGCCTAAGGGCTGAAAGGTGCTGAGGATGCCTTCTACCTCTAATCAGCCCATTGTAAAGTCATGATATGTGTGCATTTTCAAACCTGTTCAGAGGCGTTCTTCAAGCGGATGAATTTTCCATCAACATCTATCTCCTCAATAGTGACATTTCCAGTGGCAGAAGCTGAGTGGGAAATGCTAACACTACTGCTGGCTTCAGATTCCTCCACATCAATCCTCCTCCTCTTCGCTCTGGTTGTACACACACTATGGCTTGATGAAGCCCGTGAAACTGTCA
Source organism: Vanellus vanellus (assembly GCF_965231255.1). Taxonomy (NCBI): domain Eukaryota; kingdom Metazoa; phylum Chordata; class Aves; order Charadriiformes; family Charadriidae; genus Vanellus; species Vanellus vanellus. The sequence goes on from NC_138908.1 coordinate 31,903,866, forward strand.
CTCGGGAAGATGGGCTTGGAGAAAGTTGCAACCTATATTGAAGAAAGGAAGGAATATGCATGCATCACACTTACATCACACTTTTTTTTTAAATAACCTTTCTTCCATTCTTCTCTTCTTCCCATAGAATTATAGAGCAAAAAGTTACAGGAATACAGTTACCAAAGCATGTTATTTGAAAAAGTGAAGCCTTAGGTACTTTTTGAAGAATTGGACAAAATATTGTCAAGCTGCTGATTAATACTTTTGAAGCGCAGAATACTAATGAACTGCTACATTAAGATCATAAAAGGCATCTCTATGCATTTGTTAAAGCATTTCTGGATAGATCGAACAAGTAAAAAAAAAAATCTTATGGGGATTTAAGCCATTGTAGGAAACTTATGCAAAAAAAACAATGGCACAAGAGTTTTTGCTCTTTCATCTCCAAGCTTGAGAGGAATCAGCCAGCACCAGTAGGATGTCATTCAGAAAACAGTGAAGTATCAAACTCATTTAAGTAACAGCTGTGACTGATCAGGCACAAATTCTAAGTATTGCTGAACTCTGAGGTCATACAGCTAGCTGATAAGCTGGGCAATTGTAAAAGCTATTACTTTATTAAAATTAGTCTATACTTAACAAAATTTGACTAACAATTAAATAACCCTGTAAATTAACTCTGAAAGAGAACATTAACCATAGTACTAAATAGACCTACAAATGGCAATTCATCATGTCCTCAGTGCCGAATCTTAATAGAAAAATGGTATTTATTCCCCTTCAGAGCTATTGGTCTGATACTCAAGCAGCTTGGTCTCACGGAGACCAAGTAGAAGCAAGTATGTCAGACAGGAGGGGGCAAAAACAAACAGTGCCTTGGAAACTGTAGTAAGGCACCTAATGCATTCCCAGTAAGAACTGCCTTTTACCAGAGAATGAGACAAGTAAGAGAAGCACACAGATACCAGCATTTGTTGTTACTTTCTTTCATACCTCTCCTCTTCACCCTCCAGCAATTTCCGGTATGCATTGATTTCCATATCAAGTGCCAGTTTAACATCCAGAAGTTGTTCGTAGTCACTCAGCTGCTCCTGCATCTGATTTCTTACGTCTGCCATTTCCTTCTCTTTCTCGGACAGTATTTTGCAATAGTTTTCCCGTTCCTTGGCCAAGCTTGCCTCAAGCTCTTGCACTCTATCTTGCCATACTCTAGACTAGAAAGCATTGAAAACATCAGTGGTGTGAAGCAAAGCTCACCCAAACCTCCATACACTCTGCTATTCAGCCGACATGGAAGACATCTGAATTCAAACTTGCCCATATTCAGCTTCCTGTTCTCCACCTCATCTATTACAAACATAACACCTTAAGTTCCAATAAAACTTACAACATGCTTTGGAAAACAACTGCCTGCTCCATTTTCCTGTGATCTGAAGATATGTTACTACACCTGAATGTACTCAGTTGAGAAAAATTGAGTGTAAGAGTCAAACCATTTTAAGGCATGCTGAACAGGACACAGAATCGAAGCGCAGCTCAGTGTACTTCATAGGCTGTGGTAAGTAACCGCTCTTTAGCTTTCAGATGTCTACTTCCTGCTTCAGTTTACTGCTGACGAATCTGAATTCCAGGAGGAAATTAGTCTAAAGGAATAGGGGTTGTTGTCAGTGAAAGCCTGTCTGCCTGTTATCAAAGCCTTCACAGCTTGCTGAGAGTAGAGTGGCAAGTGTTCCATGAAGCAAGCTAATTTCTCCCATATTTTAAAAATCACATAAAGCCAGTATAACTTAATATTGCATATACAGAATGAAATGCTTATCAAAGAAAGGCCAAATCATGACAGATTTAAGGTTTACTTTCCCTGAGCATACTTTCTTCTGTCTGATAGTGTCTTGAGATTTATTTTTTTTTTTTAACTAAAGGACAGACACAGGAACTAATGCCCCACAGTCACCTTGTCTGGTTAAGTCACTGAGTTTGCTATGCAGGCACTCTACTTAAGAAGTCATCATAGTCCAGAGACAATGAAAACAGGCAGCCTAAAAGGGTTGACACAGAGGACCAGTGTAACTGGTTGTAAATGTTAAAAGTCAGATAAGGAATGTAACAAAAGGAGTTGAGTGTCCCATGGAAGATCCCAGTGGAAACTGCTACAGAGCTCAGTGCTGGTAACTCAAACCAGACTAGCATAAGAGATCTCTTCTAAGAGAACAAAGCTAAAGTTAGTGCTAGCAAATGGAAAACAAAACTACTGGTTGACATCACTAGACCAAAAAAAAAAAAAATCCCATAGCAGCAAAATGAGGTGCTTGGTGGACAATTACAGTCAAACTGGCAGAAGTTGACTTTGATAGCTTTGAAGTTAACAACTAACACCCCTGCAAATTCAGAAGCAAGTTTTCTGAATCTAGCTGTCACTCCCACGTAAGCAACAGAACACAGGTAGTTAACTAAAGTAAGAAAGAAAAAACCCTCAGAAATGCCTGTTGACTGAACCACCAAAAGAAAGATGATGGTAATCTACAGGCAGAAGTAAGATCTAAGTAGACAAAACTCTCAATCCAATTCTTGTGTAGCCTCATGCACATTCATTACATCACCTTATCTCTTCCAGAGACTAACTTGCCTCTATAACAGGAAAACTGGGACAACTCATACTAGTATCTGCCAAGTTATTTGGAAAATTCTGAAATAACATCCACGGCATTTATATTCTTCACTTGAAATACACAGAACTTTGAAGTCCTACAAGAGTATACTGTACAGGAGGAATACAATTCAAAATGTATCACAAAAAGGATCAAAGCCAAATATCATTAATATTTTATATTTTTCAAAAAAATAGATGTTTTACTAATCAGTTGGAAATGCAGTAAGTTACAAAAGCCCACTCCAGAACCAACTCCTAGCTTTTCTCATTTTCACTCTAGATTATCCACTGCAGTGCACATCAAATAAAATAGGTTTGTCATACATTTTGCCATACTTCTTCGGTTGCCATCTACTTGCTCTGTGCTCTGACTAAGTATAATTAGTTTCTACTCAAGGCCCTGCCCTACAAATGCTCAAGTACAGTTATCTGTTTTCTCAGTCTCATATTTCATCCTAATCCTGGTAGGATCACTTAATTTATTTTTTGTTTTCTTTTTTAGAGTTCTAGATGCAAACTGGATCAAGGACGAAAAAAGATACCAAGTAGAGAGAGACTGAATATTCCAGCTCTAGCTTTGAATGTTGGTTTGAGGAATCCTAAGCTAGGCTGTCCAATTACTACAGAACCTAACTAAATTGCTTAGAATGTCAAGAACTTTTAAATACAGAGCTCTTGTCTAAAATTGTCCTGTATAATTGCAAAAGTCAGTTAACAGTACTACCTTTCAAATTCTCACTCTGTAGCAGGATATTGCACAAAATAAAAAAAAAAAAAAAAATCAACTTTTCTGAAAGGAGACATTAAAGAATTTGAAAAGTACAGAACAGTAGAACAGAAGGCAAATTCCAGTCATGATGCTGAACATACTCACTAGTTAAGGGAAACAAAGTCCTTTAATATAAAAATCAACAACTATAATTAGCCAGACTGAAGATTCACAAACAGCTTGTTACCTCTTTCTGAAGGCTGGTGAGAAGGGAAGACAGATTATCAAGTCGTATGTGACTTTCGTTCAGTTCTTCTCTTACGGAGTTGGCTGCAGAATTGCTCATCTCAGAGGACAGTCTAGCATTCTCAAGCTGCAGTAGATCAAGTTGAGACATCAGTTTCAAAGTAACTTTTAGTAAAAGAAAAATAAGACACTAAAAACCACACCCAACACTACGCCACATAGTTCCTCTCTGCGGCTCTAACGTAATGAAACATCTCTTTCTTTAGGGGTTGAATATGGTGCGTCATTTACTATGCTGGATTGCGCTACCTGAAATCACAATCCTCTGAATATTTATTCTAGGATTAAAAACTTAAGTCTCCCTTGTAAACATTACTGAAGTCAAACTGCTAACTTCAATTTTCATGCTGGCCAATGCTTAGCTTTATATATTTAATTACTGTATTGCAATTAATATTGTACTGTATTGTATTGTAATTATATATATAATAGTTTTGAGTGTGCTTAAATAGAAGCTAAACTGAAAATACCAATTCTCTAAAAACAAGCAAGTTTATGTTAATTTTCAGCCAACATAAGCAAATTGGTAATGTGCCTTCAGATTACAGTACCAGTGCCATAAGACACTACTGCTTCATTGTATCACAACTTCAAGCTCAAGTAATTTAATTTTTTGAAACTAGCTACATCATGCCTGCCGAACACTATCACATCCACTTGGGCAGCACCGCAGACCTATTGAACTTGTAGGTACAGATGAAATGGAATCTAAAAAAAATTTTTTTTAAAATAACAGGAGTCCAAAAATACAGAAAGAGTATACCTGAAGAGAGAGAACAAGAAAGTCTCAGTTATGAAAAGATGTTTACAATAAAAAAAATATGAAAAATATTTTTCACTAGATCTTTAATTTTTTCTAAGTCAAACAGAAGGCCTGAAGATGAGCAACTGCATACTGTTAAGACTGTAAAGACTGAAGACTGAAAACTATGCTAATAAATTCAGTGTGTATCAACTTTTCTGCTGTACCATGCCACCTTGTTTTTAAAAATACTAACTGCAACAAGTATAGCCACAGAAAACAGTTTCAGGTAAGACATCAGGATCCCTACTGACACAAATGATGAATCATAGTAGAGGAAGGAAATTATGAAGTATAACCAATTTCAGCTTGTTTACGCTTCCTCTCTAGAAGAGTGAAAAACAGCAATCATTGGGTATGATGGAACTTCCACATTTTGCACAAGGTCAGAGGACTCAGGACATTGTCTTCTCTGCAAACCCTGTTACGAAGCAAGTTTTATACAAAATATGGGACACCCTATGGATCATCAAGACTATGTTACAGCTGATAAGTAATAGCACATGAAATTTCCTTGAATTCATAGTAAGCCCAGTACTAATCATAGAATCACAGAATTGCTGAGGTTGGAAGGGACCTTTAAGATCATCAAGTCCAACCATTAAACCTACCCTGACAAAAAACACTTCTAACCCATGTCCCCAAGTACCACATCTACCCTTTTTTAAAACACCTCCAGGGATGGTGAATCCACCACCTCCCTGGGCAGCCTGTTCCAATGTTTAATAACCCTTCCAGTGAAAAAGTGTTTCCTCATGTCCAATCTAAACCTCCCCTGGCATAACCTAAGCCCATTTCCTCTTGTCCTATCACTTGTCACCAGGGAGAAGAGGTCAGCCCCCACCTCTCTACACCCTCCTTTCAGGTAGTTGTAGAGGGTGATAAGGTCTCCCCTCAGCCTCCTCTTCTCCAGGCTAAACAACCCCAGTTCCCTCAGTTGTTCCTCATAAGGTTTGTCCTCCAGACCCCTCACCAGCTTTGTAGCCCTTCTCTGGACACACTCCAACACCTCAATGTCCTTCTTGTAGTGAGGGGCCCAAGACTGAACGCAGTACTTGAGGTGGGGCCTCACCACTGCCCAGTACAGGGGAATGATCACTTCCCTAGTCCTGCTCACCACACCATTCCTGATACAGGCCAGGATGCTGTTGGCCTTCTTGGCCACCTGGGCACACTGCTGGCTCATATTCAGCTGGCTGTCCAACACCCCCAGGTCCTTTTCTGCCGGGCAGCTTTCAAGCCACTCTGCCCCAATCCTGTAGTGTTGCATGGGGTTGTTGTGACCCAAGTGCAGGACCTGGCACTTGGCCTTGTTGAACCTCATACCATTGGCCTCGGCCCATCGGTCCAGCCTGTCCAGATCCCTCTGCAGAGCCAACCTACCCTCAGCAGATCAACACGCCCGCCTAGCTTAGTGTCATCTGCAAACTTACTGAGGGTGCATTCGATCCCCTCATCCAGGTCATTGATAAAGATATTAAAGAGAACCGGCCCCCGCACCAAGGCCTGGGGGATGCCACTTGTGACTGGACACCAACTGGATTTAACTCCATTCACCACCACTCTCTGGGCATGGCCATCCAGCCAGTTTTTTACCCATCAAAGAGTACACCTGTCCAGGCCATGAACAGCCAGTTTCTCCAGGAGAATGCTGTGGGAAACGGTGTCAAAAGCTTTGCCAATATCCAGGTAGATAACATCCACATCTTTTCCCTCATCCACTAAGCAGGTCACCTTATCATAGAAGGAGATAAGGTTTGTCGGGCATGACCGGCCTTTCACAAACCCATGCTGACTGGGCCTGATCACCCTATTCTGCTGCATGTGCCGTGTAATGGCACTGAGGATGATCTGTTCCGTGACCTTCCCAGGCACCGAGGTCAGACTGACTGGCCTGTAGTTCCCTGGATCCTCCTTCTGGCCCTTCTTGTGGATGGGTGTCACATTTGCCAACCTCCAGTCAGCTGGGACCTTCCCAGTTATCCAGGACTGCTCATAAATGATGCAAAGTGGTCTGGTGAGCACTTCCACCAGCCCTTCAGTACCCTTGGGTGGATTCCATCTGGTCCCATAGATGTGTGCGCCTCCAGGTGCTAAAGCAGGTGCCTCACCATTTCCCTGTGGATTACAGGGGCTTCATTCTGCTCCCCATCCTTGTCTTCTAGCTCAGTGGTCTGGGTACTCAGGGAACAACTGGTCCTACTGCTGAAGACTGAGGCAAAGGCAGCATTAAGTACCTCAGCCTCTTCCTCATCCTTGGTCACTATGTTACCAGCTCCACCTACTAGAGGACAGAGATTATCCTTAGTCCTCTTTTTATTGCTAATGTATTTATAGAAACTTTTTTTGTTGTCCTTGACAACAGAAGCCAGGTTTAGTTCTAACTGAGCTTTGGCCCTTCTGATTTTTTCCCTACATAGCTTTACTACCTCTTTGTACTCCTCTTGAGTGGCCTGGCCTGCCCTTTCCTTCCAGAGGCCATAAATCCTCTTTTATTCCCTAAGTCGCAACACTAGCTCCCTGTTTAGCCAGGCCAGTCTTTTTCCCCAGCGGCTTGTCTTTTGACACACAGGGACAGCCTGCTCCTGCGCCTTTAAGACTTCCTTCTTGAAAAACATCCAGGCTTCCTGGGCTCCTTTGCCCTGGCAGACTGCCTCCCAGGGGACTTTGTCAACCAGGCTCTTGAAAAGCCCAAAGTCCGCCCTCCAGAAGTCCAAGGTAGCAGTTCTGCTGACCCCCCCTCCTTGCGTCTCCCAGAATCAAAAACTCTATCATTTCATGATGGCTGTTCCCAAGACAGCCTCCAACCATCATATGCTCCACAAGACCTTCCCTGTTTACAAACAACAGATCCAGCAGGGCACCTTCCCTAGTTGGCTCTCTCACCAGCTGTGTCAGGAAGTTATCCCCAGTACAGTCCAGGAACCTTCTAGACTGTTCCCTCCCTGCTGTATTGTATTCCCATCAGATGTCTGGCAAATTGAAGTCCCCCACGAGGACTAGAGCTCGCAATCTTGAGACTTCTCCCAGCCATTTATAGACTATTTCATCTGCCTCCTCATCCTGGCTGGGTGGTCTATAAGACTCCTACTATGGTATCTGCTTTCTTAGCTCTCCCCCTGATTCTTACCCATAAACACTCAACCCCATTATCTCCATCATTTAGTTCAAAGCATTCATAACACTCCCTGACATACAGGGCCACCCCTCCACCTCTCCTTGCTTGCCTATACTTCCTGAAGAGCCTATAGCCATCCATGGCAGCACTATAGCTATGCGAGTCATCCCACCACGTTTCTGTGATGGTGACTACATCATAAGTATCCTGCTGTACAATGGCTTCCAGCTCCTCCTGTTTATTGCCCATGCTACGTGCATTAGTGTATAAGCACTTCAGCTGGGCTATTGGTCCTTTCTCCTTCTTACTGGAGGGAGCCAAAATTCTGCCACCCCCAGACTTATTCCTAAGGGGCCCAGTTACATCCCCTATCTTTTCCGGGTCTAGTGCCAGCATGCCGCATTCAGGCTTTTTGAAATCACTTTTACCCCCACCGCTCACCTTCACACGTGCTTCCTACTCTTATATTATTGTACTTTGGAGATAAAACCTGCTCCCAAAATGAGACCTGAAAATGCAAATTCATGTTCAACAGGATGATAACGTAATAAGTAATTTAGCAAAAGAATTTTGCTTCAGCTAAAATACATGTGTGCTTGCTATGACTTCAGCTAAGATGGGTGTGTGCTGGCCATGCAGTTAATAGATATGTGCTTGCTATGGCTTCAGCTAAAGATAGGTACATGCTGGCTATGCGTTTGGGAAAGGGATAGTGTTAGATAGGATATCAGACAAAAGCAACAGTTGGAAGTACCGAACCATTGCAAAAAAAAGGGTGGCGTGGTTAGATAAGATAACCACAGAAGTGTAAGGAATGGAAAAGCTACAAGAAGGACATGGTGATAAAGACTTCGAGCCTCCCTCCAACGACCACCAGGAAGACTCCTGAGGAAGCACAGTGCCTGTGCGGCTAGAAGGGAGGGGGCATGTTCGGGAGTGGGTTGCATTCCAAGAACTCATTGATTATGCAAACTATGTTCTAAGAAAAAACATGAATAAGTATGAGGAATACGAAATAAAAACGAGCGTTTTGTAAAAGAAAAATGAGCCACAGGAGGAGAAATCCCCTGTGTACCTTCCAGTGCTGTAATAAATATTCTTTGCTCCACCGAATTTGCCCCTGACTAAAATTCAACACAGTGAGCATATTTCTCACAGTCTGGGGGCTCGTCCGGGAGATCTGAAGCCTAGATTGGGAGCCTTGGACAGGTAAGTAGACTGGGACGGCGCGCCACTGCTGATTTCAGCAATCCTCGGGTTATCCCTGCCCATGGTGACAGACCAGCAGCAACAGCCTGGCGAAGGGGCTCATGGACCAAAGAGGGGTCCCAGGGATAACTGCAGCAGCCAATAGTACTTGTGCACGAGACCCAGGTAAGAAAATTGACTGTTAAGTACTACTCAGGCGGCTGGGTGACGGGGGATTGAGAGTGGTGTGAATGAGACGCAGACTGGATCTGCAAATCGAGTGCAGAGTCTTTCTAACTGCGGTTCTGTATCTCCACAAGGAGACCAGCCGGTGAAGAGATGAAGTGAAATGCTGGAGTTGAGAGATCCCCCAGGGAAAAAAAAGGGACAAGGGGAAAGTAAAAAGCAATTTAAAGGAAAAGCTGATCAGGGAATTCCAGGAATACCGCCACACAGCCCATTAGGGAGGATGTTGTTACAATGGGGGCAGGAAGGAGAGTCCTGAACCCGAGATAAGGATAAAGCAAAGATGATTAATTATTGTATGTTTAAATGGACCAAAGAGCCCGTAAGGCCAGACAAGCTGTATTGGCCAAAGTACAATTCTATAGAGGGATGGCTGTGTCAAGCACTAAATGTATACATTAACTCTAAAGAATCACTCAATCAAGAAGAGAGCAGCACGTTGGAAAAGAGCTGCAGGGGTTTTTAAATTGGAGATACAAAAGAAGAAGGAGGAAGGCCAGAGACCAGTCTGGGATCCTCTTGAATACTTACCTCCCCCATATAAACCGGACCCTCTGGAAGGCACAAGAGAGCCTCAGGCCCCTGTTAGAAGGGAAAGCCAGAGGAGACGAAGGCGGGAAGTGGGGAGGTCCACAGTGGAAGAAAATGAGGAGATGATGGAACCAATCGGGCTGCATCCTTTACAGGAAGTCCCGATGCCAGGAGTTCAAAATGAGGTAGGATTTGTGAACATGCCCCTAACCAGTACAGAAGTCAAGAACTTTAAGAAATTATTGGAATATCCCCTAGGTTTGTCAGAACAATTAGACCAATTTTTATGTCCAAATATATAAGCTTGGGAAGAAATGCAATCCATCATAGGAACTTTGTTCTCCCCTGAGGAAAGACCAATGATTCGTGTAGCAGGAATGAGAATATAAGAAAGAGAAAGCCTTCATAGAGTGGCAGGGGACCAAAAGTTACCCCTATGAAGACCTGATTGGAATCAAAATGACCCCACAAGGACAAGAAACATGTCTGATTATCAGACATTAATTATAAGGGGAATTAAAGAAGCAGCCCCAAGGGGGTCAAACGTGAGCAAAGCCTTTGATAGTAAACAAGGGAAAGAGGAATCTCTGATGGAATGGTTGGAGAGGCTCTGAAGGAACATTCAGCAGTTTTCGGGGACTGACCCAGAGACTGTCGCTAGCAAAGAATTATTAAAAGTAAATTTTGCCACCCATGCCTGGCCAGGTATTAGGAAGAGATGGAAGACTGGCATGAGAGAGGAATCAATGAGTTGTAACGAGAAGCACAAAAAATATACGTGAGGCACGATGAGGAAAAGCAGAGGGCAAAAGCAAAACTAATGGTAGCAACTGTAAACGAGATAACAAAGACTAAAGATAAAGCGTCCCAGAATCTAAGGCTAGGGATGAGACCATACAACATACAGAGAGCCCATCTGCTGCCACTCAAAAAGCCCATATGGATGAAACCAGAAGCCCCAGACGGCAGAAGGTATTACTATTGTGAGCAAGAAGGACATTTTAAGAAAGAATGTCCCAGGCGAGAGAGAGATCAATGAGTGTTTAAAATATGTCAACAAGAAGAATACGCTACTGCTTAGGGGTGTCAGAGGCTCTGCCTCCTGGGGGAAAAAAGAATTAGTGAGCCCTTGATAAACTTAAAATTAGGCCCCCAGGAGGAAATTTACACCTTTTTAGTAGACTCAGGAGTGGAGAAGTCTTGTATTATGAAATTGCCTTATGGATGTGAAGTCAGTAAGAGACAAACTACTGTGGTAGGGGCAAAGGGAGAAAGTTTTAAAGTACCAATAGTACAACAAGTAGAAATACAAGACGATGAAAGCACAATAAGAACAGATGTCTTATTAGTACCCAGCAAGCGTACTCCTGCTTCTGGTAGAGATTTACAAGTCAAGTTAGGGATAGGTACTGCCCCGGAAAATGGAAAGATTGTAGTCAAAATTTTTGAATTAACCCAAGAGGATGAAAAGCAAATTATGCCTCAAGTATGGGTTAAAGAAGGAAATAGAGGGGGTCTAAAGATACCCCCTATGAAAACAGAAGTTAAAGAGGACCAGCCAGTAAGAATAAAACAATATTCCATCTCTTATGAGGGCAGGAAAGGTCTAAAACCAGTAATTGATTCATTGTTGAAGGATGGATTGTCCGAACCATGTATGTCACCTTACGATAGTCCAATTCTACTGGTCAAGAAGGCTGATGGGACACACAGATTAGTTCAAGACCTATGAGAAGTTAATAAGCACAGGGTGCAGAGTCTGTACTCGTTTTGGAACCCATATACCCTCCTGAGTAAAATATTGCATAATCATAAATCATTTAGTGTAACAGACCTTAAAGACGCCTTTTGGGCCCGTCCATTAGCAGAGGAGAGTAGAAACTTATTTGCCTTTGAATGGGAAGATCCGGACACTGGGAGGAAGCAGCAACTCTGCTGAACCTCCCTGCCTCAAGGGTTCACAGAATCCCCAAATCTGTTTGGACAGATGCTAGAGAAAATTTTAGGGGAGTTCCAGGCAGAACCCGGAGTAAGAATCTTGCAATATGTAGATGATCTGTTGGTATCGGGAGAGAAAGAGCAGAAAGTCAAGAGAGACATCAATATGTTTGCTGAATTTTTTAGGAGAACAAGGATTAAGAGTCTCAAAGGCAAAACTGCAGTTTGTACAAAAGCAAGTAAGGTATTTAAGGCATTTAATTAGTGAAGGAAAAAGAAAAATCAATCCAGAACAAATTTCTGGGATTACAGCATTAAGTGTCCCAAGAACGAAAAGAGAAATAAGGAAGATTTTAGGGTTACTAGGGTACTGTAGACTATGGGTTGAGGGATACACTCAATCAGTAAAATTTCTGTATGACAAACTAGGAAAAAAGGTCCAATACAGTGGACAGAAGATGAACAAGGCAATTTAAAGAATTGAAGCAGAAGCTAATAAATGCCCCAGTTTTAGCCCTCCCCTCCCTAGAAAAAACTTTTCACCTTTTTGTAAACACGGAAGAAGGGATAGCATGTGGAGTCTTAACGCAGGAATGGGGCAGAGAAAGGAAACTGGTGGCATACCTATCCAAATTAATGGACCCAGTATGTCGCAGGTGGCCCACATGCATACAGACAGTGGCAGCCACAGCAATATTAGTAGAAAAAACGAAAATTAACCTTTGGGGGAACCCTAATCGTACATACACCCCACACTGTAAGAACTATCTTATCTCAGAAGTCTGGCCGGTGGTTAACAGATTCCAGAATTTTGAAATATGAAACCATTTTAATGGAAAGGAATGATTTGACCCTTGTAGTAGACGGAAACCTGAATCCCTCACAATTCCTGTATGGACAAGAAAGCAGAGAGCCGGAACATGATTGTTTAGACTTTCTAGATTACCAAACCAGGGTAAGGGAGGACCTAATAGACACACCGATGCCCTATGGAAGAAGGCTTTTTATAGATGGTTCCTCCCAATGTATAGATGGAAAGAGAGCAAGTGGTTATGCAGTCATTGATGGAGAAGAAAAGGCAGTAATCAAAGAGGGAGAATTACCAGCAAATTGGCTAGCCAGAGTTGTGAACTATACACTCTAAAGAGAGCTTCAGATTATCTTCAGGGAAAAGGCGGCACTATCTATACGGACTCGAAGTATGCATATGGAATAGTGCATACCTTTGGAAAAATTTGGAAAGAGAGGGGAATAATAAATTCCTGAGAGAAGGGGCTAACACATGAAAAACTAATCACTGAAGTATCAGAAGCATTAATGAAACCAAATGAGATTGCTATCGTGCACATACAAAGGACAGAGGCGGACATTTTTCGAAATACAGGGAAACCGATTAGCACATGAGTGGGCAAAATTGGCAGCACAGAAAGGACCAATAACCGTGTTAGCTTTAATACTGACGGAAGAGCCCCCAAAGCAGATTCCAAAGTTCACACAGAAATAAAAAGATGAATTAAAATAGGAGGAACAGAAGCTTCTGACGGCATTTGGTTACTCCTGGATGGGAGACAAATGCTGAATAAAGCTTTATGTAGAGAAGCAGTAACGCAACTGCATCAGAGTACCCATTGGGGAACCCAAGCTTTATGTGACCAATTTTTGAGGAATTATGGGTGTATAGGAATATATATACTAGCTAAACCATTAGTAGATCGGTGTTTAATCTGTCAGAAAGTAAACAAAAAGGTAATGAGGAAACAGGTGAGCAGTGGGAAAAAACTAGCTCTAAGACCCTTCCAAGCAATGCAGGTAGATTTCACCGAGTTACCACCAGTTCAACGATGGAAATATTTACTAGTAATAGTGGACCATCTAACTCACTGGGTTGAAGCATACCCTGTTCTAAAAGCTACTGCCAATAATGTGTCCAAAGTTTTGCTCGAACAAATAATCCCTAGGTATGGGATTTGTGAAAGGATTGATTCAGATTGAGGGACTCACTTTACGTTGAAAATAATATCGGGCTTGACAAACGCATTAAGAATAGAATGGGACTTACATACTCCATGGCATCCCCAGAGTTCAGGACAAGTAGAAAGAATGAACCAGACACTAAAACTAACTCTGACTAAATTATCCAGAGACACAGATGCCATGGACAAAATGCTTGCCCCTAGCACTACTGAGGATCACAGCGGCCCCAAGAAGAGACTTGGGGATCTCTCCATATGAAATGATGTTTGGGCTCCCCTACATGGGCAACAGGAAAAGGATTCTAGTCCCAGAACTAAGAGTCCTATGCTTGTAAGTATGTTTTGCCCATCGTAACGACATTAGAGCAACTCCGAGAGAAGGGGAAACTCCCACAGAGCACCCCATTAGACTTTAAAATACACAATATTCAGATAGGAGATTGGGTATTAGTGAAAATATCGAAGGAAGAAACTTTAAGACATACAAGTGCTGCTAACTGCTGAAACAGCAATTCGAACAAAAGAAAAAGGGTGGACTCACATAACACAGGTAAAAGGACCAGTAAAGCCACCAGAAGATTGGGTGGTAGAGACACACAAAGACCTCTTGAAATTAACCATGAGAAGGAAGTCTCATGTTTCTGCTTTGACAGGAAAAAGCCCTGGAGAGCTTTCAGAAGGCACGTAAGAGTCAGCGCTGCTGCATGGAAACAACAGACAGCTAAAGCCTCAAGAGTGCCTTCAGACTACGGTGACATCCAACCCCTTCAACCCTACTTTGCTGCTATTGTAATTGTTGCATGTATATATGGGTTAAGTGTAAGAATTGTAATAAGGTCATTTTAGGTCCCCGTGGCAGACAGAAGCAGTACCTCTCCCAAGTCCTCGATTTTTAGTGTTATCTGATGTGAGTATAAAACCCCAATAGATAAGTGTATTATTGTTGCAGAACCCACAGAGAATTATTTAATGTGGACCGACCCAACCAGAATGTTTATAGATCCTTGAAATATCAACTCCAATACAAGTTCCAGGACCAATGATAGAACCCTATCGTGCCACAAGAACCAGAGATACCAAACTAAAGAGGATGGAGGGCAAGACCAGGTTGGCCTCTGTACTTGCTGCCAAGAAGAAATATTTCTCGGCTGTTAGAGGCACCCCAATAGGCACGAGAGGTAGGAGTATAAGCCATACTAGACCTCCACTTCTAGTGTTATTATCACTAGTGATATCTCTAGTATCTGGTGATGAATGCAGAAAGTGCTACCAGACAGTCTCCTGGGGTAGATGATCCTTTTATACTGTGACCATGCACACGCATACCAATCACCAATGTTATACCTGTGAGAGTTTAAGAGTGTGCAAATACAGCGGACAAAAGTATTGGGTCAGACAGAACTTAGGAATAGGCAGAACGAGATTAGGAGCAGGATGTCCTAGAGGGGAAAAATGGCTCTGCTTCATTAAGGCAGGTCACTGGGATATTCCAGACAGAGGGGGAGTACAAGATATGGTAAAAGAAGTACTAGTAAAGAGCATGACAAAGGTTATAAAACAGAGAAGAGAAGAGAAAAGTTAACAGTACAAAACGAGAGCACATACCAGAAGCTGCAAAAACAGTTACAAAAAGAGTTAGGATTCCCCACTCTTGGGCAAAACTTGTTTTTAAATCTAGCAACAGACATAGCTAAAGAATTAAACGTGACTGACTGCTGGGTCTGTGGAGGACCTTCAATGACTGAAGAGTGACTGTGCAGAGGCACAAGTTTGGGTCCAACTGAAATCCTGGAATGGAATTATACTCTCACCATGAGAGGAAAAAGGAGACCTGGCGGGTGGGTGTTAAGTTCCACAGTAATTGGAAAAATCTGTTTGACCCGGGAAGGGGAGAACTTTACAAATCAAATGGGGGAGACCCTATGTAAAAAAGTCTTAAAGATAGATTCAAATTTCACCCAAACTTGGTTTCCTTGAAAACCAAGGTCATATCTAGCGTTTCAAAATGAGACCAGAAGTTGCACCTGGGTAACAAACAGTAGTCTCTTTAGATGTAAGAAGGAGGGTATGAATCCATTCTCAGGAATTAAAGACATCTCACAATATTGGGAAAATATAGAGGATAGTGGAAACCAGGCATTCCCGACATTACCACCTAACTGGGGAGGGACCTGCACCTTAGGAGTAATTCAACCAGGATTTTTCTTACTGCCTTCTAAAGATGGTGACAAGCTAGGACTACCGGTATATGAAAGCTTAAAGAGACAGAAGCAGGACATAAAAGGAAGACATCAAAGGCGGGGAGAAGATGAGTAGCCCCCTCAACGAATCATAGAGACATACGGACCGGCAACGTGGGCTCAAGACAGTAGCTGGGGATATAGAACCCCCATCTATATGCTGAACTGGATTATAAGACTACAAGCGATAGATGAGCTGATCACTAACAAAACGGCTTCAGGACTAGAACTGTTAGCTCACCAAACTCAGACAAGGGCGGCAGTCTACCAGAATCGGTTCGCACTAGACTACCTGCCAGCAGTAGAAGAGGGTGTGTGTGGAAAATTTAACATATCTGATTGTTGTTTAAAAATTGATGATGATAATAGAGAAGCAGTAGGAGAAATCGCTACTGTTATCCAGAAAATACCGCATGTACCAGTGCAAAAATGGAAATCAATAGCAGACGCCATTTGGTGGGATGGATTGCTAGGGGTCATTTAGGTAAAAAAAAAAAAAAACACCACAAAAAAAAAAAAAAACAAACAAAAAAAACAAATCACCCACAGGACTGGTTTTGCTGTGTGCCTTGGCAAGTTTCTTATTTCTGCCTTGTTTAATACCTCGTTTCCTAAGATTAATCAACAGTGTAGTCCAAAGAATGCAGGTAATGGTCACGTCTATAGATCCAAAGATGGCAGCATCAGGGCCTCAGAAAATCATGGTCTTAAAAAACCCAAGAAAAAAGAAAACCTCAAAGAAGCCACTCAAATTCTTGCTAAAATGGAAGAATCCTGCAGGATGAATGTAAAACACTTCAGCAAAATTAGATGATAAAAAGAAAAAGGGTGGAATTGTAATAAGTAATTTAGCAAAAGAATTTTGCTTCAGCTAAAATACATGTGTGCTTGCTATGACTTCAGCTAAGATGGGTGTGTGCTGGCCATGCAGTTAATAGATATGTGCTTGCTATGGCTTCAGCTAAAGATAGGTACATGCTGGCTATGCGTTTGGGAAAGGGATAGTGTTAGATAGGATATCAGACAAAAGCAACAGTTGGAAGTACCAAACCATTGCAAAAAAAAGGGTGGCGTGGTTAGATAAGATAACCACAGAAGTGTAAGGAATGGAAAAGCTACAAAGAAGGACATGGTGATAAAGACTTCGAGCCTCCCTCCGACGACCACCAGGAAGACTCCTGAGAAAGCACAGCGCCTGTGCGGCTAGAAGGGAGGGGGCATGTTCGGGAGTGGGTTGCATTCCAAGAACTCATTGATTATGCAAACTATGTTCTAAGAAAAAACATGAATAAGTATGAGGAATACGAAATAAAAATGAGCGTTTTGTAAAAGAAAAATGAGCCACAGGAGGAGAAATCCCCTGTGTACCTCCCAGTGCTGTAATAAATATTCTTTGCTCCACCGAATTTGCCCCTGACTAAAATTCAATACAGTGAGCGTGTTTCTCACAATAATTTTAAACCAAGCTCCATAATAAAATCCCCTGAAATGCAAGTAATCAGGGTATCTTTCCATTAAATAAAAAGAAAGTAATGTTCTCACTCTGGCATGGTAAGTCTGTTCAAGCTCTTCTTGGTAGAGCTTCACTTGTGCATCATGCTGCTCTCTTATTTCATGAAGAGCTTGGGCCAGTCTACGTTCATACTCAACTTGACGCCCAGAATCAACTTCAACTAAGCGCGTTTCATATTTCCTTCTTGCTTCATCGATTTCCTAAGAAAAACAGAAAAATAAAACAACATTCAGTAAATATGAGACAAAAGTTTTAGAAGACTATTCACTGAGCTGAGCAGATGGCAAGCTAAAATCTGCATTGCTTTGTGGATGAGCAGTTCATAAGTTTGTTTTACATTGAAACTTTCAGTAGAAACACAGGGCCATTTCCTCACTCTGATATGCATAGTACCTTTTTTTCAATAGCCAGTCATTGAAATAAGAGCTAGGATACCATCAACATAAGAAGTCACATTTCCTCCTGAAAGTTGTCTGCATTTTCAACAGGTACACCTCAATATTATTACATGTTAGAAATACACGCCTCCTTTCTTTAGGTGTCTTCTATGCTTGTACAAAATGAAAGTACTGTGAAAATCAACAGTCACTTTCACTAACCAGCATTTTCCCATGCATTTGTATATTTGCCCATGGTATCTGGAAAAAAGGATTCCAACAACATGAACAAAGCTGAAAATACAATTAGCAAGGAAATATGCACACAGAACAAAAGACAGTATGGTTTGGTACATTTGTTACTGCTCTAAGGTTCTTCCTGGAAAGCCTCAAGTACTACAAGTGAAAAGGAGAGAAGCAAGAAAAAGCTCTCAAAGACAAATATACATCAACTTCTATTTCCATTGTTTGACTGTCCCTCTTCACTTTATTTCTCATAAAGGGATTATGTGAGACATTATTAACCTACTTTCTCATTACTATGAAGAGTCGTGTACATTGCAATATCATGGGCAGAATTTAACACGAAACAACGTGATACATGAAGCTATCTTATCACGAGAGCTCTAAGTTAACATTTCTCCTAGAAAAAAAAAAAAAAAAGTTGGAAAACTCCCAGCTAGAACAGAGGTAAACCCTGCTCTGAGTGGGAATTCAGACCAGATTAATTTGCTGAGGTCCCTCCCAACCTGAATCATTATAGTATTCTGGAAGTACCCTCCCGTTGTCTTCTTCCCTTTAAAAATGTGAATTATTGAGACTAAAGCATTTACCTGCTCATACACGCTTTTACGGAATTCCAAGTCCTCAATGAGACTCTGACAACGGTTTTCAAGATCCACCTTCAGTAAAGTTTCATTTGCTAGCTGTTCTCTGGCAGCAGCTGAAGAAACTTCAAGCTTTAAGAAATAAAACAATCAACACAACACTGATTATGTGGCAGAACTCACATAACACAATGACCTCAGCTACCTAGAGTACAACTAACTACATTTTATGGTTGAACTTGATAATCAAATCCAGTATTTACAGCACTAATGTCTTTTCCTTCCCCTCTTCTGCAATCACTTGCACAAGTGAGTTCTAGGTATTTCACATTGGTAACTAGCATTAAAATGCTACTTGCCAATTTTGCTTACAAAACTACACTTTTTCTACACAGCAAACACGAGTCTCCTGGTATCCTCAACTCATTCTCTTGAGGCGGTGTTGCTTAAGATCACAAATCATGTGTTTCGATGGGTTAACAAAACTAGCATAAAACATTTTTTTTCCTTTGTTCTATCAGATGTCCAGAAGATGAAGAACCACAGGCATAATCAAAAGGAGAGCAGAGAGAATGACACACTGGTACTTGTCAGTTATTCATTATCTTTATTTCTGAAGTCAGTCTCTCCCCCAAAGTAGTTCTACAATTTGTCAAGTTTATTTTGACTCTTGACCTGCTTTCTACAACAGAAGTACCATCCCTTGCAATTGCAGAGTTTGCAATTTTAAAAGGACTCTATTCCACCATTCATATTAATAAACTGAACAGTACCAGACACAGAAACCTATTCAGTACTACTTCCAATGTTGACAGTAAACCACAGTTTGTTCTAGTTGTGACTCAACGACAGGTTTGCATCCATTTTTTGCCTACAAAGTTGCATGTTACCAGAATGCCAGCTCTTATTATTGATGTATTATATATAAAAACATCTCATTTGCTGACAGAAGCTTGATGGTTAAGTATTTCTTCTTTTTACCTGCATAATTTGATCTTTTAAATTCTCAATTTCTCCCTCCAGACTTTTCTTATCACCAAGGGCTGTGGCCAGTGCAGCTTCTTTAGAATTGAGGGCTGCTTCATGCCCTCGAAGTTTGACTTGGATTCCTTGAAGATCAGATTCCCTTTTTGCATAGCTAGAATAAATCAGAGAAAGCTGTAAGAAAGCCTAGAAGTGCCCCCCAAAATAGACTGCTGACTAATAAAATAAGGTGCAATCTGAATCTTAAATTGAGAGACACGCAACAAAAAAAATTTGCCTTGGCTTAATTTACTCTAATTTAAATCAACTCCTTCATTCTGCTTTCTCATCTGATACAACAGTAGCTTAATGTTTTGCTTGGCCTGTAGAAAGCTAAACATAGGGGAAACTCATAGTGTCAAACAAGTCTGAGAGGCATACATAGAAAAGGGATAACTATGTTTATCAAAGGCACTTCTTGTTTTCTCTTTAGCTAGTCTCTGTAAAAATGTCCTACCTTCATTAGAATCTTAAAAGGGAGAAATAAGTTCTCCCATTAGAAGGCTCTTTCCATAGGGTGGAAAGAAATCACCTTCATTACCTTTTATCCACGCAGGAACTTGTGCAGATCCACTGTGTCTGGGCTGCAAACAGCCCATTTACAATTAACAGACAAACATCTTCATGAAAATTGGTGTTCACTATGTATAAGCCAGTCCCCCATAAGCAGAAGCTGTACCATAGTGAACTGTTTTGCAGCAACTTTCTAATCATACATAATGGCAAAGTTCCACAGATCTGAGGAAAGATACCCAAATCCTGTCTATACAATAGTCTGTGCCATCACCGAAACGGCAATGGTGCGGAGGTACAAGTGTCTTTTTCTTTACAAAAGCAAACACACAACCTTTTCAAATTACCAATCAAATTAGTTTTAGCATCTACCCAAGTAGTCAAACAGTTTATAGGGGTTTATTTCCTAAAACGGCATATGCAAACAAAGTTAAATGAGAAAAGTAAAGTAATGCCACAAAACCCTACACTCTTCAGCCTAAATTAATCATTCACCAATAATGCTACAATGAGGTACTATCAAAAATAGCAGAAATAAAACCATACTTAAGAATCAAAATGACTGTTGACCTTTAGATGGTGCAAGCAACTGTGTTTAGATGTGTAACACAAGTTCTCCCACCTTGATTATTTGTGTCTGTGGGATACCCACATTCCTCTAGCAAGGACAGTAACATATAGAAGTTTTAGACGTTTATAATCAAACTACGAACATTTTACAGGAATGGACAGATTCAGGTTCAATAAGACAACAGCTAGCACATTCTTCAGGTTTCACACTTCTCTTAGAAGAAGTGAAGAAAAAAAAAAAATCAGAATTCACAACACTTAACTGACGAGACTAAAAACTGGACAGATTCTTAAGAACAAGATTCAAGAGTGTTAAAGCATTAAGACATTCACTGCTTTTTTAAATCACCATACTGCTTATAAGAAACAACAGCATTGCTTCTCAGCAAAATGAGAGTAACATAAAATCAACACACAATTTTAAAAGGAGAGACTACCAAATTTAGAAGATGCTTCCGGAAGATCACATGCAAGCATATGCAATTAACATCATGCTCAAGAGAGGTATGTGCACAAGGGCTTGCAGAAAAACATCTGTAGAAATAAAATTAATGTTTGGATGTTTCAGCGCTACAGCCACAAGATGTCAGGCTTTAAGTAACAGACTTCGCACTAACTAATCCCACTCCCATTGAGTAACACCACACTCACCGAAGTGGCAGACTGCAAGAGCCTGCGACACACACAGACTCTCCTGCTCTCAACCTTTTTCTTTTTTCTTTCTCCCTCTTTTCATTTCTGCTGCTCAACCCCTCCATGGCATTTTACGTACCACTTCTGAGATGCAACAGATCAGACAAAACACATAATTTCTGTTTTGGCCACATGGGTTCCTACTTCCAGCTCTCTGCGCTATTCACTGGAGGCCTCTGTCCTGCCCCTCCCCTCCCACCCAGGACCGTAGGAACTTCAGCACCCAAGGAAGCTGTAGAGCAGAGAAGGAAAAAAAAGGGAAAAGTATCTTGCTACGGTACACCTGTAATAAAAATCTCTCCATCGTCTAATGGGATGTATGAAGGCCCACATAAGGCCTTTGTTGTTTGATCACTGCTGGAGAAAGCTTTATTCAAAATGTGGAGAAACTGTTTCACTGTTTTCCAACTGGTTTTGGATCCTGAAACTAGGAAGTCGCACATACATGGGGCCATAGTGTGCCACGCCCCACTCTGCCCTGAATTATCCTGGACTCCGAAACGGGAAGACTCACCACATACCTTAAAAATGTCTTTGTTTTTTTTTATTTTTTTTTTAATGCAAATATGTCTACCAATTACAAACTGCTAGACAGCTGAGAAGAGAGCTCTTGCAATTGAGGTGGCAGAGAAAAAGATGTATGATATGGACTAGCAACAACAATATGACTAAAACCCAATGCACTACATGTACCACCAAATTAGGTATTACCAGTTACATCAGCCCAAAGCACTTTCCTTGCTTGTTTGCAACAAGATTGGCTGTGAAGCCATCCTGTAATTTAATACAACTGAAGTCACACAAGGGGGGGGGGGGGGGGGGGGGGATGGGGAGAAGAACTAAAATTAAGCACTGTTAGTTGTTAGTGTTATGATTTGTCCAGTTGCAAGACAGCTCATCCGAACACATTCTCAGAAAGAACACAGAAACTGGATCTCAACACTTCAAACACCGAAAACCAGATGAAATCTCATTAACTCAACAGTGTCATCCCAGCCCTAAAGGAATATGGCAAAGAAGTGAAACAAGATCAGAAAAGCCTCTGTGAATTATAAAAACAAACACCAAATGTATACAACATATACATCACCCTTACACCTAGCAATTTTTACCAGGAAGAACTTCAACTTCTCAACAATAGCCAGCTTTTTCCTCCACAGAAAGCCAAAAGTACATCTCAAAACAAGAAATAAAAAAACTCCTTCCTGTTATAGTGTTGAGGAATTAGCCAGAACTGTACTCCTTCGAGCAGTTTGGCTCATGAAAGAAAAACAAAAGCAAACAAATAATTGCTGACTCGCACTTTCTTCAAAGCAGCAGCTTGTTTCTCTCTTTTGACTTCAAAGTGTGTGGATCTTATCATCTGTGGAATTGTAATTTATTTTAAAGTAGTGTAGAACTAGGACCTGCCCCAAAACAGCTAGTTCCCATTCATTTTTTGCTGTACTTCAGGGAAAACTTGCACATCAGAAATTTAACCCACAACATTTAACTCACATAGACACTAGGAAGAGTAAAGAAGTCAGTCTCACTCCTTCCACCAGGACAGCTCCCACCAACAGAGCTGCAGCCACCTATACTTTAGAAACAGCTCAGCAGACACCACAAGAAAATAATGTCATCTGTTTTCTCCAATACACTGCAAACACTCAAGCAACCTGACAGCAGTAAGCATTCCACAGTGCCACTCTCAGGAGTAGAAATAACCCTGACAGCTGCAGTACATCTGCCCAGTTCACATTTAAACAAGCTCATTTCTCATACCAGATGCAGTCTAGCTGAGGCACATATTTCTAAGCAGGTTAATTCCCTCACCATTCCCAAACTTTAATAACTTGTAAAGCAGAGTAAATCAACTCAAACACAACTATGAGGTACTGTGGTTAAGTTGTGTCTGGTTACCCACACTAGCTCATTTAAAGCTAATTCAAAGCTCTCAAATAGAGATTCCAAGGGACAATCAGTGCTTTGGTGAAATTACCAGGACCACCTGGTTTGCAGCTCAGTAAAACAGAAAAGTCACTGAATAGCTCACTGGAAGAGGCAGGCTCCCTTTCATGTCTTGTGCAATCAACCCTTCTTCCCTCAGCCCTGAGGTTCACAAAATAACCTTGAATTCCCTGTAATCTCCTTAAATTTCTTGCTAAATTAATAGAAAAGCCACACAGGAAGCAAGAAAAATAATAACTTTCTACCAGTTTAATAAGTTGAATTGGCTTTCAGGAGCCAGAAAAACCACACGCCTAATGCAAGGTAAGCAGGAAGACTGCTCCTTTCAGTCAGTAGCCAGATCTCAGGTGTAATTTAAAGTTCCTTTGAAACTGATCCAGTGCAAAATGCCACCACCCTCCAGGATTTTTCTCGCCTCCAACGCCCACCACTAAAAGTCAGATCACAAAGCTAAACACTACCAACAGTAACCAAACCCTCTTCAAAAAACACTGGGTTTCAGCCAACTCATGACATAGCTACATAAGTGCTGTAATTCATGATAATGCATTTACATCCATATAAAATTACAGGGTATTCCACATTGAGCTGGCTTTCCACTCCAGTTGTAGTGAAATATGAAAATCAAAAAACAAACTATGCTGATTAATGCTTTATGTTTCATGTAACTAGCAGTCAGTTTTCCATGTTTTTCCCCCTGCAGTAGACAAAACAGTAAGGCTATGTTTTGCAAGGAAGCGATTTACAATAACATAAGAAACCTCTGTCTAAAAGCATTCAAGTTTTCTGTATATAGATCAACATGACAATAAGAGTAATTGGACAAGCTTGCATTTCCTGTGAATAAATATATGTAACTCAGTTTCAACTTGTCTCATGTCACTCATTTTATTTAACTGGAGACAGCTGCTCAGTGTTTGAAACCAACACTAAATATACATCATCTCTAGCCACTTATTACTCAACAGTGACCCTTCCTGAAGAGCTCAAACATGTGAATCCCACTACTCTGACCAGCATTCTAGGCAGAACTTTACACGTGCAGTGTACACACATCAAGTCACTGCCTGTTACTGTGTTACCATTATGCATCCACATGTTTGAGACCACCTTTGATGCTACAGCAAATCAGTCCTTGCATTGTTATGTCCTACACTGCATGAAAGACACTCTTAGATAACTTAAGTTATACTCTTACATTTCAATTGCTTAAATTATTGTGCCACAAGTTAATCACTCCCCTCCTTACTTCTCTGGGTGCTCTCTCTACGCTACACATCAGACCAGAGACAGATTTCAGGTTCAAGCTCAGCAGTTCCCCAGCCACCAATATTCACCTCACCTCCTGAGATCACCTACAATAATGAAAATGTATTTCAAAAAGTTTTAAGTCAGCTTCCTTGAAACAGTTCCTCTAGCTCATTAGAGCACACTACATACACACCACAGGAAGCCCTGGAACAGCTGTTACAACTTTGCTTGCATTCACACAACATGGCTCTTCTGCATAGTTGCTCCGGGTACCAGCTGCAGAGTGCCACACACGTGTGCAGTAATTCAAGCCATAGGCTGATACCAAGCTATTACTGGTGTTTAGTTTATTGCCTAATCCCGCTGTAGAAATTCATTTCAGAATACAGATGAGAAGGAAGACCAATTGAAGATGTAAAGCACAAGACAGAGAAATAATCTCTTAAGTATTAAAAATGCATAAAACTAGTTCTGCCATAATTACATTTACTATAAACACTTAATGACAATCAATGACCATTATTATATCCTTTATCAATATCTTCAATAAACTCCATAATTTCCTTCAAAGTTACTTTTACCACATTATCTTCTTTTACAAGAGAGCAGATGTACTTCAGCATTGGAAAACTGCCACAGCGAAATCTCAGCCTGCCAAAGAAATGTAAACAAGGAGTTTCCTAAATGAACTAGCATTAACACCAGCTCATGCTTCCTAAACAGTGTGATTACCTCCCATGACAAATCAGGATACAGACAAGTCCAGATAGGGATTTTGACATGCTATACACTTAAATAAGTTCCCATAACAAACATTCACCTCACCAAGGGAAATATATCCTGAAACTTGACCCAAAAGCAGACCACAGTAACACAATAGTACCAGTAAGTCTAACTTACTAAACTGTCCTTATTCAACATTACTAGGTAACAAAGCTATGTCTAACTCTACTATGTAAACTGTTGTTATGGTAATTGATCAAGTTACACATCAGGATTTTTCCTCCACCATCTTGGCTTTGCAGTTCTCCCTGGTTTGCAGCCATTGCAAATCATGAAAGCATGATACACTTATATCAGAAACTTAATCCAGTCTGTAGGATGCTGGAGTGATGGAGCAATTCAGAGCTCTACTCTTCTATCTGCGACTTAAATGATGGCATCATGAAATACCTAAGGATCATGTCTTTCACTACTTTTCACTGTTTATTTAGCTCTTTTCTCAAGAAATTGAAAACTGCATCTTCTGAAGTTCCAGCCAAGGTCACACTACTCTGTTGTAGGAAGGGCACTCTACCTAAAATTAACAGCTAGAAGTTTGGTGCTAATTGCATCACCACACACTTTGGCTGAAAATCCAGCTATTTACAGGCAACCACCTGGTTTCACACACACCCTCACAGCCCCAGTCATGAGGATTTTGCTAAGTATCACATAACAGGAAAATGTAAAAGAGAATATGAAGAACGTCCATGTTCACATTATTAAGTGTCCTGATTACACCCAAAGAAAGGCAACCTTCTGTAGATTGCATCTTGAGCCCCATCCTCCACATACGCTCTTCTGTCAGCTTCCCAGAAGAGTTTACCTTCCTCCATAAAGTCACTAAGAGATGGAAATTTCTAGTTTGACTTTCAAGTCAAATGATTTTGGTGCCTATCTGCAGCTACACCTTGCTTTCCCTGTCACTCTCAATAATCTCTTTGATGCAAGACCTTCACGGGCACCAAGAAGTAACCACAAGAACAACCAGACTCACTAATTAGAAGCTCCTGGTTTGCTTTTGTTTTTTAAATAACAAGTTAAGAGCCCAAGAGATCTTGGAGCTGTCTGCAGACACGTGAAAACATCAATACGCTGGTTCACACATGAAGTATCTTTTTATTGTGAAAAATTAGGGCTGAGAGCATATTTAAATGAAAATGAGAGTTAACAGGTTATACCACGTTAAAGCCAGATTAACAACTCTGGGTTTTTTTCCCCAATATCAATCCATTGACAAAATTTGTGATCTCAAGACTAAAAAGTTAGAATGGTAAGCGGGCCTAACTAGTGAAAAAAGCCCAAACAGAAGATTCTCTTTTGCTAATGGAAAACTAGAGCAGTCACAGAAATCAAATTCAAGGTAAATACAAACAAGGAAGCAAATAAAGAAACAACTGAATCAAGTCAAGTGTCTAAGAAGAAAAAAATCTAGTGGCACAAATCAGTTCATTGCAAAACTGGGTATCTTGGCGCTGCACCATAAAGCTTGCGATCTTGAGAACATCTGGTCACAAATCTACCTTTTTTAACATCTGAACGTACAGCAAAATGAACAGAAATTAGTTATTTTTTTGGTTTGAGTAAACCCTACTTATTATCTACTTGTGCATTTTCATATCGCGAAGCTAACATCGTTCCTAAAGGACACTGAGAAAGCTTAGACCTGCAACAGCCACTATACCGACGGTCATCACGTTGCGTTTTGCAGCCTGAAGCAGCTTATGCCTTACGGACAGAGTCACCTGTCTGTACGGGGAGGGGGGATGGTGGTGGTGGCGGCGAAGGATCACCCTGACTCGGACCCCGCAGCCCTCCCATCTCAGTGATGCGGAGGGTGAACTCGGGCGAAGTTTGGAGGGTGCCGCCAACACCGCTTCGGACGGAGAGTTTATTCTCCGCCGCGATGGGCACACGGCGGCGGCTCTCCAGCCGCCAACCGCCGCCTTCCCCACTGGCTCAGCAGCTTGGGGGGGGGGGGGGGGGGAGTGGGGGTGTGGGGGTGTGTCAGTGGCGGCGACGCAGGCAACGCTCCGTGGGATCGGGCCGTACCGCCGCGGGGGGCCGGGCCGCCGCTTCCCGCCGGGGCGGAGCGCAGCGAGGCAGCGCTGCCTCTCGGTCATTCATTCAAAGCCGAGGCGGCGCTCCCGGCGGGCGGGAACGGGCCGCCACGGCGGGAACCGCTCAGCTCAGCCCGGCCCGCCGGCCCCCAGCCCCGCCGTGTTCCCCCCCCACCCCACGCGTGTCCCCGCTCACCTTGCCAGCAGCTGCTCGTGCTCGGCGCGGATCTTGCCCAGCTCGATCTGCAGCATGGCCCGCTCCTGAGCCGTGTCGTCCAGCGCCCGGCGAACGTCAGCCAGCTCGGCCTCGTAGACCGCCTTCAGGTTGCTGACCTCGCGGCCGCGCACCTCCTCCCGCACGGTGACCTGCTGGTGCAGGGCGCTGTTCTCCGTCTCCAGGCTCCGCACCTTATCGATGTACACGACCAGGCGGTCGTTCAGCTGCCGCAGCTGTTCCTTCTCCTGCAGCCAGGAAATGCGCGTGGGGCTCAGCAGCGGGGCGCCCGCGGCGCCCTGTCTCCGCAGCCCCGGCGGCGTACCGGCCTCCATGGCGGAGCCGGCGGGAAGGACAAGCGCGCCTGCAGACAGAGAGGAACAACCGGGCGGGAGGTGCCGCGGCACTTAACAGGAGAACCAAGGGGGCGGGGCGGAGGGTGCCGAGCCAGCCGGCCGCCCGCCCGCGAGCCAGCCAGCCGGCCGGCCGGCCGCTGCCACCCCCACCTCCGCCGCACCGGCGGGCTCCGCACAGCGGCACTTAACAGGAGAACCAAGCTGGCGGGGCGAGGGGGGCCATCAAGCCAACCGCCGTCTCCCACACCTCTGCCGCACCGGCGCGCTCTGCGCCGCTCTCCAATATGGCCGGCTCCCGCTAGCCCCGCGCCCCCGACCCGCCGCCGACCGCCGCCCACGTGACCGGCCGCCGGCCAATCGCGACCCGCGGCGGGCCGGGCGCCGCGCCCCGCCGCCGGCTGGAGACTCAATTCAAACCCCGCCATCGCCCGCATCTGTCAGCCGGCGCGCGAGGGGGGGGAGGCTCCGCCCCGCCGCGCAGCTGAGGCGGCCCCGGCCCGGCGGCCCCGTCCTTTGTTGCTGCCTCCGGCTCCGGACAAAGGGAGCCGGACCCCGGCTCGGGGCGGGCGCTTTCAGTCCCTCGTCCCCCCCCCCCCCCCCCCGTCTCTGCGCCTGGTGGGTCCCTTCGGGGTTCCCCAAGGCCGCCGGCCTGCGCCCTTAGCCCGCCTGCCATTGCTCGGCCCGGAGGAGAGGGTCTCATTCGGCACCGCCTCTTGTGCTTATGAGAAACAAAGTGATTTTGCGGCGCCAGACATTTCCTATCCCCAGTTTACGCTTCCCTCGTCTGTAGGTTGCGGGCTGTAATTTGAAAACGATGCTTGACTGTGAGAGATGAACTCAGGGATTGGTTTGCTTCCGCCATTTTGTATGTCGACGACACGAGCAAAGCTATAAACAGCCATTTTGTTTGTCGACGGCACTAGCAGGGCTATGTAACTTAGAAAAACAACTCCTTAAAAGGAGAAAAATGTGAATCGAGTTTGTGATAGGCTAACTGGTCGTGAAAGAATCTGCGCCCTAAAGTACCAAACCAATGGGAAAATGGGACAGATCTTGGGCAATCGAGGGAAGGCATAAATATGTGAAGTTTTTTGAGATGCACATGACAGCCAACTCGTTTGTTTTGTTCTTGATTATTTTTTTATTTTTGCTGCAAAGACTTTGTCCTCTTTACATTTTTATCTGTGAGCGAGTGTTTCTCAGATTGACTGCTGATCCTGCAAGTGCCTGAGTGCCTGGTTTTAAGCTGCCTCAGATGAGTACTCCCAGTATTCAAAATGCAATTATTCAGATTCAGCTCAACCCAGGTTTTGGTGTTAGCATTTGAATATTCCTTGTCTGATGTTAGTCTGGCTCCTGACACCTCATTGCGAGTGAGATGTCCTGTACTTAGTTACAAATTGGACATGAGTTCTTCAGGAAAAGCATGAATCCTTGAGTGCTGGGAGCGCAACGGATGAAAAAAACACATTCATCCGTGTGGAACTGAACCTGCTGACGGTCTGGTTTATGGCTTTTAAATTGGCATTATCCCCTCACAAGCAATTAAGTAGGCTGCATCTTCTGGAGGTTGGTTTACATCAGGATCACTGGCTATTGGGAGCTGAGTGATAGAAAGTAGAAATTGGAAAGAGGAACAGCAGTTCAAAGTCTGGATTGTAAACTCAGTTTCTCACAGAAATTCCTGTAGAGAGAGCTTGTCCGCGGGAAAACACTAAGATTTCCCCCTACTTACATCTCTTTAAAGTCTTTTAGTAAGGTTCCTTCTAGAGTGAGCCATGACAAGATTGCAGAAACCTAGTAGTTTTCCACTGGATGTGAGATTGCTCCCATCGGAGCTGGGTGCCCCTTCTCAGTTCCTGGATGTTCATTCTCACTTCAGTTAGCTTAGCAAAACAATTTTTTTGCAAATGTAGCTGTAAAGTGACATCCCCTCAAAGAAAGTAAAAGTATTCCAGTCACAGGGGTATATCTAGCTAAAGGTAATTTAGCCGTTGTGGGGGAGCTCCTGCCTTTTCCCACATGGTGCCTTTGTTGACAACAAACTATTGTCTGTTTCTCCATTTTCCATATCTGCCTGTTATTACAATTTGCTCTTTTCCAGCCAGTTGGAAAAAATAGCAAAGCTGGCTAAAAAGAGTGGTAGCAGCTGGGGAAAAAAAAAATCTCTATAGCACCTGCTGCAAAATAAAATTGTCAACAAAGTAGGATTATAGCCCAAGGTAGTTTTACACTGCAGCTGGCACTACAGTGAAAGGGTCTGTATTCACAGGCAGTACAAGAGATAAGTAAAGTTTGGGAGATTCTATTGTTGTACAAACCGAGCCCTCTGCAGATGTTTAGTGCTGACTTTGATTCTGTTTACTTCCAGTGTTTAATTTAGTGCTGGATTTTAAATCATTGAGTTTTCATTTCGTTATAAAAATATATATGATTATTCCTTCCCTTCACACACACCCCCAGTATTTGTTTTGCAGTTAGTGTGCCTGAAGCAAAGCTTTTTTGTTTTTTGTTTTTTTTTTTTTTTTCCAAAAGAGTTATGGGTGGGATGTGCTTCATTTCACTTCCCAAATTAAAAGTATGTATTGAAAATCCAAACTGTTTGTAAGGAGGCCTTCCTTTCTCCTCAGAAGCCTCAAGCTTTAATTTTTTTTTTTTTTGGTTGAAACTATTGCATTTTAGCTTCCCAGCTTACCACAAGATGAAATTAGATGGGGCTCACTTAGCAGGCTAGGTTGGCTACTACTGAAAAAATTAGATGCAAACTGTAGTAGTAGGGGCTGGCCAGACCAGTTTGCTTATTATAATTACCCAGTGAAAAACAAAACCTTTATCTTGTCAATTCCACGCTTACTTTCCACCAGTCTGTGTTTTTAGATTGTTGCTTCTATCTAATTAAAAAATTAATATTGATGTTGCATTTCCTATGTACTTTAAAAAAAAAGAATAGTGGAATCTACTAAAATCTCATTGTTAAAAATATAATCTTTTGTGTGGTTTCAATGGCAATATTAAGTTCCATATTGAAACAAGTTAATCTTCAGTAATCACTCCATGGGATTTCTCTGCCAGTTGCTTACATCTGAGATTTCTTGCTGTTACTTGTGAGTTCATCTTGCTCTACTAGGCTGAAAAAGAAAGTAAGAAAAGAATCAGCCTTCAAATTGTGCCTCGGCTGATGTCAGACACTTTACTTGTGAAACTGAATATCAACATTGTTCCTCTTTGCTCTTGGCAGCTTGGGCCTGATGCAGCTTGCATATGTGATATACTTCCTTTGTATAGAAAAGCCTGTAAGTGCCAGTATGAAATCAGCCAGAGGGGTCACTGCTCAGAGGCACAAGGCAGCCCTAAAGGACTGAGTGCTGACACTCCCATGCCTCCAGACTGCTGCCCCAGGGAACCAAGAGTCTTTTCTCTACCTCAGAAAACCAAACCAAAACAAAGGAATGTGATGTTTACCCGTGTGGCTGGCGACTCCACTCAAAATACTCTCACCTTATGAAGTATGACTCTGATACACTTTACCGCTTTTAGAGCTGATCTCTGAAATACATCACAAGTACTTCAACACAGCTTCAAAATAACACTGCAGCTACAATTTAATGCCTTTACAGTCAGCATAAATTGTATATATCGGCAAGTGCACATCTGATAGACACAGCAGACTACGCTACATTTAGACTTGCCTGCCCTAAGCATGGAAGGTATTCCACTGACTGAGACATTTTTGAAGACAAGTCTTTCAACATGCACCAGTTAATAGCAACTGTTTTCTTTGTACAATTTATATTTAAATAAACAGACTTCTAGAATCTGGAAAAGTTTGTGGGAGATTAGCATAGATTCTGTAATTTCTAGTAAATGAGCCATCTTTGCTGTTGCCAACTTTGTATTGTTAAAATGTTTGGGTTTTTTTTAGATATACAATCATTTGTATTTATACCATATTTACTTTTAAAGTGGACAAGAATCAAGGTGAATACATTCTGCAACAGTGTCAGTACTCCAGGGGTTACATCAGGGAGTCAAATATGTCTCTTCTAAAGAAGAAATGGACAAATATTTTAACTTTACATTACCTAATCTGAGTATTTATCAGAAAAAAAACCCGACTGTTTCCACTTGGGGCATTTCTGCTAAAGAAGAGTCAAACATAGCAAAGGCTGCGGTCTGAGCTTTCAAGAAGCAGAACAAAACAAAAAAAAATGAATACAAATGTTTTTCTGTAACAGCAAGTTGCAGGACGGTAACTGTTTTCTCTGTAATGCCTACCAGGGTTGTTGTTCCTGTTAGCTCCATGCAATGACTTCAGTCAGTAATGTCAGAGCATGAAACAAGCTTGTACATACATGACACCGTGCTAGCCCTGATCCAAAGTCCAATTAAGTTTACACTTCAGTGCTGAAAAAACTCCCTTTCAGAAGATTCCATTTTTTTCTGTGATATTATATATACATGATAAATACTACAGTGTGTAATTCTGGCAAGTCAACCAAAGTGTTTGTTTCCTTGCTTATCTAGTACTGAGTAGAGACCATTTCTGGGAAAAAAGCCACTAGGAAACAGAATCTTATTTTTCCCTTGGGATGTTGCTGCGGCAGGAGGGGGGAGCAGGGAGGTGTCCGCAGCTGTTCAGAAAAACAGCAAAATCTGGAGACTCCTCACGTGAGCAGATGGAATAGTAGTAATACTCCTCCATGTTTTTTTGGCTTCAGTAATGCAAAAATGATACCAGTTAGATAACTGTAAGTGCTGCATGGTCCATGTGTTTCTAATCCCTCCTCTGTGTATTAATAACTCATGTATGACTACATTACTCTTAATAGGTCCCCTCATGCATAACTTGAAAGCCTTGCCTAAAAATGACTTTTAAAATATTAACTTTACACTGTAGCTCACCAGGATTCAAGCAAAGCTATCAATATCACCTGCATGCAAATTAAATGAGAGCAAAATAATTTTCATGATTTTTTAGAATTACTGTTCAAGGTACAATAGAAGCTGATTTTTTCATTTCTGCTGAATCTTTCACACCGAAATTTTTCTTAGAAAACTTTATTTAGTGTTCTGTGGGATCTCTTTCTCCAGGAGAAGCCAAAATAGGATGAATAAACTTATTTGGGATGCTCATGCCTATGACAGGCTGCGAGACTGATGAGAGCAGGGGGAGGCGAAAGGAACGTATCCTGGAGAAACGGCGCAGGAAAGACAGAAGCAAAAAGAAATGTTGCAAGAACTGCAGTGCTCCTCGGTATTGCAACCACTGCTCTTCAGTCTGCTGTGCTTAAGCAGATCCTAAAACATGTAGGGATGTATGTTTAAAGGAATGCACACATGGGGGTGGGTGGTTGATTTTGGCTGAGATAAAATCCAGGGAATAGTCTACCAGCACTGCTGAGGTGCCCACAGGGGAGATACAGTGATATGACTGTTAGTCGTACTTGAAGTCACTTCTCACAGTGATTGCAAAATCCCAAAGGAGAGAGAAAGAAACTGCAGATGGTAAAGGAGAAGCAGGCACTGATAGTTGTATGGCTCCACATGGAGATCTGGTTAAGCTCACTTTAAAAACGACTGTGCAAAACTAGAAACGTTGCATTTCTGTAGAACAGGCTATAAACCAATTACAAATGCAGAATCTCCTTGCCAAGAACACAATCCTTAGCACAGATGCCTTATGTTTATACAAAAGTACTAGTTTTAGGGAAAAACTTTTTGCTAAGAAATTAAAGAGGTCTTAACCCTACTAGTACATGAGAGTGCTTTGCTGTAGCTGGTGACAACAGAACAACTCTGATTCACTTGTTATTGGTATGGTTAGAGAATACATCAATTGTTGCCAACTTCTGTGACTTTGTCATTAGTTTTATAAAACCGGTGTTTTCAAAGACTATGTATATTAATTCCTCTGATTAGTCACAACTCAAAGTTTTAGTTAAAAGAATTTTGTCCCCTTAGAGAAAAAAAATTGTTGAAAGTGGGAGTCTATGCAAAAATAAACATCTTGAAGAAAATTAAATGCTTGTTCTAAATGTAAACTAGGATCTGACAGGTAATACTAAGCATAATGAGTTTCCCAGTTTCTCTGCACTAAGGTGAGCGTATATATAGTTCATGTGCTCCACATCAGGGAGCAAGTTTAGCACAGAATTTCAGAAAGCTGGATTTTAACAGTCTGTTTGACTTGCACATATGCTGCTCTCTTGCCAGTCAGAGCTCCTTTCCTCAAGAGAATGGACACCTGGAAAAGCCATGGGAGCAATACCTAACCTTATGCTATCTGACACCATGAATCACTGGCCTGGCTCCTCCATACTGCCTGAGCATAAGAACAACAGTGCTAGCTTACAGAAAAAAAAAACAAAACGCAAGAAAACCCAGATACCACAACCCATGTGCAGTGGTGATGGGATGAATGAAAAAGAGTGACTCAGACTGATGTGCAGTATTAGGATTTCTTTGCTCCCACCAGAAACTTAGCTCCAGACTCCCTAACAATAGCGTTATGACAGAGTGCTTTTTGAGACCTTCAGTGAAAACATTGAAATCTTGGAATATTGAAAGTCTGTCTGCTCCTACAGTAGTTGCTGTGAATGATAGTGCAAATATAATAAACATGCTGTAGATTTCAGGTGCAGACATGCCCTTATATTTAGTTTTATACCAATAGCCTCCTTTATGTGGCTGGGAAGATAAGGAATGCCAGTGTTTGTTCTAAGGGTGTTACAGGCATTGGAAATACCAGTTTTCACACTATACAGTTGAGGACAGCAGCGTGTGAAAGCCTTATGATTTTTTTCAAATTAATTAGCAAGGTAGTAATTATGATTTTAATGTTTGGCGTCTAGGTTGTAGAGTTATTCTTTAAAAGTCTTATTCATAAAGAAGTCCTATAAAAACTGTACTATATTTCAGAGTTGGGAACTGTGATTACCTCAACGTGTGAAGAGATTTCTAATATAGAGTGCTGGCATAAGGAAGATACAGTAAACCGCAAGACATTTTCAATGCAATTAAGTCTAGTCTTCCTCCTAAGCATTTTGCATTTTTCTATAAGGAAAAATATCCAACACAAAACCTTGATATTCACTGAAAATAAAATCGAATAGTAAGCTTTTTCTTCCCCACAGCCCAACTCTGCTTCAGCTGAAGCCAGTATATTCAACAGCAGCAGGATTTGGCCGACCAACGGAGTAACAAAGAGGTTGCATTGGTAAATCACAATCTTGTTGTTTGTGTTGTTTTAAGATTTGCTTTATAAGTGTTTGTGTGATTAGTGTGTTGATACAATCTCGATTTAATCACTGTTATAAGCTGTAATAACATGATAATAAAATATGGAAAAAAGGTCACCTGTGTTCACTTCACTTACAAGGCCAGAAAGATGTAGGTCTGAGAGTTAGTTGGTTTGACCGACTATTAAAACTTGGTATTAGGCAAAAGTCTAATAAAATCCTGTAAACCATAGGACAGCAAACCATAATGTTAAAACTGTCTTACAGCCAGATAATCACGTACTTAAAATGTAATTCACTAGAAAATATAATTTTCAATATTTCATTTTAAGTCCTGTATTTTTAGCATACATGGAAGTGCAGAGAAGTACTGCATATTTTGATCTGATATTGAGGGAGATACAGACAGCATTTTGAGATATACGCATAAACATAAATCCAACAACAGCAATAGTATTCTTTTTCCAGTTAGGATTTCTTGCACTGGCATAATTGCAGCTAGCAGAATCCAGAATAAACACAATTTCTTAGCTGTGTAAAATTTTCTGATAGTGTACTCTCTCTAATGGAAACTCAGTATGTGTTTTCTATACTTCTGAAAATTCTGAAAAGGGGAGGCTTGCTTCAGACTCCTCAAGTTGATGGTGATAACCTCTTCCATTTTTAAGTGTTGCTTTAGCTATATCTGTCAAATTGTCCCCAATCATCCTCAGCAGAGGAAAAAAATTGCAATCTTCAAAACTGTCATAGCAGTGTCTTTTCACAGTGGCCCAGTTTGAGCAACACAGGAATAATTTCTCTTCTAATACTTGATTGAATACACATTGATTGTATCTCCCTTCTGTGAACCCACCAGAGCAAATGCTATGTGCTTACAATGGCGGAAGCAGCCACTGGATGGCTGGAAACATGTGCTGTGTCTCATGCCACTGCCCGTAAGACTGTTTTAGGCCTTGAAAGACAAATGTGGTGACACGGTACTCCAGAGGGAATTGAGTCAGACAATAGGACTCATTTCCAAAATAATCTTACAGATGCCTGGGCTAAAGAACGTGGTATTGGGTCGATATATCACATCTCCTATCGCGCACCAGCCGCCTGGAAGGTTGAATAATGCAATGGACTACTGAAGACTACCTTGAAAGCAGTGAGTGCTGGAACATTTAAAAAGTGGGATGAGCATTTAGCAACAGCCACCTGGTTAGTCAACACCATGGGAACACCACCAGGGGAACTGTTGACCGAGATGGTCCTACTCAGTCAGAGCTTTTACCTACTGTAGAAGGGGATAAGGTCCCTGTGGTGCATATAAAGAATACGTTGGGGCCTGTATTGAGGCCAGCTCCTGATCCAACATCTGAGTAAATACCGCATCACTTGCTCCTACCCTAAAAGACTATTATGATAGATGGGACTCCTAGTTTTGAACTAAAGAGATTCAATGGACCCCTTAAAGGAATAGTTTATAGCTTTAGAGAATTATATTTGTGTGTGTGTGTGTGTGTATTGGAAGACAAATATAACAGTAACTTGAGTGTGACATATTTATGGTGTGAAATAAGAGGTGGAATGTCCTGGTTTGATCAAAAGAGGAACAATTTCCCTTCTAATACTTGGGAAAAACACACTTTTAGAAGCCTCTAGTGTCTGAATTTGTGAAAATATTTACTTCATAGCCAGCTATGGTGTGTGGGTTTCAAGGTCTCAGTGTTTTTGAGCTCGCCAGGTGCAGGGATGAGGAGGATTGAGACCTGAGCACTTGACCCAAGCTGGCCAACAGGATTGTTTCACACCATGAATGTCACATTCAGTATAAATTAGAATGTTTGCTGCGAAGTGCTCTCTCTCCCTTGGTGGCTGCCATC
Source organism: Vanellus vanellus (assembly GCF_965231255.1). NCBI lineage: Eukaryota > Metazoa > Chordata > Aves > Charadriiformes > Charadriidae > Vanellus > Vanellus vanellus. The sequence goes on from NC_138908.1 coordinate 31,940,761, forward strand.
CCAAGAACTTTGCGCCCCAGTGCCAGACCCCTGAGGCCTCCCCTTCCTCCTGAAGCTGTCATGCTCACAGTGTCTGACATTTGCTGTCCACTGCTGGGACTGCACAGCTTCCTACTGATAGAATTGGCTGAGTATAATCCTTGTGTATTTTATATTGGTATCGGGACCAATATTGGTTCTTTAGTACTGTTAATGTTAGTTTTCTAATCTTATTCTGTTAAATCTGTTTATATTTCAACTCCCTGATTTCCTTTTTTTTTTCCCAATTCCCCTTCCTGACACCCTCCCCGGGTGGGGAGGGGTCATTGGGTGATAGAATGTCTAAACGACAATAAATTGTTATGGGTTTCTCAAGCCATAACACAGAGTCCAGCTATTTCTAGCCCTGAGTTATGAAGCAGAAGGGATTATGGCTGCCAAGAAAATTGTATGACCACTCAAGTAGCCATTTTAAAAAAAATCTTTTGAGAACAAAAGAAAAGATTCACCAAATATTTATAAAGAAGATGCAGCATGTTGCCTACTAAGTTGCTAGTTCTGTGACTCTACGAATACCACAGTATAACTACTAGTGACTATACAAGAATTTCAGTTTTGCAAGTTTAAGAGGGTTTTGGTTTTTTACTATGGCAGTATTTAACTTTGGTGTGCTGCATCTTACTTCCTGAAAGCAATGCAGATACAAACATTCCTAGATTTTACTATTTTATTTTTCGTTGTTATTTAAAAGTCAGAAGTTGAATCTACTGAGCAGGCTCTGCTGGTACTTGAAGTATTGTTTAATTTCACCTGGCTCATAGTGGTAATTAATAGGTAGAACTATATTCTAATAAAAACCTCAAACTGCATGCAGATTCTAACCCTCTGGGTTAGTGGAAGAGTGATGCAGAAGACTGTGCACCTTGCATCACTCAGCTAAGCTGCATGCAGAGGTCTGAATGGAGAAGACCGGACACATCCGTGAGCAGAGGACTTGGAGCGCAGGAGCGCTGTTGGTGACACATCAAAGCCAAACTCAGCACTCCAGAAAACCCTTTAATTCACAGAGCTGTGGGTTCTAAATGGCATAGGGGTGGTGTGCCTCACCAGGGTATGAAACCATTCACAATGGATTTTGTTACCTGTATTAAAGCAGAGGTAAGAGGCAATCTTCCCAGAAGTACAGGAGCAGAGCCCACACAGTCCCTCTCGCTCTGAAATCATTACTGTGAGCTAGTGGATTGCCAGTAGAGATTTCAGCAGTTACTGAGCCCCTGTGTACATCTATCACCACATGCATACAAAGGCTCGTACTTTAAAAAATGTGTTGCAATAAATAGTTACTGTTACATATGAAGGTATATAAATTTTTGTTGGCTGAGAAAGTTAATACTGAGGTGTATGTAGGTAATACACCTTTCTGGTCAAGGATTCACTATAAACTAAGATTTACTTCATGTATTGAAAGGGCATAGAAGTAGAGCTTGAATTAGGTGCAGAATTTACTATCAGATTTTTACCTTTTAAATTGCCAGCAACATAATTATAAATATTCTTCTTTTGTGTGCCAGCAGAAAGTAAGAGGGCATAAGGAATCTTTTACCTGCAGTGACTTCTTGATGAACCTTCTCAGAACCACATGTGCTTCTTTGTTTGCATTGGTATGCACAAGACAAATCATTCAGAAAGAAGGACGTATACAAGTATGCTGAGCTTTATTGTACAGATCCTCTGTACTTCAGTAGAAGTGATCTGACCCTATAATTTTTATTAATAACTGCCTTTCACAGAACAATGATGCTTATAAAATAACGCTTCTTGAAGTTTTCCCTTCATTGGCATCCACACTAAATGATGCAAGAGTGCCTGAAGTATACTACAGAAAATTAAGACTTGTTTATTTCCGTTTGGCTTCAATGACTGAAATCATGTTTTGTTTTTGCCTCTAGTACCCAGCAAGCAAGTTCTCTGAAAAATCAGCTCACTACCGCAGCATGAACGAGCAATTAAGATGAAATAAACCAAGAATCAACAACACAAATCTGATCTTCCTACGCAGGTGTGCGTCCCTCTGCCAGGAGGTGTATCCTCACATAAGGCAGAGCCTCCAGCTTGTGCCCAAGCAACTCATAGCCATGCTGGCTTGAAGTAGGCGGCCAGATCCAAAGACGCAAGGATTAAACAGTAAGGTTTGTGTAGCCATGCCTAAGGGCAGTCGGACAAGGAGCTGTTAGCAAGAAAGAAGAGTGGATGGGCTTGGTCGACAGTGAATTTCATATGTTTCTGAATCAACTGGACAGTCTCCCATGCCACTCAAGGATCACAGTACGTATGGTGGGCACAGGAGAGGAAGGCATCTTCATGCAGTTCTGCTCCCAGGTGTGGTCATACAGTCTCCTCTGTGGACAACTCCCAGTACCTAGAGAGAGCTAGGAAGAGGTGTTATCTCTTGAAAAAATTATTAGCTCTTGAGGACTGTGCTCTGGGTGGGAGTTCCAAGGTAATGGCTCTCTGGAACCTCTGTTTTTTTCCCAGGAGAAACAGCCATCTATGACTCCCCTCAGCTGCTAGATTAACAAACAAAGGACTGACTAAAGATAGGATTATTTGTTCTGTAATGGAAAGTCTTCTTTTTATTTTACCAGCAATTTTTTTTACCAGCAATTTTTTTCAACAAGCCCTCTATGTATACATGTAGATTCACACTCCTGTATTTTGTTTTCTGTCAAATAAGACTCTGAGTTTATGACTATTGTGATCTCCGTGTGTGTCTCATTGGGAATTTGGGCCTTAGCAGTCCCAAATGCGTAGGCACCAGTTGCACTAATTTCCCCAAATCAGTTTCATTTTTGCACTGAATACACTGAGTGTACACGGGGTTCTTACACGTACCACTACAGTGTTTCCTGCTTAACCTCTAGAAATTACATTTAGAATTACATTACCTTTAGAAATTTCTCTGAGAAGACAGGTAGGTAATCAGTGTTTGAAGTCACACCTTTCTAAGTTTCATGTACTCTGTTAATTTTCTCCTGGGCACTATTTTTACTTGGATCATGGTGAAATTCTTTGACACCCATCATTGGCTGCCTTGCACAATAAGAATTTTTGGAATCCTAAAGCTTAGTTCCTCATGGTTTAAGAGATTTGAGTATTAATTCCAAATGGCATCTCACAAAGGGCCAAATTCCATCCAGGGATCAATGACTGCTCATCCACGCCAACTTTAATGGGATCTGCTCTGCTTAGCAGAGGACAGGATTTTATAAAAGGCTCTGATTTGATCCTGCACCCATTTGCAAAAGTAAATACTGTACTCTTGAAATATTATTGAAACAGCAAACAATGTTAACTGCTGCAAAGAGGACAAGAGTACTGAAAAAGAACTTGAGCTAATACTCTTACTGATAAAAAAACATTTTAGAATTAGTAGACAGAAATCTTATAAATGGTGCTATGCTTGGTAGTAGCATGTGAGTGGGAAAACCAGTTTCAGATAACAAAGTCTTTTTAAAAAATAACATACTTCCTATAGGTTCCTGTAAAGAAAGTAGTGTAATACAAATAAGGTAATAGCTAAGATGTTGATGTGCTGGCTGCAAAAGAAAACTTCTGTGACTTTCTAGAACTACACTTGCAAACTCCAAGAATCTGTTCATCTTCTGACCTTCTTCAAGGCTCAAATAGTTGCTGAACTGGTTCAAAAAGTTCAAAGACATCTGAATAATTCTTTCAGGCCTTGTGCCAAAAATTGCTTCAATATCTTGCAGAGATGACTTAGTTCTGAAAATATGCGTACAGCCAGACAATAGTGAACCTGCAAGATACCCTCTGCAAAGTTCTGGGCTAGAGTCCTAAAGCAACAAAATCTGTTGCTTTCTCCGCAGCCTTTCTTTTTAGGGTTAGCTTATTTTTCTTGCCTGTGATCCTACATATGCCACTGCAAAACACCCCCTCCTCTTCTGTATGCCAATATCTCAGAATATTACGCTAGAGAAATATGGTGGATAGTAACAACCAAGAAGTAACAAGGAAGTAATTTATTTTTTATTCAGTTTGTGGGATAAAATGCATGCTTCACTTTGAATCAACTGCCAAGCATCAGAAAGGGACTACCCTAGACACAGATACCTTAAAAATCTAATGAATTGTTACTTTTACTTATTATTATTATTATTATTATTATTAATAATAATAATAATAATAATAATAATAATAATAATAATAATAATAATAATAATAATAATAATCTTTAAACTTGAAAGCTCCATCTGCATTCCTTAGGACAAAAAACTTGTTATTTGTTCCTCCTCCCCTGGTAATGAATGCATAACTACCTGACTAAGCTTTAAAGGTTAAAAAATATAGCTCTACAGCCAAACATCATAAAACTCTTTTCAAAGAACTGGCTTGGAATCATGAAGCAAGAGAATGCATTACATTTTTTATTATTATTATTATTTTTAAAAGTAAATAGGATTACTGTTGGTCTCTGATAAGCACACACAACCTGCACAAAATTAACCCCACAGCCAGCTCCCTTTGGGAAAAAGCTGTTTTCATGCCTGTCCTTTGCTAGGAAATGCTTGGGGCAGGAGCGACACTAAGAGGAGGGGAGAAATGACACACCTTGTCAGCATTTTTTAAAATTAGGCTTGGCTATATATATATAATTTTTTTTTTTTCATTTTCCTGTCGATGTTGAGCCAAGGGTATGATGAGTGCCCCTATTTGGATTTCAGTGAGCCCCCAGCATCACATTAAAGCAGGGCTTACTGAGTTTGGCTCCAGGTCCTGCTGCTAACACCTCAACAGATTTAAGACGAGTGCTGTTTCCTCAATTAGTCTTCCCCTGGGGAAGTTTGGCCTCCCGGCACACACCAGTTCCAGATTTCCTCCTAGCTGCCTCACATTCGTGATTCAGAGTCGTTATCCGGCATCTGGAGAGGACTTCCTTCTGGGATGCAACTGGTCACTTCAGTATCATTCCTACATCTTCTGTCTGAAACTCCATAGTCACTGAACACAATGAACATAACTCTTTCCTATATGTCTTTTCAGTTTAACAAAATACAACCAATTTCCCTCAGGTCTCCTGAATGACCTCTGGCAGCTTTCAAATACTCTTAGCTTTGTGACCCTGAACATTTTTCCTTTTCTCCAGCAAGGAGCAGTAACCTCAATCCCAGGTGAGGCTGAGCTCCACCTCCTTGAAGGTCCAACCCTCTCTCTGACATACTCTACAATAAACAGGGTAGAAACTATTGGTCTGATTGATTTGAAACATTTCAAGATGTCCCAGGAGTCTACATTCTGCAGGTGAAGTCTGATCACCTTTAGGGATAACTGGAGCAAACACTTGGTTGTACTTGTGTGGGGAAGAGGAACAACAGCCAGTCGCAATGCTGCATGAATAGCAATGGTATGAAGAGAGTCGAAAGCATACAGGAATGCAGGAACAGCCATACAAGTGGCTCAGGTTACACAGAGGTGAGATTTTCTCACTTATCAATCTTGAAGGCCTCTTCTCCTCCCCCCAGTAGTAGTGAAATCTCTCAAAGAAAATTACTCTTCCCAACACAACTCTATAGATAAGGAAGTTCAATCACTGCGTTATGAAAATAAACCAAACCCCAACTATTTCAGAAAATAGCTCTCTCAAAAAGCCTCAGTACAACTTCACAAATGCCAACATTTTGAACTCTAAAATTCTTCTGAACGAGAATAGAAAGCATAGCAGTCAACCAGTTTATTCATCTCATTTTGTTTCACTGGAAATGTTTTTTCTTGCTTTTCTTCCTAGTGCAAGATCAAAGACTGATAAATAAATGACAGCAGTAGTGCAGCCTTGTTTCCTGTGATATGACCTGGTACATACACAGCAATGAACATCTTTCTCAGGCCACTTGTGCATACTGCCTTGCAAACTCAGACGTGCAGACTACAGATACTTTACAGGCTTTTGAAAGAGGTTCATTAAACCATACTGCATGGTGTTCTCAACTAAAAGGCTAAAAGTATTGCATGTTAAACTGTTAACACCTAACCATTTTATCTTGATCTGAAAGGTCAAGGCACACGCATCTACTATCTGTCATTTTTAGGAGTTTCTGAACCACGGTGTATATGCGGCAGTTTTGAAATCGCATGTAATTACATCTTTAGGGAAAACTTTTCTGGTTTTGCCCATGGAAACTCATTTCCTCATAGGAATAAAGTATTTTAAATCTATTCCTCATATCAAGTAATTTTACAGAGATGGCTTAGTAGTATTATTAGTTCCAGTTCACACCTGAACACTTAAGATTCCCTAGACAAAATAGGCAGCTTCCAGAAGCTCCAGAAAGTCCAAAGGAGTACTGGGAGCTGTTCTGTATGCAGTTCTGGGCCCCACAATTTAAGGATGTGAAGGTTCTGAATGCATCCAGAGGAGGGCAACAAAGCTGGTGATAGGGCTGTAAGGCATGTGCTGTGAGGAGCAGCTGAGGACCTGGGTTTGTCTAGGTTGGAGAAAAGGAGGCTGAGGGGTGACCCCATTGCTCTCTACAGCTTCTTGTGGAGGGGAAGAGGAGAGGAGGTGCTGATCTCTTCTCCCTGGGATCCAGTGACGGGAGGCGTGGGAATGGTTCAAAGTTGCACCAGGGGAGGTTTAAACTGGACATTAGGACACATTTCTTTGCCAAGAGGGTGGTCAAACACTGGAACAGGCTTCCTAGAGAGGTGGTTGATGCCCCAAGCCTATCAGTGCCTTAAAAAGAGGCATTTGGACGATAGCAGGCTTTAACTTTTGGTCAGCCCTGGAGTGGTCAGGCAGTTGGACTAGATGATTGTTACAGGTCCCTGCCAATGGGAACTATTTCTATTCTATTCTATTCTATTCTATTCTATTCTATTCTATTCTATTCTATTCTATTCTATTCTATTCTATTCTATTCTATTCTATTCTATTCTATTCTATTCTATTCTAATTTCCCACATTTTTAAGGGCTTGCTGGAGGACTTTGTTGATTTCACTCCTAGAAATTTCTTGGGTAGGGATTATGATTTCTTAGATATCAGCAAAGTGATATATTAATTACATGAAAAACCTCTTCCATATCTGCTTTATTCTCATCTGTTTAACTCCTTACATAATTGTTTAGGTGAACTCACTCTTAGAATTACTTTAAAGCTTGTCTGATATATACACTGCTCTATTCTCTATGGGGTGTCTGTACAGAGAAAGTTGCAGCAGGCCTATGTCTCCCTTCCACATCTGAAATAATTTCTCTGCTAAGGATTCCTGTGCCTGCGGGCTTCTGCAAAAAAGTAAACAAAACTGCAGCACGGAAGAAGGAAGGGAGGGAGGAAAGCAAATGGTTTTCTGAGAGGCCAGGCTATTTGGCATACTGCTTATCCCGTATATGCTTTTGTATCAATCTACAGGAAACTCACGGGGGCGTTACCACAGCCAGAGATAGCTGCTGAGCACAGAAATATTTGAGAGTAGAGGCAGACTGCAAGGGCAGGGAAAGTAACACAAGGAAAAAATTATCTATTCAGTTACCCAACTATAAAGGGTAGGGAATCCTAAAGCTCCCTCTTTTCCTGCTTGCTTGGCACCCTCTTCTTTTCATTCAATCATTCTGAAGAGTGCAAAGATGATTACAGCTTCACTGCTGTAGTCCTCAATTACTCATCTGCTCTGTACTCTTTTGGCTAAACTGGCAGCGTACAAGCCTGCAATTGCACCAGAAATTGAAGGAACCTAAGAACCTCTTCAACTTGTAACCCTCAGAGGAAAGAGATTGAGATGTTAAATTGTGGAAATAGATACTGTCAGGCAATTTCTGTGGGAAATTTCACACAAGTGTATTCAGTATCCTCTTACACCAAGTTCTAAGAATTTTGACAAGAGTAGTTATAATTAATCCTTAAAAAAAAAAAAGGAATGTGACAGTACTATTCTCCTTCTACACATACACATTCTGATTTCTTTAGACATAGTCATCCCAAAATGAAAACTCTAAAATAAAGCATTATACAATCAATTCATTCCAAAATTACAATCCAATCATATAAAAGGTTCAATTTACCTCCAAAGATTTTGTTAAAATTAACAAATGACTTTACTGAAGCATCAGTGTTTTGAAAGGTACTGTAGATATCCTTGCATAGAAACTAATCTTGAATGCCTTTCATTGGGGAAAATCTGGATAATGTAAGAAATGAAGCAGTTTGCAGCAAATAGCTCAGAGGAATAGCATTAAAAATCAAAACCAAATAAAAACAAAGCATGACAACATGTTACATGTTTTCAGAGCAGGGAAACAGCCTCACTTAGCATTAAAAGCAATGATGCATTACCTCATTTTTATTGCCTTCTGTAGAAAAGAAGGTGGTATCAACCATAATTTTTATCCACTGTGACAGTTCTACAGAGAGAAAGAACAAGGTGCAAGATATATTCTATATATTTTCCTAAGTAAATACAAATGCAACTTAGATTTGAGACCATTTAAGGAAAAATAAAAGGCCACCTGACCAGGATGACTGAGCAGATGAGGTCCTCTATAGACAGACAGGAGCAGCATTGCATTCACAGGCCCTGGTCCTCATGGGGGACTTCAAGCACCCTGATATCTCTTGGACGGACAACACAGTGGGACACAAGCAATCCAGGGAGTTCTTGGAATGTGTCGATGACAACTTCCTTCTCCAAGTGGTAGAGCACCCAACGAGGAGAGGAGCTGTGCTGGACCTTGTCCTTACCAACAAGGAAGGGCTAGTGGGGAATGTCAAGGGTAGCCTTGGCTGCAGTGATCATGCAAAGGTAGAGTTCAGGATCCTTAGGGCAGCAAAGGGTGTGCAGCAAGCTCACTACCCTGGATGTCAGGAGAGCAGACTTTGGCCTCTTGAGAGATGTGCTTGGTAGGGTTCCATGGAAGAAAGCACTGGAGGGGAGAGGGGCCCAAGGAAGCTGCTTAGTATTCAAGGAACACCTCCTCCAGGCTCAGGAGCAATGTATCCCAACAAAGAAGTTGGGCAAAAAAGCCAGGCTTGCATGGATGAACAAGGAGCTCCCGGACACACTCAAAAGCAAAAATGAAGCCTACAGAGGGTGGAAGATAGGACAGGTAGCCTGGGAGGAATACAGAGAAACTGCCTGAGCAGCCAGGGATCAGGTTAGACAAGCTAAAGCCCAGATAGAATTAAATCCAGCCAGGGACATCAGGGGCGACAAGAAAAATTTCTGTGTCTGTCAATGATAAAAGGAAGACTGGGGAAGATGTGGGCCCTGTCTGGAAGGAAACAGGAGACCTGGTCACACAGGATATGGAGAAGGCTGAGATGTTCAATGACTCTTTTTGCCACTGGCAAGGACTCTAACCACATGACCCAAGGCGCAGAAGACAAAGGCAGGGACTGGGAGAATGAGGAACTGCCCACTGTAGGTGAAGATCAAATATGAGACCATCTGAGGAACCTGAATGTGCACAAGTCCACAGGACCTAATGAAATTCATCCACAGGTCCTGAGGGAACTGGCGGATGAAGCTGCTTTCTATTATATTTGAAAAGACATGGCAATCTGGTGAAGTCCCCACTGACTGGAAAAGGGGAAACACAACCCCCGTTTTCAAAAAGGGAAAAAAGGAAGACCTGGGGAGCTACAGGCCAGTCAGTCTCACCTCTGTGCTTGGCAAGACCACAGAGCAGATCCTCCTAGAATCTATGCTAAGGCACGTGGAAAATAAGGAGGTGATTGGTGACAGCCAACAAGGCTTCACCAAGGGCACGTCATGCCTAACAAATTTGGTGATCTATGATGGGGTTACAGCATTGGTGGATAAGAGGAGAGCAACTGATATAATCTACGTGGACTTGTGCAAAGCATTTTATACTGTCTCACGTGACATTGTTGTCTCTAAATTGATAGACATGGATTTGATGGATGGACCACTCAGGAGAAAATGAACTGGCTGGATGGTCACACTCAAATAGTTGCAGCCAACAGCTTGATGTCCAAGTGGAAACCAGCGATGAGTGGCTTTCCTCAGGGGTCAGTACTGGGACCAGTTCTGTTCAACGTCTTTGTCAATGACATGGACAGTTGGGTTGAGTGCACCCTCAGCAAGTTTGCTGACGACACCAAGCTGTGTGGAGCAGTCAACATGCTGGAAGGAAGGGACGTCATCGAAAGGGACCTGGACGGGTTGGAGGTGGACCTGTGCAAACTCATGGGCCTCATGAAATTCAGCAAGGCCAAGTGCAAGGTCCTACATTTGGGTTGGGGCAATCCTAAGCAGAAATACAGGCAGAAATACAGAAATACAGGAGAATGGATTGAGAACAGCCCTGAGGAGGACTTGGGGGTGTTGGTGGATGAGAAGCTCAACATAAGCCAGCAATGTAAGCTTGCAGCCCAGAAGGCCAACCATATCCTGGGCTGCATCAAAAGAAGTGCAGCCAGCAGGTCAAGGGAGATGATTCTACCCCTCTACTCTGCTCTCATGAGACCCTACCTGGAGTATTGTGTCCAGCTTTTGAGACCTCAGCACAAGGACATGGACCTGTTGGAGCAGGTCCAGAAGAGGGCCACGAAGATGATCTGAGGGGTGGAGCACCTTTCTTATGAGAACAGGCTGAGAGAGGTGGGGTTATTCAGCCTGGAGAAGTGAAGGCTCCAGGGAGACCTTATAGCAGCCTTCCAGTATCTGAAGGGGGCCTACAAGAAAGCTAGAGGGGGACTTTTTACAAGGGTGTGTAGTGATAGGATGAGGGGGAATGGCTTCAAAGTGGAAGGAAGTAGATTTAGATTAGATATGAGGATGAAATTTTTCACTCCGAGGGTGGTGAGGCACTGGAGCAGGTTGCCCAGAGAAGTTGTGAATGCCCCATCCCTGGAGGTGTTCAAGGCCAGGTTGGATAGGGCTTTGAGCAATCTGGTCTAGCGGGAGGTGTCCCTGCCCATGGCAGGCGGGCTAGAACTAGATGATCTTTAACGTTCCTTCCGATCTAAACCATTCTATGATAACGCTATTTGACGATCACTGTTTCTATGTGCATGAAACTAAAATGACAGTATTTAGTAGAAATCTTCAAAGACCTTGCTCTCATTTGTTTCCATGGCAATTTTATATTTCTATTAATAAGTACCTACAGCCTTGAAGCCAGCTTCTGTCCATTAATAGAGTTAATCCAATACAAAACAGACTATGAAGATACAGTAACTTGGAATAAAACGCATTTTTCAAGAGAGTAACCTAAAATAAAGCTTTAGTGTATCATATTTTAAAAGACAATAATAAAGTATCTAGACAAATGCCACAATAGACAAACTGACTTGTATCACGGAAGGCGAAAGTCAAACAGGTATCCAGGATATTAAAAACACTTTCTGGAAAACTTATACAATACTCAAACCTTTGCAAAATTAAAGATTTTTTCCTTAGATTTCCCACCCAGCTTGACAATTTGGTATTCGCACAATGAGGAGTTGGCAAGAGAATAGCAAGAGAAAACTAAATGACACCTCTTCTTTGATGCATGCATCTGGTTGGGGCTGACAGCTTTACAGGGAAGGCATTTGGATGGCTGGAACCAACTGCTGTCATTTGTGGAGTTTATTTTTTTACACCTTCATTTACTTCAGCTTATTCTTCAGTTAGGTCTTCAGCACAGTTTCCCCCAATGGCCTGTGACAAGCCTGGGAATAATTTATCCCTGCTACAGAGGAGTCAGGAGTGTTTTATTTATGTTTGTTAGGCAGAGAAAAAGGAGTACTGCTTAAACAATCCAATGAAAACAAAATGAAGTGGATCAGAATAATATCCCCAGAAAGACAAGAAAAAAAATTAATAGGGTCATTTCCAGTAGATGTAGGAGGAACAGAAGAAAGCTACCAGACTTTATAAGAAGTAGACAACATAGGACTGGGCTGCTACCTATCTCTTGTACATCTACATGGACATCCTGCTTTTCCACCAACATCTTGAGTCTAAAAAATTCTGGGTTTTCATATTCTTTATCAAGGACAGCAGGTCAACATCAAAGCAAGGTGGTTGGTTTTTTTTTTGGTTTTTTTTTTTTTTTAACTTTTCTCTATAAAGAAAATAGTCCACACAACAGTTTGGTGCGACTTTGTATGCCATTTAAACATCACATGCTATACTGTTCCAGCTTGTTTATAAGAGGAAAAAGCAGGTCATGAGTTTTCTGCATGCAAGAGCAATCACAGCTGCCCAGTATCTGGAAACATGAGAATGGATGAGGATGTCAGCAATTAACATTTCCCAAGGCATTTATTTTATTCTTGGAGGCTATTTCTTTCATCTCTATGGCAAAGTCTTTCCAGGTGCTCCAAGAAGAAACTGTCTTCCAGAGCCCCAATATATATTTCAGCAAGTTCTGCATGCTGAATAAAGACATACCAGTGGTTGAAGGCTGTCAATGCAAAACTCATCAGTGGTAACTAAACAACAAATATAAAATAATTACTTACTATCATTTGAAAAAAACCTGATAGAACAAATGTAAAATTCAGGGGGCAAATTAAAGAAGTGCAACTTCTGGGGAAAAATGAGAATATCTTTCAAAGGGATAATGTTTTAAAAAAGAATGCTGACATACTGAACCACAAGCGAGCTTCAAGGGAAAAAAATAAAATTATTTCTGGGTGAAAGTTTTCAAGATAAGATTTTTCTTTATTTAATTAATGACACAAAAATGTTGGTTTGCCTTTTTTTTTTTTCCAATATCTGAAAAAATAACCTCTCTGCTCAAGCAAAAAAAAAAATTAAAAAATAAATCACCTAAAAGGTACTATCTGGAATACCTAACTTGTATGTAGAGTGTATGTTATAACTTCAGGTAGGTATTACTTTTTCTTGTCAGTATTTAGGTTTGGATGTTCGTGATTCTAGAAATGAGTTTGGCTTGGCCATATTAAATCTACCACAGTTGAATGTTCCTTCCTCCTTCCACAGCTCTGAAAAAGTGGCATCTATCAATGCTGCAGATAAGGAGATGAGAAAGCTTCAAATATGTCCTTTCTAAATATTGGGAAGCTTTGTTCTGACAGAACTTCCTAGGGCCTGGCAGGTCACGAATGAGACAGGATGCAGTAAGTCCAAATTATCATGAGGCCAAAGTTGCTGTGAAGGTTGCCACTGTGCAACATGGTCTCCAGCTGCCTGCTGAATCCAAGAAGTGGTCCTAGGAGATGGCAATCATTGTCTCTGCCAGGTTCTTGAATCCCTTAAAAAAAAACTATGATAGAAAGGCTCTAAGACTGGATATTCCCAGAACCACTGAAGTACCACAGTAGTTCAGAAATACACTTGTGTCTTTGACACACTCCTGACCAGGAAGAATCAGCTACAGGAGTGGTATGCCAAGTAAGACCATACCCACTAAACTGAGCTTTAAAAAAGTGCCTCTGGCAGACTTTTCAGTGACAAAACTCCAGCAGCAGTTAAGGGGATAAGTAATGAGGACTGTCATAGCAAGGTTTTATGATAGATTAAAAAAACCCCATCTTTTGAAAAAACTCATAATTTTCTTTCTTACCCAGTCTACCACTCCACACCTTAACTCTTGACAAACTACAAGGAATTAAACTTCTCCGTAACAGTGATTGTCATAATTAATGTAGTCATCTCCTTTTCATTCACTTTTCCCATTACCTTTATACCTTGTTATTGCTGTTTTCCCCTTCCTCTCCCTCTTTGGCTCCTTGTAGATCTTTCAGAAATGACACAGTCCTTAACAAATCTGTAGAATGAACAGAAGTTGGCAATTCCATGTGCCAAGGATGTGTCTCTAGCTGTTTCTTATAACATAACAATGGAGTCACAGTCACACTTTAAAAAATTATGGTCAAAATAAAGAAGAACATAATAAAAGATTTAGACATATTTTAGACGGTAATAAGCTTCAGGATAAAATCTCCTGGTAGCACTATGACAATGGTGCAGAGAGAATAGTAAAGCATTGCTGTATGGCTTGATACTTTGAACTGGATTCAATACGAGGTGCTGCTGGGGACTGCTTGGGGAATATGGGACAACTATTAAGCTGCATACAGTACAAAACCACTTTCTCATCTCACCATCACTACCTTTAAATTCTAATTATTCTTCATATTGTCTTTCCAAGGCATCACAGTAAGCACTGGGTCATTCCATGCTTGCTTGAGGATTTTGAAAAATAGCAGTTAATAAGCCTGGAGGACATAAAAACATTTTAATGATATCTTCTACTTGGAAAGGGAAGGAGAATCTGCAATATTGTAATTATACCTAAAGTGATGCTTTTGTGATCCACTATAAAACTGAATAATTCATTAATTTTCTCTGTGATACCAAAAAGCACTGTTTTCTTATTTGAATTTGGGATACAAGGAAGAAAAACATCTTTGGTTAGAAACAAGCTTTGTGTTTTCAAACCAGAGCATGTTTCCCTTATTTTCACTGTCTGCTTCAGGCACGACAGAGATGGCTTATTATGCTGCTATAGCTCATGGGATAGTGGGTGTTATTTGTCCCAGCGGTAAGCAGCCTACATTTGCAATAAAGATGATGCCTCTATCACCCCTGCCCATCAGAGAAACTTAAGAACACAAAACCCAACCCTTATATTTGTGTTTTTGTCTGTAAAACCTCAGCTACCAAAATCTGAACAGCCAGGCATATCTGTTCCCAGATGAAACACAGGCCACACAATCCAGTTCGGGGGCAAGCCATAGTTGACTAACAAGCACTACAGAGCTGCTATCTCTGCAAGTATCAGGTCAGGACAGAGTAAACAAATTGAATATGCGGGAGCTGAGTGAGATAACGTCTAGCCTTACCCATGCTTCCTACTCTTGCAGTAGTTTTGGGGGAAGAAAGTAAAGGAGGAAAGCAAAACTTTGATGAGGAAGATGAAAATGACCACCACTGTATCCTTCTCACCTTCCGGCAACCTCAGTCAGATACAGAGGAAAAGAGCCAGATCTATAGTGACATGCAGGAATGTCACAGCCTGTTCTTTCTCACCCTTGCACACCTGCATCAGTCCCTATGGAAACTGGTGACTACCACACCAGTTTCCAAAGTCCTTAGCTCCTCAGCTCCAGTGCTGCTCATGCTCAACCCAAGGCCTGCTGACACAAGAACTCACGGACTCATGATGTGGCCACTGCCAGGCTGCCACCACCACCCACAGCACAAGAAGATGCACCCCACAGAAGAGGACAGGGGCCTGTGCCAGGCTGCAGAGTGAGAAGGATCAGCCCTGCGACTCCGCTAACAAACCAAAGCTCAACTGCGGCTACTACAGTGCTACGGAAAAAATGGTGCTGCTTAATGCAATCTTTTTTACACCAAAGGTAAGGAAAGAAATTGCTGGTGTAGCAGGAATGAAGACTAATTGCTCACCATTTTGAACAGGCTTCTTTTTGTAAGGACCCTTGGGAAAAGCCCAAGAAAATAGAAAAAGAGAGGAAAAACCAGAAGATAAGCAAAGGCTAGTTAGTCAGACACCGGAAGGAAGGAACAGGCACTCTGTATCATCTTCCATTTCTTAAGGAGAAGACTTTATACATTGTTTCAGTGCTCCTTACCTGGGAAATTAACATTAAAAATATTACATTTAGAAATTATTAGAAATTATTAGCAGCAAATTATATAACAATAAAAAATTACTTAAACCACCATTAAAATTTGCTGATTCTATCCAGAAAATTAAGACGTTCCCAAGCAGTTCCCCAAACTAGGATCAAATGGTACAGTCCCAAACTAATTAAATAGTACAAAATCCCGTTTCCCTTACATGATTTATCAATTTAGTACTCTGACCATCATAGGTTTGTTAAGAAAGTCAATGAATAAATAAAAATCTTGTTATTTCAGCAAGAGCAACTGCATGCAAAGGCATGCTTCACACCTGATCAGTAACTTCTTAACAACAGGGAGCTCTGGCGCATGAACAGAGAAATGCAGAAAAGTCAAAACTCTAATTAAATCTAATAAAGCATATAATGGAATGTGCTATAGGTTTAAGAACTCTTTCTTCAAAGGTTGCTGTCCTTTAAATACCAGCTCTTGACAGTACTGAATTGTTCAATAGTACAACTTCATTATATGTTTTAGCGATATGCTTTGCTTCTGAAATCCAAGGACTCCAGGTGAACAAAATTTATATGCAGAAGTTTGTTGCTGGGTTTGAAAGTGAATTCGCTCATTGGTATTTCAGAAATATTTTACACTGGAAAATAGTGTCTAATCACAGAAAACACAACTTATTAGTGACAAAGTATTTTAGACATACAGATCAGTGTCAGATATGTTCTTCGGTTATACTAATAACATTCAACTGAACTTACAAATCACACAACAGTCTTCTCCCTTAGGTAAAAAAAAAAAAAAAATCATCTTTTGCATACTGTTGTTAAGAGTCAGCATAGAAAAACTTTAGAACTTCTGCAAGCCGCACGTTACTTTATCCTATCACACACATGAGAAGCAGCATGGAAACAAGAATTGCAAGGTAGCGGGTTTATACCTGCACGTAGAGTCTACAGACCCTTGAGGGGAACACAGATTAGTAAAATCTCGCTACTTAACTCAGAAAGCATTCAGTTGTATCTGTTTTCAAACAAAAGATCTGTTTAAGTTGAGTGTGCATCTAATAATGGAAAAAGTCCGGACAGAACAGGTAGGAAGCTCAAGCCACCATTAGAATATGAAGGATTAAACTGCTGCAGAAATTTGAAACATAAATTACTCAACAGTGCTTATTTACAAGGTTGTTATTCAAAAGATCACTGACCATTGAAATTAATTTCACAAACCAGTCTCTTTTTATAGGTCTTAATCCTATAAACACCACTATTCTTGTCAACTGGCCGCCATACTAAGAACGTACAACCTTTAATAACTTTAACAACTAACTTTATACTGTTTTTTCTGTTCAACTGTAATGAGGAGCATTGCTCACTTGATGACTTTGTCAGCTTCAGCAAATGTAAAATTATGATTTTGGTTAAAACATAGCTTATATTTCTAAAGCTAACGAGTGGCTAAAAAAAAGTTCCTAAGGAACAAACATGGTGATGCAAAGCTGTTATCCAGAAAAATCTAAAACAGTTTTTGAGGACTCAGCAAAAAAATAATAGGACAATTAACATATTTCATGCTGTTAAATTTAGCTAAGAATTATATTGTCTTCTTCAGCATCAAATATTTCCCATGTTTCGGCATCTTATGAAAACAAGAAGCCATGGGATTATAAGAAAGGCTCATTTAATATGTTTTACAGAGACTTTGTTATCAAGCACATTAGTAACTAGAAGATCTCCAAATCATGAGCATTATCAATTTCAATAGTATCTTCAGGTTCCATCTTTGCCTCATGATGCACCTCCTGTAGATCATCCAGGGAAGCCAGAGCCTCGTTTGTATCACTAGCGAAAGTCTCACGAGATGCATCATCATATTCTTGCAGGTTAAGCCCTTTAATGGCTTTTTTCATCTTTTTTCCTAGAACTTGTATTCTCCTCTTCTTAGCAGCTTTTCTGTTTTCATACTCCTTTTGGTTTTCCAGATAGAATATTTCCTTGAAAGAAAACAAACAAACAAACATTTACTAGTATGTCCTAAATAAAACATAAAGAAGTAAAAAAAGAAATAATTATTACAAACACTGTTCAATAACATTTAACTAAGATACATACCACTGACAGTACAAGTATGAAGATAGACTGCAGTTACGGAAAATGTCCCATAAATAATTTTCTAACAATTTTCCAGCAATCTCAAAGTATATGTAAATAAGTATCACTAAATTTTAATTTCAAATTTGCTGATGATACAAAACTGGGAGGAATGGCTGGTAGACCAGAGGATTGTGCTACCATACAGAGGGACCTGTAGAGAAAATATGATGAAAGGTTCTACGGCAACTTGAGAAAACTTTCGTCCACAATTGAAATTTGAGTCCAGGTATCATGATCTTTACTGTCAAACATTTGTGAACCCCATTAACATCTTCTTAACTGCAAAATATGACTGTTCTCCCTGTAAAAGCCAACTTGCAAATTCCCCGAAACAAATGGTGAGAGATGAAACGGAGAAGGAGTCCCTCAGAGTGTCACTGAACAATGTCTCAAACACAAGTACCCTGAAATATAGCTATAGCCACGGGGTGAATAATGCAGGCCTTAAGCTCAAAGAACTGATAAGGCTGACACCTGCTTACTCAGGTGGGAAAGAAAGCTGCCTGAATCTGGAGGAGCGAAACAGGACAGCGCCACTTTTCATCAGCAAGGACAAGATAACAAGAGTCTCTGTAGTCAAACACAGTCCCACTGGTCTACTATGCCCAGTGATGACCTTTGCCTCATTATCTGCAAAATGCATCTTAAAAGTTGACACCCCTGCACATGCTAATGAAGATTACTGAGATCATGCTAAACATATATGACTGTAGCATGTGTCTCTCCAATCAAATCACGCTACATGTCACCTAGGAGAAAACTGAGCACCATAACAGTGGGGCGGGTCATACTGATACTGCAAGCATAAAAGGGGGAAAATAAGTACCACAAAGGGGGATCCTTGGAGGAGTGCTTCTATGAACCAGAGACACCAGTTGGCTGGATCAACGCTGGAACCAGGACCAGTGATCTTTTAATCTCTCTCTCTTGCTCTGTCTCTTCTTTTCTATCCCTCTGTTTCTTTTTTCTTTAAAGGTTAAGTAATGCAAGGCATACCTTACCACTTGCCATAAATCATTGTTTATCTGTTGCTAAGTTCTGCTTGCCATAATTTGTTTTACCGCTTGCCATAATTTGTTATATACCTAACCAATTATCGTGGACCTACTTAAGACATATATTAATCACTGGAAATCTAATAAATGTTTTTGTATGGACCTTGAGAGTTGTCTCATGTTAGTCCACACTGCCAGGGATTTGCGAATCTGAGTCACTCCCTTCCCTTTCTTCTGAGTGGGGCATGATGCCCCAATATTTCAAGGGGGAGAATATCATGTAGCAGAGCTAAATGCTGCTACATGCCTTTCTTTCCCTGCTCATTTTTTAAAAAACATAAATTGTCTACAGAAAACATTAATGCTTTTTTTCCTCCCCAAAGGCTGCAAGTCAAGTGCTAAGGATATGCAAATCTGTGACAGTTGTAAACATGACAACCTCCATGATGACAGGATTACATATACTTTTCCCACAGGTTTGTATGACAAATGATGTCTTTTATCATCAGTCAGATTCATTGAGTGAAAACTGCTGCATCATTAAACACTTCCCAGTATCCGCAAGAGAAGAATGAGACACACAATTACAAGGGCATGGAAGAAGGGTAGAAGAACAATTTTTTTGAAAAGGGGTAGAAAAGAATTTTTTTTTTTTTTTGTAATGGGGTAAAGTGGCCCAACTTGCAACTTTGTGACCACTGTAAGCTATGAAAGGTTGTTTGTTTGTTTTTAAAGATAAAACAGAATCACAATTTATGTTGATTTGTTTCTCGAAACCCAGTACAAGATCCTAATATGGTTAACGGAGCTGTAGCCACCTACAAGCAAAATTACCAAGTTTCTTTTAAAAAAATAACAAAGCAGCAAATAACACGCAAAACCCAAAGTTGTTTAAATTGATGGAAGAAAATAGCACCTCAGCCTATTTCATACCCCAAAAGGAAAGACAATATAATATTTACAACCTGACAAAACTAATTCGGTGAGCACCACAAATGAGGCCAGGGAGCAATTCAGGCTAGGTTCAAAACAGTATCTGACTTTATGGGAAATATTGCCTGTTGCTACAGCTGGAGCTATATAGGACAAAAATATTCTATTAAAAGAACACCATTCAATCCATACATAGTGACGCAGAGCTCCAAAGGGAGAAACACAACTGCAGATATCATTGCTGTAAAGTGTATACAAATTTAGGAAAATCTAATGGTTATCTCTTCACTCTACAGTCTCACCATCCTCAATAGGTTTTTGTGACTGGCAATATGTAAAAGGTGTTCTCTCTATCTAGGGTGAATAGCAATTAATCATTTTTTTTGTGGGTTCTTTACTTATATTTTGAATGGGAAAAGTTGGTTTCTTTAGAATATAGAGTTAAATGTGCTAGAAGTTATAAGAGACTGTCAATCATAACATTTGTAGTAGAAAAAAACCCAAACAAACTTATTTTGGACAATCATTTGTGTTCTTGACAATTTTACCTTGATTTGTTCTTCTTTGATGCTAGGTGTGTTCTTCAGCAGGTTTAAATAAACACCCCCTGGTGTTCTTCTCCTAGTTCCATTCTTAATAGGGAAAGAGTAAATTAGTAATAGCAAGCTTAATATGTAACTGTTGATAAAATACCATCTAAGACAATGCGTTGTATTGAGATAGAATTAAAAAAATTAAGTTCTGCTGTGTTAAGTAAAGAAACAAAACACAAATAGTATTGTAACTACTCTCACAACTATCTGCGTAATGTATATGCTAAGGTTAAATATTCCTAACATAATCCCAGCAAAATGTCAAAAATTAATTTCACAAAATTACATACATCTCTTTTTTTTTTTCCAATTGGGCTCAGCAGTTCTACAATTTATTTGCACACTGCAGGATTTTGCATTTCTGCCTAACGCACATGAAATACAATATGTACTTTAACGTTTCTCCCCACAACACAGTAGTTCCGTGCTTCAGCAGCTTTGAGTGTAACAACGGTCGCGCAATGTACCATACCGAAGCATGAAGGGACCCAGCTTCAAAACCTCTGTAAATCATAAGCACTAATTATCACACTATGATTCAATTGGCATTCATAGTATATCAAGTTGAACTGTTACTCCACTGCTCCAGTATTTATTAAATGTGACACTTTTCTGCTAAATAACAAAGTAAAATACAATCTGAAAGTTCTATGAATGGAGAAGGTAAATTTTCAAATATATTCTTGAAACAGCAGACACCACATACTTTTATCATCCTATCAACACAAAATCCCAACCAAGAAAAACAGTACGATCTGCCTTTCAAATGGCATACTCTGATATACAGCCAAAGGAACCTGTGCCACCTGAAGTTGTGTCCTTTCATCTCCTTGGTAAACACTTTAATAAGCACTTTAATCTTTCAAGACAATAGACTGCTTCTAAGACAAGTCGCTAGATGGACAGTTGTTGCTTTTGGAGGGGTGTAGGGGGAGGTGGTTTTTTTCTTTGTTCTGTTTTTGGTTTGGTTTTTTGTTAGTTTTTTTTTTACCCCCCCCCTCTTTTTCCCCCTCCTCTCTACTTCCAGTGATGGAACTTAAAAGATGTAATTTATAAACAAATGCCTCAAAGTACTTACTAGTTCCCTTCCAATTATTTTTTCTGCAGAACTTTTGCACTGAGGCTCATGATTTAAAAACAAAAACATACCAAGAAATTGATAACCTAACCATTAAGTACAGGACTTTTACCATGATTTATAACAGAAATCAGTACTCAGTTTTACTCTACTGATACACAAGCCAATGATTCTCTAACACAGCTAACAGCTTCCCTTTTGAAAGTTACTCTTCAAACATCACATTAGAAACGCTCACTACTGAGTGTGTTGACCTCTAATGGCATGCTGATTAACCCAGCAGAACAGTCAGTGCCGTCAAGCATCCACCTGACTTACTGAAGAAACGTGCCAGAGGCTTCACCTGGATTCTAACATTAGAAGCTTTTATTCAAGCTTCATAATCCTTCTCTCTTAGGTCTGTCAGGGAGACTCCCAAGGAGAGGCAGAGTAACAGATACAATGTTATAACTGCAAATCAGATACTTATCTCAGTACAAAAAGTGGGGCATTTTCCAGGTTTATTAATCTCATTATTTACTCAAATCCCGCTGGAAGGTTACATTAGTTTCATGGTGAGGGAAGGCTATGAAACTCTGGGAGAACCTGTCCAACATGAAGCTGTGCCATAGTACTATGTAAATATTCTACAAGTAAAAAGTTGTCTGTGTCCCCTGCCCCACAAAAATCACATTTTTCTTACCACTATGAACAGTCCACCATTTTGTTCCACTTCAGCTGTTTCCATAAGCAGTTCAATAGCTTTTCTCTTCCCAATTATTTTCACTACTCGGGCAATTAAATCTTTCTTTGGCTCACAAAGCCTGACAGGAAGGAAAAAAAAAGCACATTTATTGTCAGTATAATTTCTCAAGTAAAATTGGCCACGGAACTTCCATAATGAATAATTCATTCTGTGGAACATAAAACTGTGCTAAAATTAAGGAGTCTATACATTTAAGTGAATTTCAATGGCTTCCTGAATCAGATTTCAAAATACTGAGCTTTTGAGGGTTTTTTTCTAAAGCATGCATTTTTAAAACTTGTTTCAATGAAAATGCATTGATTGATTATTTTTCTTCTATTGATGTATGAAAGATTATACCAAATAAGAAACTGCAAAGACCTGTATAAATATCTGAAAATAAAGTATAAAAATCTGCTGTGCATTTAGCAGTTAAAATTACAGCATCTTTTACAGTTAAATCAACAATTATTTGGATACAACTGTAAGTGTAAAAGTTCTCCTGTATGATGTGCCATTCAGAAAAACCTACATAATAAAAGAAAACAGTCTGTTGACTAATCAATGATAACCTATAAAACGCAAACAAGAAAAAAAATTGCAATATTACTGAGTATTACCAAGTTAAATTGTATTATTTTGTTACAACAATGTCCTCAAACAGAAATTTTCATTGTCAGTCTGCATGAAGGGAGAGTATTATATAGCATCAACTCACTGTGCCAAAGTACATACTCCCATTGAAAAATGTCGTAAGCTCACAAATTAGTACCACTTGTCCAGACCACGAGTTCATACGCTAAATTCTCATTTTTTAATGACAAAGCTTCTCATCAAGCACAGTCCCAAGCACTACGGGTCAGTTGTTTTACACTTCGGGGACCAACAGACCACCATAATTACCAAAATTTCTGGAAGACCACTGTCTAGCATAATTGCTTCAAGCAGCATTACTATGCTATAAAGTTGCATACATTACAATTACTGCACAGCAAAAGGTGTCTGACCACAGATGTGAACAACTATTTAGAAGAACCATGCTAGCTTCAACTGCTTCAATTGTGTGACTGAAGTTACCTGGAATTAAATGTTAAAACTCACATTTGAGTGACAATTGCCCTAATCATTAGGATTACCCAACCCGCTTAACTTTACACTGAGTTCAATGAATGATAGGGCATCAGAAGGTAAATGCTTTCTTAAACATTTATAGCATTGAATTCTAAATTGTGAATTATTGGAAGAGATGAAAATATTTCTCAAACATGCAGAGAACTTTAAGATAACTAGGATTCCTTAAAGAGCTGGTTAAATAGACCTTCTGTTAGTGGCAGCTTAAACAGTTAAATCCCCACTCAGTGTTCATTCTGGCCCTGCACAATCCTCCTGTATGCATGCTTTAACAAGCAGCTGTGCACTGCAACGGGAACTGAACAAGGTAAAGGGCAAAAAATGGAACAAGATCGTCAGAAAAACTCTCCGATTTCAGTTCACTGTGTGGGCCAGCACAACAAAAGGTTATGCATCCAGCACAGATCAACCATCAGTGCTGTCTGTGATATGTATAACCACAATCCTACTGATGCAGTTCAGCGCCACTACTACTATAAACAATTAGAAAAAAGAGGCTTCTGCCCTATTTTGATGAAGCTCAATAAACCAAAGTTTATTACAAGAGAAACGCTCAAATTTTTCAAATTCATAAGTGAGAAGCTACCGAGAACTGGTAACAGCAGTAATAATGGTCTAATTGCCATACTTCAGCATCTGGCAATACTAAGTATCACATATAAGAAATCAATGATCTATAAACCCAGGTTTTCTTTAAACATCAAGCTAACCATCAGTAAGTCTTGTAACTCCTGTTCCCTATTTAACATCATTTTCTTCCCTTGCACCACTGAAAAAGGATTGTAGCAGTTTCAGTCAATTTAAGTAAGAATGACTACAGTCATGTGCCTTCCCTCACACCATCAGTCCAGTGCTGCCAGTGCCAGCTCAAAGGAAATTGTGCAGTAAATTGGTTCAGGAAACAAATTTGTCTGCAAACTAAGTATTTAAAAAAAGCAACAGGCTTTTGGACAGGTAAGTTTTCTGACTCAGCTCAGTGTACAATAACTAAATTAGCAGGATTGTGAAAAGAATTGGATGGTGGAAAGTGTGTTGTAGGCTGGAGCTTGGAAACCCCAACACTGGCTTCCATAAATTAGCACAGAACCACAGCTCAGTTTCACAACACAGAAAGAGGCATGGCTTGATTTCAGTGCTGCTGTCTAACCTTGGCACAGCCCCTGGTTACGGCATCGGCAACATGTCTTCTTCAGACAAGCATGTTTCACATAAAGAATATGTGCATTTCAGAAGCTGTGCTTTCCAAAACACTGCACAGTCCAGTTTCAAAGATTTATAACTTAGCCAGATTTTCATGGTGACCACAGCAGGTGTTCATTGGTGTACAACTCCCAACACACACCTTTCCTCATGCAGTATTTCCTAAAAAAGCCATTACTAAATCTGTATCATGAGAAACAGTATTTTTCCTTGCCATTGTTCTCAAACAACAAACCATTCTGGTGGATTTAAAAAAAAATAAAATAAAATTTGACAGTATTACTTCATATGTCTACAAGACACCAGCCATAATGCAGCATTTTAATCCCAGGATTTTGGAAATACACACAAGGCAGTCATGTTTTTTGTAACCTCGTATGACATCTTACATATTTAGCAGTAAGAAATCTCCCCCACCCGCCTTCTTTTCCATCAGCAGTTTACCAATACTTATGGAAGTGAAGATACACTGCTGTTAAACTCACCGATAAGCAATTTCATCTGCCACTTTTTCCTCTGAATCCTCTTCTGTTATCTCATACCTTCCCTTATATTTCATTTCTTGTCTTTCACCCAGTCTATCTTTTACAGGCCGCTTCCGTTTGAGAAAGCCTTGCCCATTTTCTTCTTCTGCTGACACTGTTTTCTTGTCATCATGCATGTATTCATCCAGTTCTTTATCTAAAGTCTCTGCCTCCTTTTGCTGAGCTTCCTTCATCAGCTTTTTAGCCAATAAATAATTGTAAGTCTCAGACTGCCTGCTTCTGTCAATACTACCATCCATGCCTAGAATCCCAAGTTCAGTTGCCACTGCATCTTGATTCTGTTCCTGGAGCACCACACCCCAAATGTTGTTCACCTTCTTGCCACCTAGAGCAGTTTGGTTTTGGTGGCTCTGGCTAAGCTGGAAAGGCTCAGATTTAGCAGGAGGGAAGCTGAAACATTTTTGTCGTTTTCGTTTCCACAGACAGCTGTCATCATCAGATTCAGAAAAGCTTTCGTCACTCGAATCCACACTTTTGGTTGTCCGATAAGGAACAGTTGGTGCACACAATGAAATACTGCTCTGGAAAGGTGTGCCTGAATCATTGCCATCATGTGATTTCTGAAACGAAAAAGTAAGTGTCTGTTAATTAAATTACTCTTCTAAATTAAAAGAGCTGTCGAGTCATGCCAAAGAGCTGATTAGCTAGTAAACTTATTTCTTCTGACTCATGTGACTGTTTGGGCGCTCCTCTATGGGCATCTTTTGGACTACAGTTGATAGGAGCATCCTACAAAACTTCTATATTTTGAATGCTTGCACATGAAAGACAGCATGGCTGCTACCGAAAACACTTATCAGGAGTCGCTAATCTACTTAACATCATCTTTGTTGAATGAAATCAAAATTATTACAAGACTAGAAAAGCTATTAAAATTTCCAAATCAAAGACACAACATGTACAGCAGTTATAAGAAGGTTAAAAAAACAAACCGCCACAGCAACTTGCCAGAAACTTTTTTTAAACAGCAGAGAAATTAATATTCTCTCCGGAGTCTGAAAGGTGTCAAGACTAGTGACCTGCAACCACAACAGTGTTCCCAGAGACTCAAGCAAGAAGAAAAAGTGACCAAAAACCTCCAAACCAAACCCCCAAAACTTGGATGCTGCTTGTACTTTGAAAAACGAACAGTGTATTGTGATTCTGGTTCAAACAGGACAGCACGTGACCAGCTGTGGACAGTAGTACCTTACAGAACTGGGGGTTTCTTCCTTTAAACCAACATGACACCACAGACTTAGTATGGCTTCTTATTATTTAGGACAAAAAACTTAGTTTTCAACATACTTTACCAAAAAAGTCTCATAGTTATAAAAATATTCAAGAAACACCGTTTCCCCATACACCTGACAGATAAACTAAAATATGAAAGCCAAACCTCCTCAAATCTGCATAACCTGCAAAAGCACCATGGGTAACATAACCCGAAATTGTTATTTCCCATTGCTGAAGATTTCTGGCCACACTGCCTGTGCTGGTCTGCGATAAGCATTTTCCTTACTCATAATTCCAGTTTTCCCCTAGCTGATTTCCTATCACAATGTTATATGCTATCCCATGATCTTTAAAAATAAGATCTCTTCCTTCAGTTTCAGGTGGAATAAAAATTCTTTCTTTAACCTTACTGTTTCCACCAACATTATGGCAGCATTTCTTCTTCCTCCTATTAGCAAACAGAAAACAGAAGCCTTCAACTGACTTTGTTATGCTCTTAAAATGATGGCTCTCACCTTTAATTTAAAATGTATTCCATAATGCAAAACACTAACAACTTCATAGATTATAAAATCCTTTATGTCTGTAATAATTTATTTTGCCCTGCACATCCCAGAACTATACTGCAAATAAATCAAAATAACTAAAAAAATAATCCTCACGCATACAATACCATACACTGGTTTATCTTATTTTTGAAATCTTTTCCTGCCCACACACCGCCATAAATCCCTCATGAACTTCACAACGCGCTGCAACGCGAAAGCAATACGAGACACTTGGAAATAATCACCACTTCTTCAGGGATTCACGGATGCGAAAGAACTGTGAAGTCAAGGGAAAGGGGTAATGGCCCCTCATTAATTCCACACGTTTCCACCACCGCTCCTCTCTTGAAGCGCCCAGCGGCACCGCTCAGCCCTCGCTCCCCTCTGCTCACCAAACCCAGCGCCCAGCAACAACAAAAGCCTCCCCGGCCCCGCCACAGCACGCGGTTTCCCCACATGAACGGGCACCGGAGGAACAAGCCGGTTGCCGGGCCCAAAGCAAGCAGTCACTCCCGGGGAAGGCCCCCCTGGCCCGCCCGGGCCGTACCGGGGCCCCTCACCCCACACCCCGCAGGCGCCGAGCATGGCCCGTCCCGCGCTTCCCGCCCTCTGGCCGGGAGCGGAGCATCACGGGCGGCGGCGGGGCTGCTGCGGCCTTCCCGCCGCCTTCTGCCGGCTGGGCCTTCCGCGGCCCGCCGCCAGCAATGGCGCGGCTCCGGCTGGAGCCCGGGGCCTGGCCGCGGGCCACCTCCCTTCCTCACCTGCTGCGGGTCGGCGGGGGAGCCGGCGCCGGGCATGTCGGAGTCCGAGTCGGAGAGCTCGCCGTCCTCTACATCGCCCTCCATGCTCCGCGCCTCCAGCGCCATCTCCCCGCCGCGACGGCGGAGCGCGGCGACTGGCGAGGGGGGAGCAGCGGTGCGGTGGCGGCCGCGGCGCACGGTAACCGCCTCTCACCAATAGGAAGCGCGGGTGGCGATGACGGAGAGCGCGGTGCGCGTCGCGAGCGCCAGCGAACGGGAGGGGAGGCCGTGCGCCGCGTCCAGCCGCCATCTTGTGGGCGGTGCGATGAGGTCGGGTGTGGGCGCAGCGGGACGTGCCGGCCTCCAGCCTCCTTGTTTTGTCGCTGCAGTCGTGGAAATGGCCGGTGCTGCACTAATGTTAGGGTCTGAAGAACCCACAACGATTTATTCTCGTTTAGACAATCATTCTATCACCCAGTGAGCCCTCCCCACGGGGGAAGGGGAATCGGGGAAAAAACAAGGAGAACAGGGGGTGAAATATAAAGAGGTTTAACAGAATAAGACTAAATAATTAACATTAATAGCACTAAAGAACCAATAGTGGTCCCGATACCAATATAAAATACACAAGGATTATACTCAGCCAATTCTATCAGTAGGAAGCTGTGCACTCCCAGCAGTGGACAGCAAATGTCAGACACTGCGACCGCGACGGCTTTGGGAGGAGGGGAGGCCTCAGGGGTCCGGCACTGGGGCATGAAGTTCTTGGGATGGCAGCCATCAAGGGAGAGAGAGTGCTTTGGAGCAAACTGTCTATATTATTTCGTCCTCATCCCCGGACTGGATAGCTGGCTATGAAGTAAATATTTTTACAAACTCGGACACTAGAGCCTTCTAAAAGTACAGTCTTCCCAAATACTAGAAGATGAAATAATCCTGTGTTGCTTAAACCAGGACACTGTGAAAAGACACTGCTATGATAGTTTTGAAGATGGCAGTTTTTTCCTCTGCTGAGGAAAACACTGACACTAGAGCCTAGAAAAGTGAAGTTTTCCCAAGTGTTAGAAGAGACCTTACTGCAAAGTAAAATTACTGAAAGATAAATTAATCCTGTGTTGCTCAAGTCGGGACAACAAAGAAAGGAGTTTAAATGAAAATCTGTCCTGGTTGGCTTTACCGGGCCAATAACAGCAAGCTGTTATATTAGTGAGTTAGTAAGATGGGTCATTTTGATCTCTACAGCAGATTCTTAAGGTATTTGTTAAGAAATACTGGAGAAAAATACTTCCTACTTACGCATTGTCGCTCAAACCCTGCCAAAAGCCTGGAGAAACGTCTATTGCCTGCTAGCAGGGATTAAGTGACCTCCCAGGATCCACTTCAATCTATAAATTACTGTGTAGTTCTGTGTGTTCATTTATGTGTGACTGAAGCCATCTTTCATGCTCTGTAAAGCAAAAATGTCACTCTCTGAATGTGTAAATATGGATCTGTAACAGAGGGCACTTGAATATTGGGTTATGGTTTGATTAAGGAATTGGTAATCTGAAATGGAGCTATTTTTATTTATCACAACAGTCCAACCCTGTTCAGATCAGGCAGGGAAACTGTTCAATCGGTGAAAGAAGTGTTGTGTCCCGTCCCCCGTCCCCCCCCCCCCGCAAAAATACTAATTTCACACTGATTAGAATAAAGCACAAGATAGAAAAGTCCTGCTGTCATTTCTAGGGCTGGACAGAATCTGTGTTAATCAACTAGAAGTCTGATCACGGAGTTTAAACTCTTTCCTTACTTTCTGTGAGTAGTGACACATAAATGTGATGGTATTTGTTGACATAAGAATAAAATAGTGGAGATGTGAGTGAGAAGGTGATGAATGAATATACGCAGAACGGGACATATAGACAAATGTTCGGTATCTTCAGATGGTATAAACAGATGAGGATTAGCTAATTTCATCTGAGGACAGGTCTACAGCTGTAGAAATTCAAATACAGTGCACATTTTACAGTATTACGTCTCTGCTCGCTGAGACAATGAAGTCTTACACTGGCTTCTATCAGGAAAAAACAATCCATCTGATAGAATCATAGAATCATAGAATCAGTGAGGTTGGAAGGGACCTTTAAGATCATCAAGTCCAACCGTTAACCTACCCTGATAAAAACACCACCACTTCTAAACCATGTCCCTAAGCACCTCATCTACCCTTTTCTTAAACACCTCCAGGGATGGTGAATCCACCACCTCTCTGGGCAGCTTATTCCAATGTTTAATAACCCTTTCAGTGAAAAAATGCTTCCTAATATCCAATCTAAACCTGCCCTGACATAACTTGAACCCATTTCCTCTTGTCCTATCACTTGTTGCCAGGGAGAAGAGGTCAGCTCCCATCTCTCTAAAACCTCCTTTCAGGTAGTTGTATAGGGTGATAAGGTCTCCCCTCAGCCTCCTCTTCTCCAGGCTAAACAACCCCAGATCCCTCAGTCGTTCCTCATAAGGTTTGTCCTCCAGACCCTTCACCAGCTTTGTAGCCCTTCTCTGGACACGCTCCAACACCTCAATGTCCTTCTTGTAGTGAGGGGCCCAAAACTGAACACAGTACTCGAGGTGAGGCCTCACCAGTGCCGAGTACAGGGGGATGATTACTTCCCTATTCCGGCTCACCACACTATTCCTGATGCAGGCCAGGATGGTGTTGGCCTTCTTGGCTGCCTGGGCACACTGCTGGCTCATGCTCAGCCGGCTGTCCACCAACACCCCCAGGTCCTTTTCTGCCAGGCAGCTTTCGAGCCACTCCGCCCCCAGTCTGTAGCACTGCATGGGATTGTTGTGACCCAAGTGCAGGACCCGACACTTGGCCTGGTTGAACCTCATACCATTGGCCTCAGCCCATCTGTCCAGCCTGTCCAGATCCCTCTGCAGAGCCAATCTACCCTCAAGCAGATCAACACGCCCCCCTAGTTTAGTGTCGTCTGCGAACTTACTGAGGGTGCATTCGATCCCCTCATCCAGATCATTGATAAAGATATTAAAGAGAACGGGCCCCAGCACCGATCCCTGGGGGACACCACTCGTGACTGACTCGTGATTGTCATTTCTTCACAAATTTTTGTGGATACTGATTCTTCAGTAAAGGGAAAGATACCATGCTGCTACATTTTGTGTAAGAACAGTTGTTTTTCCCAGTTGATGTGCTACATAAATGGAAAGTGTTATGAAATTGCTGGTAGGCATCCTGCAAACTGAACTTGAGAAAATGAGCATTTACTTCAATGATAGGCTGTGATCAATGGTCAACAACTTCCCATTTGGCTATGACAATTAGGAGTTCAAAGGAGGTCCTTTTGGTTATGTTAGCTCTGATTAATGCTACATAGATCAATTTAGCTTATGTCTTCCTTCATTAATCCATAGATTTCCTTTGATATTTAATATATACACAGTCCCTCAGCTGTGTACACAAAGCAGCAGGGCAGGGTGCAGTGCATCTTAAAAGATGCTTAGTGTGCCACTGAGTGGACTTTGAAAATCTTGAGGTAGGCACTGAAGCTCCTTATGCAGCAGAGAGCTAAGCAGAAATCATTAACACCCAAAGCAGGGAGCTGCCCACATGTACCTAACCGCTCTGCTCGTCTGGCCAGGCTCTCGCATCCATCGTCCCTTGCTTTGGCTTCTTCCAGAAAAATTTCTGGTGTTTAAAAACAGGGTAGATGTGGTATTTAGGGACATGGTTTAGAAGTGGTTTTGTCAGGGTAGGTTAATAGTTGGACTTGATGATCTTAAAGGTCCCTTCCAACTCAGCAATTCTATTCTGTGATTCTATGATTCTAATGAGAACAACTGAACCAAGGCAACGGTCTTTACCGTTAGCTGACATCTCAGACTACTGTTAGGTCTATCGCTATTGGCACCATGCAGAAAAGCAGTGGTTTGATTCTGCAAAGTAAGATGTGATACTTACCTAGAAATAGGTTTTTCTGCAAGACTTAAGAAGCCTTTGACAGTTCCTGCCTTTATATGTGTTGTACACGCCCCTTGGTTTGAAGGATGAGAAAATAGAAGATTGTTACTGAGTAAATAAAAAATTATATACATTGTGACATACTGTTCTAATCTAGATGCAGTTCAGATTAACATTAGCTAAAGTACTAAGTAGCTGGCAGTGTGGGATGGGATGTTTTTTAGAGCTTCAGAGAATCTTCACAGAAATTTGATTCCAGGAACAGAATCCAGTGGTTACTGCTTCATTGACAGAAAGTTATTACGATGCCCCTTTTTGATGTAGGAGAAAATTTGTGCAAATTAGGAAGGAATTATAATTAATAGTAATATGTACCTTATTCAGCTTCCACAATGTTTACAAGTTATATTATTCTCCATGAACAGCAGTACAGTATCTTGTGCTTGCATGCATATGAAAAATTATTCTTGAAATATGAAGTCAAATATTCAATGCAATATGAATATATCAAATACCTGTCAAACACAAGGATTCTGCACAGGAATCTAGTCACACAACACACAGCATGTTTTGTGGGTCACACAACACATGCTTGCAAAGTGTATCGTAAAACCTGTGATGTATCCCGTCGCATAACACACAATGTGCTAATTGTATCATAAAAGTTGTGCAAATCTCCAAAGTGACAAACTGGAGAGCATTTCCATGCCTTTGCTTAGACAGCATTAGACTTTCTGTGGCAGGTGACACAAGAATTACGTCAGGAAAATGATACTGGAACTATGCCACCCTTTTGAAGTACCAAGAAAGTTAAGGCTTTCAGAAGTTCAAGAATATATCCAAAAGATAGTCAGCATGACAAGAACGTCAGAAAAGCACAGGACTAATCACCCTACTCCATGCTGTTCTCTGTGTAACAATATTACACTCAGCAGTAAAGTATTTATCTAATGCACGTGGCTCTTCATTCATAAGCAGGCTTCAGAGAGTGGTCCAGGTTATTCCAAAGGCTGTTGCAGTGTGAAGTCTATCAGCTCTATCTAGAAGCATTCCTTTTGCTATTAACCTTCTCAAGCTTTAGTGACCATTTCTTTACCTCAGCAGCAGGTGTGTTGTCTGTGTTGATTTATGAAGTTGAAAGGGAGTAACTCCCTTACAGTGCAACAGTGTGCAAATGTTTTACAATTACTAAAATTCTCATGCCTCACCATACCAAATCTATCAGTATATATCAGTATATAAGGTATATAAGGTAGTTTGAAAGCCAGCCTCTCAAACAGATATATATACATCTCTATGCCTGTGTGCACGTGTGTCTTGTATGCATTTTAAAATGATAATTTAAAAATTCTTTGAGGAATATGCATTGGCTTTCATCAGCAGAAAATAGTTTCAACTGGAAGACAGTGGGATTTTTGAGGGGAAAAATGTGGATTTCTTCCTTTGCTCACTAGCTACATACAGCAAACATTGTATACTTTAAGGTTGATTTTCATGGCCTCATTAATTTTCCATAAATGGACCCAGTGTATCAGTAGAACACTTGTGTCCCATAGAGAAAGACTGCAGAAAATATACTGAAAACATCCAGAAATCTTTGTTATCATGCATATATATTTTCTAGTATGTAAGTAATAGTACACATTCTGCTCATCAACTCAAAACTCTCTGGCTTCAGCAGTGTAAGATTTCCAGCCAAAGTATTGAGCTTGACACCTTCAGGAATTGTGGAGTAGATAGCTCAGTTGCCTCATGCACAGTGCCATACAGCTAAATCTGGACACCTGTGGCACCTTGAAGTCATTGTCTCAGCATGATTCCCTGAGATACTCAGGCAGTTGGAAGAGGTATTGGTGAAAATTGGTATGGAGGACAAGTGTACCATCATTTCCTTGAATAATGTCAGCAGAATGGATTTATCTTCTCCCCCAGGATCTTCTGCTTCAGCTAGTCATACAGGAGTATGTAAAGCAGCTCAGGTGGTTAGCTTGGAGTCATGTCTTCAGTCCCACTGTTCAAATTTTGCATAAATCTGTTTGAAAAAAAAGGTGACTCATCACAGGCTCAGTCCCCATATCAGATACAGCATTCATCTTAGTGGTCTGGAAGAGGTGACAAAGTTTGCAGATGAC
The DNA here is from genome assembly GCF_965231255.1 of Vanellus vanellus. NCBI lineage: Eukaryota > Metazoa > Chordata > Aves > Charadriiformes > Charadriidae > Vanellus > Vanellus vanellus. Next base: position 31,974,277 of record NC_138908.1, read on the forward strand.
ACTAAACCATGCAGAATAGTAAGGTAAGGACTAGTTGTGAATAGCTGTGAAAGGACCTCCTAAGACTTGTGTTTTAAGGACCAGGTCAGGAAGCTCAGTGTAGATAAATGAGGAGAGATGCATGTGGGAAAAGAGACACATACAACTTAACATACAAAGCAGTGGACGCTGAGATGATCATTATAATAGCTAGTCCTGTGAAAACACAGTTCAGTGCTCACGTGGAGTTAAAAAACAAATGAAATGTTAGGAACCATTAGAAAAAGGATGTAGCACAGAAAACAAAATTTTCATACTGTGTAAGTCCATAATGCATAATGCATCTGCAGTTTGAATACAGGGTACTGCTTGGTTCCTCTCCTTTCAAAATATAGAAGAGCAGGAAAAAAAACAGAGTAAAGGGTGACAACAATGTAAAGCCTTTAAGAAAAATAAATGAAAGAAGACTGAGTAAGTGTATGATGGAGATCTGCAGAATAGTGATTGGTGTGGGAAAGATGCTTTGGGGATATTTGTTCACCATCTTACCTTGTAGAGGGAATATGGGCCTGATGTGTGGCAGGTTCAAAACAAAGAAAAGGTAGTGGTGGTAAGCCACAGCTATGCTGCAGTTCTTTGTCACAGGGTGCTGTGAATGTCAAAAGAGTTGTTTACATCAGTTCAAAAGGGCTTCAAAACATCAGGAAAAAAACCCAACCAAAACTCTATTATCAATTCAAAGATACTTTATCATCAGTTCAAGGATACCATTGTCTGGGCAAGAATCTGAGCAGAGAATCTGAGCACAGTTCAAGCGCTGTGATAAGGACTAGGAAAGCTTACTATATCCATCCAGTGCTTAAACACTTTCATAGACAGCCACTCTTACCTATTTTGTTTAGAAGTCAGCCTGCTCTAGTACAGCCTTTTGTTCTCCTATGTATGATAACATATACATGTTCTCATATGTATGAGAGAGAAAGAAGGACTTCTGTCTTAAAAGTAACTGTTTAAACTAGTTTTAGAAGACTTCTAAAATATCAGTCTTCATTGCATTGTGAAAAGGTTGGGAGGGATAGGCAGTTGTTTAGTTTAGATGATGAAAATGTAAAAATAGTCACTGAAAATACAGTTTTGGTCGCATTTCATTTTACTCCAGAGCTCTCTTCATTTTTCAGGAGACATTAACACCTAAATTGCATCTTCCTTGTCTTTCCCTTGAAAGGGATGGGTTTATTTTTTTTCCCTGTCCGCTTTAGTAGGGCTAGATTTCAATTTTCAGAAGCATGTTGACTTTTGTAAGGCTAGATTTCCATTGTTCAGAAGCATAAGTAGAATTTTCAGAAAAACCTAGTGTGCCATATCAAGTAACCCTTTGTTCAAAGTAGACAAATGCTTGTCTCCTCTTCATGTTAAATAGGTATCTTGCTACCTATGTTTAAGCATGTTATATTTAAGGAATCACTTTAATTTTGCCTGTGTCTGTGTGGCCTAGATCTTTGACTAAAAAACAAGGATGGTTTATATATGTTTTTTTTTTTTTTGCAACAAACTGGAGGCTTTGAACTTGCAGTGGTGAATAATAGTAGTATCACCATAGGAAGTCAAGTATTAACAAGCTATATATTCAATTTAAACTTGTCCTTTCTTTGGTCGTAGAGTTCTGAAGCTTTCTTTCAAGCACTGTTGTTTCACCTTTATTATCTTGTGCTCTCAGGGGAAATGACTGCTCTGTAAGGTCCATTTGTGTTTCTGTTGTAGTCAGTGGGAATTTTGACATTGTTTTCAACAGCACGAGCAGCTAACCTTATTTCTTTCCTTTTTTTTTTTTTTTTTGTTCTTTTCCCTTTTCCTCGAATGTTTTGACTGTATCACTAATGAAAGCAAGAAAATGACCTGAGTGAACTCTGAGGTGGAACTTTGAGGTCTGCTTTCCTTAGCCCACATAATAACTCCTCTTTTTCTGTGCCGACTTAAAAGATTGACCTGCAAGTTCAAGGTTTGTGACTTATTCCCAGCATGCTCAATAACCTGCCACAAAAATGTCACCAAAATATCACCAAAAGCTTTCATAATGCAGGCTCCAATTTAACAAATATGTGTCTTCACCCAGGAGAGAAAGACACAGAAATTTGCCACAGAAACCGTCTTCAGCTATCCTCATCTCAGAAGGTCACAATCTGAACCCCAAAAGAGACCATGAACAGGATGTTTTGGTTTACACAACACTGTATTTCTTCTGTTGGTGAAGGTAATAATGTGCAACTATATTGAGAAACACTTAAAACCATGGGTCTTGACAAATTTGTTCTGTATTACACAGTAAACTCACAAAGCTGAAGCTCTAGACAAAGGTATGCTTGTGTTTGTTATGAGGGCACCACTACCAGCCTGGAGCAAGGAGACTTGTGGATCTCATGAAGAAGTGATGTGAAGATGGCATTTCTGAGAAGAAATATGCTAGAGTGGCAGGAAGGCAAGACAACAATGTGGCTTATGGCCTCTTTTTTTTTTTTTTTTTTTTTTAATTAGAAGGTAAAATTACAGATCTGTGCTTTCACATATGTTATTTGATCCAGGGGAAGTCTATTCCCCAGGGCTGGACTGTCAGCTATCAGCCTCATATGTTCTATGTCCAAGCTGAGGCTGTCACCCTCAAACATGACCTGGGGAGTTCACCCACACTTCTGAGGACCTCAGCAGGGTCAAACACTGCTTGTTCAGATGGGGCCCCAGCCCTAGTTCTTTGCTGACATAGTGATTTTTTTTGCCTTTGTTTCCTGAGAGACACACAGTATGAAGAACATTTTGCAAAAAAAAATCCCCACCTGTGGAATTATACGAGTAGTGTAAGACACAATAATTTGACCTACATTGCAAGACAGCAACGGAAGAAAAAAAAAGTTGCTGTTAAACACGAGTTTTGCTTAGAACAAACTCATGCTAAACGCCTTATTTTTAACGCTAAGAAAATCAGTTCATGGTCAGTAGAGGGCATTTGACTTCAAGACTTTGCTCCTGGCTGTGGTCTTATTATCTTGAATTAAAAAACCAAACCCATTCTACATTACTAAAAATTTGTTCCACTAGTGGTTACTTTTGTGCTGTACAGATGTTTAAACTTTTCAGTCAAAGTTCTCCCTGAAGCCAGTGGAGGCTGAGAACATGACAATGAAACAAAGAGTTACTGATTAATCCTTTCCTGAATTATCCGCTTTCTACTTTCTAACATCAGGATAAGCATGAGCTTAACCTACATTCAAGAAGGACCACCTACCTACAAAGTGACTTGTTTGTCCCAGGTTACAGAGAGTTACATGCTTGTCTGAGGTGGTGCAGTTATTCCTTTTTATTTTCAGTGTTGTTTGTTAAAACCTTTAAAGTGGATAGAATCTAGTAGAATAGAACAGAAGAGAAGAGAATAGTTCTGTGGAAGGGACATACAACGATCATCTAGTCATCCACTCAGGCTGGCGAGGGAATACCTCTGGATATAATGGATACCACCCCCCATTCCCTCCCTCCCCTGTTATTAGACTGTATCATTAAAGCACAAAGGATCACAATAATGAAAGCACATTGGGATCATAAGAGAAAGGTGTGGAGAAAATACACTGAGAAATTGTAGGCAGCATAGGTAGAAAGGCAGAAATTTTCCCTGAGCAAAGGGCCCCTCCTTCAGTTCTTTTGCTCATGCTGCTTCTATTGGCTTCAAATGGAGTAAGTGAGCTTCAATTTAATGTCTTTCCTTTGGAATTGGGAGGAAGCTTTTCTTGTTACCTTTAGTGTCCCTTGACAGATTCAGTTCCAGGTGAACTTGCAAGGCTCTCTGGCAAGACTCCTCCTCCTGCAGCCCAGCACACCACTGGCCACCTTTGCCACAAGGGCATAGTGCTGGCTGACGTTCAGCTCGCTCTGTACCATTCCCTCCAGGTGCTTTTCTGTAGAGCCTGGATGGGTCACCCCCAGAAACACTGCATGGGGGCATTGTGGGCTGAAAGGAGTCAGTGCCCCTAGCACTGCAGGAGACATGGGGGAGAGCATCTGTTGTTTGTTTCAGTGGCCAGTCCAGCTGAAACCATGACAGCCTGTGTCAGTGGCAGCTGGACAATGTGAAGGTCTTCGGGACCTGGCAGCTGGCGAAAGGGCTTGGGCAGCGCTGCCCTGGTGCTTAGGAGTGGGAGGCTGGGAGAGCATGAGGGACATGTCGCCTGCTGCAGTACTTAGGTGAAATGAAATCACAGTGCACTCTGAGAAATTCTCCCCTTTAGCATTCCTGCACATGGAGACCATGTTGGAAAGTATTCCCTGTGGTGGGTCGCTCTTTGGTCAAGAAACACACACCACCTGGAAAGCATCAAGGTCTTGGCAGTGATGGAGGTGGTTGCTGTGGGGCTGCAGCTGCACAGTGTCGTTGCTTGTGTCTGGAGCAGGAGCAGGGCCAGCCAGGTGCTCACCTGTCCTCAGGGGGTTTGGCTCCTGAGAAGCACTGGGTGCAGGAGCCTACTGGGAGGTGGCATTGGAGGGCCCCGGAGCTGCATCCTGCCTCTGTGTGCAGTTGGTCCCTGCAGGATCTCTTCTGCCAGCTGGGCGTTGTATTTTGGTGGCCCGCCTGAAACCTGGTTAGGGTCCTATTGATGCCAAAATCAAAATACAGGCTTTCCATGGAAACCTGTGCTGTAGCCTTATCAGTTTGTAGAATTGAAAAGTTTTAACATTCTCTGTCCTCACCATGTATGAACTGGAATTGTCCCAGATAATATTGGTAGCAATAAAACCAAATAAATCTGTTTCCACTTTTCTTAGTTACACATTCTCAATTTGAGTTTTCATGAAAACTTACGGCTCCGTTGTCATTGACTTCAGCAAAGCCTCCAATTTTATGCCATTCTAAGAAGAAATGCTGGCCCTCAATACAGCTAGGAGAAAAGAGTCGCTGTCCTGCATGACTAGAACAGAGTCAGGTCAGCAGCAGTGTTACCAAAATTGATTTGCTTGCATTTTTCTTCTCTTCCAGTTCATACGTGAGTACCAGAAAGAAGGCAGCAGAAGTACACACTAGCTAAAATGGCTTTTTATTGCTGGCAATACAGATGCCTGTCATCTGGGAGTACAAGAAGGACTTCTTGTTACAACTCTTGATTCCTTATATGCAGTCTTAAGATTATTCACATATTCATTTTTACAATTTACATAACCTATTGGCTTTGGCCATGATATCACCTGTTACCATTCACTTTTGAGTATTTGTACACACAAACCCCTCATGCAAGTGCACATAATGCATATTTATCAGCTGAGTTTGCATGATTTTGTTGAACTTTGCTACTTTCAGCCGTCTTGGTCTGGTTTCTTCAAACAGCAGACGTGCTTGTACAGGCGAGGTCATTGTTGGTCTATGGGGTAGGTCTTTAAATCCATCTTTACATTATAGCTTTTTCTTATCTAACAGCAGCTCAGGCAGCAAAAAGTAGCTTAAGCTGCCGGCAGACCCAGGAAACCAAGAGAGGGTTGTAGCACAAGTAAAGGTCAGGTTTCTTGCTACGGTTTGTTTTCCAAATGGGTTTAGGACAAGCTGGGTCACTTTGGGTCACTTTGGTAGATGATATCTGAAACAAAGCAGAGAAGTTATGATTTCAGCATTTTATAATAAATTCATAATTTTCTATTGTGCCTGTTATATGTACACACATGTACCTGTGAATGACAACAGAAGTTACATGGGAAGCAGACCAACAATGAGTACACTAGCCTGTTAAAGACATCAACATTTTACTTTCAGCTTGACACAGGTAAGTCCCTGAAACTATGAAGCAAGCTTGCCAGATGCAGCTGAATAGGTGGAACTGGCAACTGACACAGTTCAACGTAAAGCAAGACATGCAGTTTTGCAAATAAGGAGACCCAATCATAGGAGGTCATGATGGCAGGGTACATTAAGTTCTATCTAGCATGGTATCTTCAACTGAAGATACCAGTCTTCCTGAGAAGAAAGCTCTTGCTCAGTCACCAATGGCCAGGGAACGAGGTGGAGTCACTTGGAGAAAATGCATTAGTATAATGGCCTGCTCCTGGCATAGGTTCTGCTGCAGCAACACTTCCTCTAAAAACTGCGTAATATGAAAACATATGGTCTGGAAACTTATAGTGTATCTTTGAATAATGGGGAAGTTCACTCATAAGCAGATAAAGATGGAGTGTAACTTTCTGGTTAGTCAAGGTAAGCAAAATTTGTGAAGTACTTATTAAATAATTACATAGTACTGCTAATTTTCGTGGATGCTGGACAAACTGTATAATAAACAGATTTCCCTCACATACCATAGCACTGCTTCAGCCTTTGGCCATCACTTTCTTCACCAACTATTTCCCTTCTTTTAATGCATGGGTGTGCTGTGAAAAATCTACCACAAAGCACTACCAGAGAGATCAGCTATATTTCCATGTTCCTTAGTGGTTTTAATATCACAGTGTGTCATCAGTGCTACACTGCCATGCACCTGTGTTATGGTAAGTGCCTGAAAGCCCAAAGGGCAAGATTCATGGCACTACATAAAATAATTGTGTAAAGGAGACCCTGCTCTAGGACAGCTACCATCTACTATGTGGATGAAATGCACCATGAAAGCACTACAAAACCCACCAAAATAAAGAAGATGCTGATCAATAATGTGAAATAACTTTCATAAAGCTATTTTCCAAGCTTTTATGCTGTGGGGAAGTCCTGCAGAAAGCATGCAGTGGAGATGGCTGTGGGGGTGGTGGTGCACTGGGCATCTGATGGTGCCCATCTGCCAAAAGAGGGGTCCTTTCCAAGCTGAGGAGAAGTGCTGGCACCAAGGCTGCATCTGAAAGAGTGAGAAGAAAGCCTGCACTTGATGGCAGCAGCATGTCCATCTTTCTTGGCTTGTGCAGGGCCTCTTTCCCCAGAGCTGAGCATCATTGGGGCTGGCCCTGGCTCATGCAGGCTCTCTGTCCTGATTCAACTGGCTTGCCAAGGCAGGTGCCAGGCTAGGGAAAAGAGGCCCTGCCTGAATAGATGGCCGATCCAAAATCACTTTTGGGTCACAAAGCACAACAGTAGGACCTGCAGGAAAAACATATGCCTGGACTTTAGGAGATTGAACTTTGGCCTCTTCAAGGATGTGTTTGGATGAGTCCCATGGTAAAGGGCCTGCAGGGAACAGAGTCGCAAACATCTCTGGGCACTTGTTCCAACACTTGGGAAAAAAACCCACCAAAACCAAAACCCAAACCAAAACCAGACCAAAACCACAACCCCCCCAAAATGAAACCTCCCAATGTCTACGTATTAATTTAATCATATTTGCATATGGTTTCTTGGATAAAACAGAGAAAAAATGAATTAATATTTGCAGGTAGAAAAATAAAACTTTGCAGTAGGAAATAAATATTTTCCTTTGTTCATAGTCAAATAATGCAGCTTATTGGCACATGACATCTTTTAGATGCATAACTGCATCCTTTTTTAAAAAGTCATGTGTGTATTTTAACCAGCAAGCATGTTCTACGTTATACTGACAAATGCAGATAAAGTTTTAAAATCTTCATGTTAAGTCTGAAGCCAATCCCTCTTAGGAGATATGATGAAATGTTTGTAGGAATGAAGATGCTTTCATTTCTGCTTGTTCTTGTGCCTTCAGGCCCTGCCTGGAAGTATGCAGTGCCAGAGTACTGGACTTTCTCACCATGATGGGCAAGAAGACCATCACAATAATTTTCTACAATAATTTACTACAGATAAGTGGAGAATTCTAAACTAACTTACAGTCAAGTGTTTTTCTATAATGAATAAGGATATGATGAGTCCCAGCAACTAATGTAGGAAATCTCAAAATCTTATTTTTCAGTTTATAAGAAGTGAAGCACAATAGTGAGATTTCTTGCAGGAATACCATTTGTATTAATGAAAATTTAAACCACTAGATTTAGGTCTAGCTCCTGTACTAATTACCTATTGAGATCCTACAGAACTACTAAGAAGTAGCTCTCAAAGAGTATAAAGTGACGTTACCAGATTTTTTAATTCATGCATAAGACTAACAGGCAGTGTAAGGTTCATAGGGACAGATGAAAAATGTAATCACTCCCACCTTCCTTGAGCTTAGAAACTGGCCGCTCTTCTGTGATTTGAACATGTTTGTAAGCAGAACAAGGTATCTGGAGATGACCAAGCTGAAGCATTAAAAACAAGAAGACTCCATCAGCAATGTATGCTGCCTGAGAAGCCATGTCAGAAAGCTCAAGCTGTGCCTTTGCTCTTGATCCTACTTCTTAGTATTAGTCCTGGCAAAAGCACAAAGAATCATGATCTTTTACTACTTTTGTTCAAGTTCTCAAGAGCATCGGGGCAGAGAACTTTTTGTGAGTTAATGATTTACAAAAGTTGCTCATTCTAGAACAGGAGTTACATGACATATACCTAGGTCTTGCAGAGGAGTTGTTCTTCAGTAAGTAATTGCCAGAATTAGCTAATTTCATGCTAAATTTGCTTTCTTCTTCTAACCAGATGTACCTGTCAAGAGAAGTTCTTTTCTACTTATCCTCATGGCCAAGCTGGTAACTTTATGATTCAAAGTGTATTAGTCCTGGTAAGATATAGTATGACATATAATAAGGGAATGTTTGAGGCACAGTGAAGAGTCTGTTGAGATCAGGAAAGTCTTTTCACCAGCTCTAAGTCAACTGCCAAACTGTCAAACTAGAATCTCTGCAAAATTTTGTTTTGGTAACAACTTCCACTTGAGAAACTGAAATAAATGTGTCTTAAAGTCTCAAACTAATTGTACCGTGTTGCTCTGCCATGGAAGTTCCTGTTTCATCTTCCTGAAGTAACTAGATTACCTAGGATATACTGAAATCCTCTGCGAGTATGCGCTGAGTACAGAGATAACTTTGATCCTGGTTGCATACCTCTAGTCCTCAGAAACATATTTTGATATTACTCTTGTAAGTCCCTAGTAAACACAGCATTTGAGCGTATGTCTCTCAAGTAAGGCATATCATGTCAAACGCACTTGAACTCATATTTAGCTCTGTGGAACAAGGATCAAGAATGCAATGTTGAATTAGGGATGCACAGTCCTTCATTGTCTGGCTCTCAGCAGTGGGACACATTTCACAGTCAGAGGTGGGATGACCTTGCTGTCCTACAGTCAGTGGCCTACCTTTAAAGCTATTGGGGGTATTATCAAAACCCTTGAATATCTCAGACAGCTAATTTTTACTGTAATAAATACTGTTGAAGGTGTGTCTTTCATGAAGTGCCGCTAGCCATTGCAAGAGTACCTGCTCATGTTTTATTTAAAAGCAACCCAAATATTTGCATAAAACTTACATAAAATTGAAATATGAGTTCAGTTCACCCATTGGCAGATTTAATTTGTGCTTTGTAGGTTTCTGGGTTATTTTCCTCCCTGGGTCTTTTAAAGAACTTCAAAATGCAAAGAACAAGAGGTGACTCCTGGAGTGAGGCGTAGTTCCTTGTGTTGTTCATGGAAATATGCAGTAAATATTGACCTTGAAATACTTGAGAGTAAATTCACATACTTGCTTCTCTTTATTACAGAAACACTATAGTACTCCATTGCAATAACAGAACAAGTGGTATGCCAAAGCAAGTAACTATTGTAACTACATTAGCATACCGTTTGGTGCAGCAAAAAGACTTCAGGTATGGAAACCATTAGAGAAAGCTTTTTTTGTCTCTCTTCCTGAAAAATAAGTGCATAGTGCTTGACCTTTTCACCAGAGAGCTGCATTTTGTCATTCTGCACAGTATCACTGAATATGGCACATGGCTGTAAGTGCAGGAAAAAGAACTGCAATGTTATTCCCTTCATAGGCTTCCTCTTCCCATGTGGCATGACTGTTTTTCTCAGGCATTGAAATATAAGTGGTTTCTCAGTCCCTTAAGGCAGTCAGTGCACTTAAGGGAAAGACTGGATATACTTTTCAAGTCAGGAACTTTCACATACTCTTTGACTATTTGTTGAGCTGCCTTGCAGGGTCAATCAGAGCCCACAGAAATAGGACAAGGTAACTCCCTGGCAGTGAAGGGAGTGACAGGGAGCAGCTTCCTTTGCCCCTGTGATCCTGATAGTGGTCCACAGGGGTGGATCTGGTGCCACAGGGTGCTCCACCGATAGCAGCAGTGTCAAGACCTGCTCCTCTGCAGAGGGGAGAGAAAAAGTTCTCAAAAAAAATTTTGTTGTAGCCATTAGATGTCTCTAGAATTCCTTGGGTTTACTGTCTTTCAAAAATTTCTAAACTGCTTGTGTCAATGAATGGGATGACATTAATTCTCCAGATCACAGATTTACAACTTCAGTTTTAAGGGATTTAGTCATTGAGTTCTGACTTTTGAATACTCCGAACAGGCCTACTAAAAGCTTGATTTAAAATAAAAGTATATGAAATATAGTATGCATTTTGTTCTCTTCAAATTAGAAAGTCTGTTTAAATGCATTGTGAATGAGAATTTTTCCTTGTTCTGCTATTTCTGTTTGTCTGTCATGGACATATCTGATTAAACTTTAAATCATTTATGGATAGTGCTGGTGGTCTATTTCTTGAGTCCTTATGTTAGATATATTTCACATTTGAATTTACTTCTAGCATGGAGAGAAAAGGAATGCATATGCTTCAGAGTTATTGTCTAGTGTTTTTCATATCTAAAAATTTGTACAATCACTTTTATTTATTAACTGCTTTTAAAAAGAGGAATTGGATGCTTCTCCATTGCTGCTCTTCTCAGTTGGAAGAATCACAAAAAATATTTGGAAAAGCATCTTTCTACTTTATTATCTCTGTGCTAAACCATTCCTTTAGTCTAAAAGAAAAGGACAGATTATATTAATAAGAAGCTGACAATGTGCAGGTAATTCTCTGCTCTTTTCTTAATTCAACAATCAACGTCTGAATGCCACTAACAGCCACATGTAAACTAGCTAAGTCAGCACTTCTTAAAGGTCAAAATGTTCCAAATAGCTCAAATCAAAGCTGAGGTTTTCTGTAGTGTATACAGGGGTTTCATTTTCAAACACATGCATTTGGAGAGAGAAATATCTCTGGATAAACTAGCAGGGACTGTTTCTTAGCTCCCTATCTGCATGGGCATCCCTGCTGCCTGTTGAGGAAACTGGAGTGGTGGGGCGTGTTCATTCCTCAGGGAAGAACCTCTTTTGCCTGTAAAGTCACCAGGATTTTCAACCAGCATGACTGCATTTTCAACTGCTCTGTGCATGTCAGCTTTTATCCCAGCTCCCAAGAGCCACCCCGGGGTGGGGTGCATGGCTCAGATCCCTCTCTTCATGGTAGTTGCTGAGTTTGTACCAGGACATCTGAACTGGACAGACAGTTTTAGAAAATGCTGAGCGCCTTTCTGATCATACTTGTATCACAAGTCATTCCTCTACCATCCCCAATGGGGGAAGAGCCGTGTCCAGAGAAGGGCTACAAAGCTGGTGAAGGGCCTGGAGGACAAACCTTATGAGGAACGACTGAGGGATCTGGGGTTGTTTAGCCTGGAGAAGAGGAGGCTGAGGGGAGACCTTATCACCCTCTACAACTACCTGAAAGGAGATTTTAGAGAGATGGGAGCTGACCTCTTCTCCCTGGCGACAAGTGATAGGACAAGAGGAAATGGGTTCAAGTTATGTCAGGGCAGGTTTAGATTGGATATTAGGAAGCATTTTTTCACTGAAAGGGTTATTAAACATTGGAATAAGCTGCCCAGAGAGGTGGTGGATTCACCATCCCTGGAGGTGTTTAAGAAAAGGGTAGATGAGGTGCTTAGGGACATGGTTTAGGAGTGGTGTTGTTTTTATCAGGGTAGGTTAATGGTTGGACTTGATGATCTTAAAGGTCCCTTCCAACCTCACTGATTCTATGATTCTATGATTCTATGACTGAAGAGGCTGAAGCTGTAGGAACTGAAGATCTTGATGGTTCAGCGCACCAAGCCCAATCTTATCACCACCATCTCTTGTTATGTTTTTAGTTCAAATTGTGTAGGAAAAAAACCCTCTTTAAACAAAGGCATTTACAAATTGCCATATGAACTTAAGTAGTTCCCCCAATAATATCTTCTTGTATATTACTTGAAGCGGAGCATTTATGGCACTGGCATCAGCTATTAATTACTCGCTTGCCCTGTGGTGGTGCATCAAGGAATCAGAGGCACCACTGACTCACTGGGTTTGGTTTTATTCAAACCTGACTGCAGTGACAGTGCCTGCCCCAATGGCTGTACGGGCCAAATCATGAGGCTTTTCTCATCGATTCAGTGACCTTTGCAGCAGATCTCGGGTTTCTGTTCTGTTAAAATGGGATTTTATCAGTGCAGGGCAAGGTCCCAATTAACCAAAATGACTGGAGAGAGTGACAGGAATAAGGGTTCAGTCGGTCTGAACGTTAGATTCCCACCATGCATTTCAAAGGGCTATTCTGCACACTTCTACCGACAGTTACTATTGACTGCTGCAGCAGTGGCAAACTGACACTGTCAAAACCAGGGTTGCTACCACAAGGTACCAAACACTCTGCAGACACAAAGGGCTGTCCCACACTACAGACTTGCAATCTGCACAAGGTGAAGTCACACAGTTTGAGAAAGCTTTCCAGTGAGGCAGCAGAAATGGTCAAGTTTTTAATACTCATCCTGGACTGAGACCATGATAATTAGCATATTAGCCAGGAGAGGCTGACTTGTAATGAATCACAGAATCATAGAATGGTTTAGGTTGGAAGGGACCTTGAAGACCATCGAGTTCCAATCCCCCTGCCATAGGCAGGGACACTTCCCACTAGACCAGGTTGCCCAAGGCTACATCCAGCCTGGCCTTGAACACCTCCAGGGATGGGGCCTCAACAACCTCTCTGGGCAACCTCTTCCTGTGCCTTACCACTCTCAAAGTGAAAAATTTCTTCCTAATGTTCAATCTGAACCTGCCCTCTTCCAATTTAAAGCCATTCCCCCTCATCCTATCGCTACATGCCCTAGTAAAAAGTCCTTCCCCAGCTCTCCTGTAGGCCCCCTTTGGGGACTGGAAGGTCACAGTAAGATCTCCCCAGAGCCTTCTCTTCTTCAGGCTGAACAGCCTCAACTCTTTCAGCCTCTCCTCATAGGAGAGATGTGTGATTCAGCCTCACTGATCAACCTACAGGGAACAGATTAAACTACTGTAGGTTGTTTTGGAAAAAAAAAAATAAAATAATGCCAAGATCCATTTGATCATTCATGTGGAGGTAGCACATATTTCACCCAGACTAAGGGAAGGGTGTTTAGTTCACTCAAGGGGGAAAAAGAATGGTAGGGTGATCAGGAACCCTCAGTCAAATAAAGGTAGAAAGTCCTTGTACTAGCGAAAAGCTGGAGGAGTTAAGTCAGCGATCACATATGCTGAAGTCAAGAAATAAATCTGTATTCATAGAAATAGATTAGAAGGGGAGCTAATCAATGCAGAGAGAAGAGACAATTAAAAAAATGGTTCAAATGTGACAGTTTTTCAAACACAGTTTCAAGAAAACATTGAAGAAATTAAAGCCTGAAACCCAGCACTTTGATGAAAAGAACCAGTTTTAAAGAAAAGAACAATTTTAAGATAACAGAACGCATCAGGCAGGATAAACCAGGTCAGGGAAAGCTTGAGAAAGGTTATCAAATTAAAAGCAAGACTCAGGCAACAAATCAAAGAGAAGATTGCAGACCAGTAACCAGAGCCATTTGCTCTGGACTGACGTTCTGGAGCTGCTGTTAGAAAGCAGCTAAACTCTGACTATGCTTATCAAAACCAGTAGAAAGAGCCAGCAGCATCATGGCAGGAGCTTCTTTTCTGGCAACTTGATTTGAACCAAAAAATCTTTTCCTTGCTAACAGTAAGCTACTCCTAACTTCAGATGCAATCTGGTCCATCAAGAATTTACATTCAGCTCACAAGGGACTGCAGAAGGCTATTACTTAAGCAGTAGTGTGATCTTCTTTGGGGAGAAAATCATGCTGAGGAACAAAACTTGACCAAAAACTTGCACCCAGCAATATGCAAAGGGCAAATAAAGTAAGAGAATTTGAGGCATGGAGCATGGGAGGTAAAGCAGCAATGTCATTTCAGACCATTAGTCTAATGAGGGTGCAGGTCAGACACTGAACTGTTTTCTCTTTCCAAAGGTGAAAATGCCTGAAACATTGAATAACTGATAAAGCGCTAAGAGACAGAAAAGCCGGGAAATGAAAACTGCAAAAGGTTTCTTGTGGGAGCTACTGATTCTGGCAGCCTGACGGAGGCAAGGCTGCCCTAGTTTTATGCCCCAGGTCTAACCAGTAGCGAGGCTAAACATACGTTCCAAGCAGGGGCACACATAGAAACACACCCGTATAATACATAGATACATGCCTATACGGCCAGATGCACAGTTCAACATGGAGAGAAAACAGAGAAAACAGGCAGACTGAGGAATGAGGGCGGGCTCTTGGCAGAATTGTGTAGGATCATCCCGTCACACACGAGGAAAAAAGCACAGCCTCAGCAAAGATGGTTTTAATCTTTATGGGACCTTGGGGTACAGGTTTTAAATATTCTATGGAAGATCACTGTGTTTGTTGATAGCACTTCTGGCCAAGCTGAAGTGGTGCTTGCCTATTTATAGCATGCACACATACACAAATGCACAGACACATGCACATGAAGAAACCCTATCAATCTGTACAGCACAACTTTCATTCTTCAGTCACCTGAAACATTTTTGGTTACAGAGAACAGAAACAGTTTGCAAACTAATTCACTCATTGACTTGTTTCTCCCATTCAAAATGTTGCAATCTTTTGGAAATTGTAGAGCATACAAAGCCTCATACTGTATTTCAGAACTCAGTGAACTGATTTTTTTTTTCTGTAAGAAATAACCATTTGTACCAAAGTGCTCTCCTTGCCCAGGCAGCTAACATATTTTGTGGCATATTTCCACAGGAAACCCTTTGGACGCTAAGAGGATGTCTTCTTCTCCCTGTTACCTGCAAAAGAGGTCTAAGTCCCAGTTCTCCCAAAACACAGAGACTATGTTGAGAGAAGAAACGTTGCTTTATTCTGGCCAAGGTGCACGGTGGAATATTTCCAGAAATCATGCACACGCCATGCCAGCCTTCTTGGCATATTTATACATGAAAGTTTCAAGGTAGCACATTCCCAGTTACAATGATTGGTTAGTAATTTACATATGATTATAATACTGTTTATGTCATTCTCCTCAGTTATGGCACCTGTGCAAGGGAAGGGTCTTCACATGGGCAAGGGTCTTCTTGGCCACAGTTGTGATTTTCAGTGTTGTAATGAAGGTAGTTCAGTTTAGGACACCCAGAATTTTCACTTTGCTGCCAAGTTGGCTAGGCCATTCAAAACATGGTAGATTAGGAGCATCCTCAAGGTTTGTATGCTCATCTGCTCCAGGATGTTTTACTTCAAAGAAAGAAAACACCACCTGCTCTCTTTGATTAGGTGTTCTTTTTCATACGACTCAAGGATAGAATCCTCATTATACATGAGAATGTATCAGAAAGTTCCTCTATTAATTACGCCAGACACTTGTGAAGAAACATTCCCAAGGCCGACCATCTGGCCAAGTCAAAACAAAATGGTCATACACAAGACCCTATATCAGAAGTTCAGCTAATGCCTAACTAACAAGCTTAATGCTAACAACCTTAAAGCTAACAACTTTAATGTTAACAAAAACAAATAAAATTCTAACTACAAGGCAAGATCCCCATCCCATGCAGAGCAGAAGCTCTGAGGCTCCAGCCAACTTCTGACCTGATGGAGACCACTATCAGTTCCTCACCAGCAGGAAGGACCATGCTGGTGGCAAAATAGCATGACCTTCATATAATAATAGAATATTGTAGGTTTCCTCTCCTAGTGAGGAATTGTGACCAGGTGCCCCTCGCTGCATAGCTGAGGTGCCTCGATACCTTCTCTGCTCCATGCTGAACCATCCCCACAGACCCTCCTTGCCTCCCCTGAGCCCCTCTCGTTTGTCATCCTCCCTCCTTCCCAGGATCCCAAATGGGACACAGTACGCAGATGGGTGCTGAGCAGAGGGAATCGCCCGCGTGCCCTCTGGCTAAGGGAGAAAGACAGGAGAAAATCTGTGAGAGGGAACCAAGGGCTGCCTGTGGCCCCCCACGGCAGCAATCAGGGGAGCCCAGAGGGCTGGCCAGCAGTGTTGGGGTGCAGGGAGAGCCTGTGGGACTTTGTCCTGCAGCCTCCCCGGGAGGCATGAGGTGTTATCCAATGAAACTTCTTGCTGCATGTGCCTGGAGATGACTGCTAAGGCCGGAGCAACCTGATGGGGTCCTGGGAAGACATGGCTGAGGCCTCTGTGACTGGCGTGAAACACGGATGCCGAGCACAGGAAAAGAGGTGGGGGGTTGGATGGAGTGGGCAGTGGCATTGCAGGAACCACAGACACACATGCTGTGGCTGCAGAGCTGCTGGGGTGAACGCCATGGGTGAGGATGGCCCGCTGTGATGTCCCTGAGCAATGGGTTCTGATGTTACCAAGTCCCCGAGTGACAGGTTCTGTTGTCATGGAGGGATGGGCTGTGACATCTAGTGAGGAATTGTGACCAGGTGCCCCTCGCTGCTTATAGCTGGGCACGGAGTTCCGCGCAGCCTGCTCGTGCCCACACTCCAGACAGAAGCCTTTGGTGCTGCTGTTGTGCTTGGGGAGTTGCTCGTTGCAGCTCCCCCATACCTGAGCTCAGAACCGTTAGAAGATTTTCCCCGGCCCTGTCAGGTTCAGGCAGCCGGGGCACCCAGGAGGCGTGCTCGCAGCAGCAGAGGTGAACTAGGGGGAAAACCTCACCCTGGGGAGCTGGGAGGGTTTCCGTCTGGAGGGACCTGGGCATATCTTCCCCATCTCCCTGGGACAGCCAATGACCGTGGCCTCTCTTCCTTTTCTAGCGTGACACCAGCTGCTGCAGCGCCGGTG
Organism: Vanellus vanellus; assembly: GCF_965231255.1. Classification (NCBI taxonomy): domain Eukaryota; kingdom Metazoa; phylum Chordata; class Aves; order Charadriiformes; family Charadriidae; genus Vanellus; species Vanellus vanellus. Next base: position 31,991,262 of record NC_138908.1, read on the forward strand.
AGAGGGAGCAGCTCAAGACCCCCAACTCCCCCCAGCCCGCCGCAGAAGGTGGAGAGCATGGCCACGGAGCTGGAAGACCGCTGCCCCATCTGCCTGGGCAGCAGGGAGGAGGCCAGCTACGTGATGCCATGCCTCCACCAGTTCTGTTACACCTGCATCCTGCGGTGGGCTGAGAGCAAGCCCGAGTGCCCCCTCTGCAAGAGGAGGGTGAGGTCCATCTTGCACTCGGTGCGGGCGGACGACGACTTCCAGGAGCACGTCATCTCACCACCTGTGGCACCGGCAGTCGTCGTCCGCCGGAGAGGAGGAGCTGCTGGGCAGGCAGCCGCCCGTGGGCTCCAGCACCCTGCAGCACCCCGACCAGCAGCTGCGCGGCCACTGCCCTGGGCCCCAGCGGGCGGCTTCCACGGGTTCCTCTTCCGGGCCCACCCCGCTGCCCTCCAGCCCCTGCTGCCCTGGCTGCAGCAGGAGCTGGGGCAGCTCTTGGAGGGGACCCAGGAAGCCGCCGCAGCGCAGAGCCTCGTCATATCCAGCCTGCAGCACTGCGGGCTGGATGAGGAGGCTCTGACCCAGCGTCTGCAGGCCTCCCTGGGCGGGCGCACCAGCAGCTTTGTGGAGCGGCTGCTTGACACCGTGGTGCGCCGCTGCAGCGGGGAGGCCCGACGCTGGGTAGGCCTGGGGGATGGCCGTGCTGCAGGGGGGCCAGAGGACATTCCCACCACTGTCCTCGGCCCTGCTGGCTCCCGAGGGGGGTCTCCTGCCCCCCGCCCAGCTCCTCCTGGGGGTCCCAACAGCTCCCTCTCCACCCGCGCTCCCACCCGCGGGGAGCACGAAGAGGCCCGCGAGGACCCGGGGGAGGCTGTGCCCGGGCCCTCCACCTCCAGCCAGGGGAGGGACGGCTCCAGCGAGGGGCCCCGGCGAGCCCCGAAGAGGAGGGCCGGCACTTCCGAGGACCCTTCCCAGCCTCCCAGGAAGCCACCCCGCCACCGGTGACACTGGGAGGTTCCTCGGGGGCCGGCTAACCCGGGGCCGGCCGCAGATGTGGGCATGAAGCTGAGGGTCAGGAGCACAGCCCTGTGAGTGCCCGCGGCCACACCGCCTCCCGAGGGAGGTCTCCTGCCCCCAGCGCAGCCCCCTCCAGCCGCCCTGACAGATCGGAGGCAGAAGAGCTCCCCACCACCTCATCGCCTGCTTTTTGTGGGGCAGTCCCACCAACACCTCTGTTCCCACCCTCCGGGAGCAGGAAGAGCCGCACAAGGATCCGCAGGAGGCTGTGGCTGGTCCCTCCACTCCCAGCTGGGGCAGGGACCACTGCCCTGGGGGGCCACAGCGAGCCCTGAAGAGGAGGACTGGCAGCTCCCAGGACTCTTCCCAGCCAGCCAAGCGGTCACTCCCCCAGCAAGACTCGAACCAGGGCCCAGGAGCTGCCAAAACCAGTGCCAGGACAACAACTGGGGCACATGCAGGTGTGCAGGTCAATCAGAAGGCAAGTGCTGCCCAGAAGGCAAGTGCCCGAAGGCAAGTGCTGCGCAGCTCCAGGCCGGCATCTCTGCAGCTGGTCCTGGGGCAGATGTTTCCAGCCGGGGCTCTCCAGGGCCAGCCCATGCCCCACTCACTGCTCATCCCCCCACGTCCCGGGGCTCTGCTCTCCTCCCAGCCTGCGCTGCCCGGTGCAGCCTCGCTATGGGGGCACCCAAATCTCTCCTCCTGTGTGGACTCAGGACTTGGTGCTGCTCACTGCATCACCCCAGGGTTGCACCGTGCCATGGCAGGAGCCCCAAGACGTTGAACAAGACGAAGTACAAAGTCTTGCACCTGCGGAGGGACACCGCCAGGCACCAGCACTTGCAGCGGGCTGCCCAGCTGAAAGAAGCTTTGCAGAAAAAGCCCTGGAGGTCCTGGTGGGCACCGAGCCGATCATGAGCCAACAATGTGCCCTTGCTTGCCATAGGGAACGTTGACGGTGTCCTGGACTGCAGTAGGAGGACTTTTGCCAGCAGGTCGAGGACGGAGATCCTTCCTTTCTGCTTGGCACTGGTGATACCACACCTGCAGCACTGCGACTGGTTCTGGGCTCCCCAGTACAAGAGAGAGATGCGCATCCTGGAGAGAGTCCAGCAAAAGGCTGTGAAGATGATGAAGGCAGTGGAGCGTTTCTCCTGTGAGGAAAGGCTGGGCGAGCCGGGACTGTTCAGTGTGGTGAAGAGAAGGCTCAGAAGGGATCCGATCAATGCATAAAAAGGCCTGAAGGGAGGCTGCAAAGAAGATGGAGGCAGGCTCTTTCTGGTGGTGCCCAGTGACAGGAGAAGGGATACTGAACAGCACGCTGGACGTGAACCCGGGTTCGTGGCTCTAGCTGTCTCTGCTGGAGCAGGCAGCCTTGGCAAGATGACATCCAGAGCTGCCCTCCAATCTCAGCCTTTCTGTGATTCCACTGAAAGTATTTGACTTGGGTAAAGAATGTATTCTAATAACTTCATTGTGGTTATAGAAAGCCAGCCAGTAAAGGAAGGAAAGGAATACCATTCTGCTCTGCTCATACTTATTAGCCATCCTCAGGACGCATTCCTGGATGTAGGACCCCGGTGCAGCTTCTGCTGCTAAGTAAACGGACTGAAATCTAGGACTGCTGGGAAAGACCCCTAACCTTTCTGCTATAGGATACATATTTTCTCTCTTTTCTGCTGATCTTGTAATTTTTATTTCAGCTAAAACTGGTTGGTCTTCTTGACCTTACTTTGTGAGTACTTCCCAGTGTTGTCCTTGCCTTCAAGGAGAAAAGAAAGCCCTAGGGTCACACCCTCCCAACACTTTCATGAAGGTGACGAAGGCGCCATGGCTGCCTGGCCAGCAGAGAAAGTGCTGTGGCAGCTAAACCCAGCAAAAGCCCCTCTCTCAGCTGGCCAGGGCAAGTCCCGTCACAGCAAGCCTGAGCAGCCTCTGCTCGGAGGCCTTAGAAACTCAGTACAGAGCCTGTGGTCTGCTACTAGCAATGGCAGTGCCATGTTCTTGGGCTGCTGGGCACAAGAGATGGGACGCAGGGGCACCCCACTGGGGGTACTTTTGCACCACGGGGCAGAGGAACGGGGAGAGAAGATCAGGTGAGTTTCAGGTCCACGGAGAAACAGAGGCACAAGCCTCTAGCGAAGAGCTGTGAATGCCTTGCACCAAACACTCCCTCAGGGCTGCTCTGGCTTACGCGGAGGTGTTGTTCATTGGAAACATGCCCACCCCGGTGTGACCTGGGGGTGCTACGAGCGCCTCGAGGAGGTCTGTGTGAAGCCCCACCGTGGATGTACTTTGCGGTGCACAAAGGGAGATCGTTGTGGCTCAGAGATGGGTCAAGGGTTTCCAAACGCGTGTCAGCTCATAGCAACTGAAATGCCATCAGTCCACGCCACCTTCTCATCTCCCCAGAGACTTTCTAAGTGTATGTGCCTCTTTGGGGGAGAGATCTGCTGTTTGGTTCTCTCTTTGCTTTGGTTTTCAAAGGCAACGGTGCAACCAGGAATGACATGCCGGGGGGGTTGCTCGGACCCGACAGAGGGAAAACTGGACACAAAAGTGGTGGAGGTCAAACTGTGCTCTCGTTTGGCCTCTCGGCGGGGTGTGCATGGCCTTTTAGAGAAATCGAGCAAGCCAAAACAAAAAGAAAAGCAAGGGCAAGCAGCTCAAAGACAAAGCAAGTTACCCTCCACAAAGCAGCCAGCACCTCTAGCCCCTAGTGCTCTAGCCCCACCGTCCCGCCGGCCTCCCCTGAGCCCCTCGGATTTGCCAACATGCCTCCTGTGTGGGGCCCCACATGGGAGGCAGTGTCCCGGGTGAGGCCTGATGGGTGCTGAGCAGAGGGGACCACCCCGCCATCCCCTGGCACCCTGTGCCATGCCCTGCTCACGTCACCCCGGGACCTCGGTGCTGCCAGGACGCAGGCCCGGCCCCTGCTCAGCTCGCTGCCCATCCACTCCCAGCGCCTTCCCCCCACACCTGGTCCCCAGCCCTGCCAGCAGCGCTGCCGGGGTCTGCCAGCCCAGGACAGGACTGCCTGTTCCTCCTGCCCAGACTGCACAAGGTCCAACCCCACTGTCCCAGTCACTCCAGATGACTGTCCCACCCTTGCATGTACAACTGGTTCCCCCTCCAGTTTTGTGTCCTGTACAAACTTGAGAGAACACTCCGTCACCTGCTCCAGATCAGCGATAACGTTACCTCACTCTTTGTATTACAGATAGAATCATAGAATCATAGAATGGTTTAGGTTGGAAGGGATCTTAAAGATCATCTAGTTCCAACCCCCCTGCCATGGCAGGGACACCTCCCGCTAGACCAGGCTACTCAAAGCTCCATCCAGCCTGGCCTTGAACACTTCCAGGGATGGGGCATTCACAGCTTCTCTGGGCAACCTGTTCCAGTGCCTCAGCACCCTCAGAGTGAAACATTTCTTCCTGATATCTAATCTAAATCTACCCTCTTCCACTTTGAAGCCATTCCCCCTCGTCCTCTCACTACATGCCCTTGTAAAAAGTCCCTCTCCAGCTTTCTTGTAGGCCCCCTTCAGATACTGGAAAGCTGCTGTAAGGTCTCCCTGGAGCCTTCTCTTCTCCGGGCTGAACCCCAGCTCTCTCAGCCTGGCCACCAAAGCCACCGTGACCTAAGATCCTCCCATCTGTGTATCACCTCTGCTGAGCTGCTCTTCTGTCATAACCTCTAAGGCATTCCTTCGATTTTGGCAAGAACGCGTTGCTTGTTGGGGATTTTTTGCTTAGGTTACTAGGTACCAGGGGTGGGGCGGGGGGTGGGAAGAGCGGTCATTGAAATTACGTGGTACTCCTTTGGCCTCTCCTTTGATCGCTTGCTTGCTTTTCTTGTCTTTGTTGGTTGATTTCTGGCCACGTTGTGCGACAAGTTATAAATATATGATCAATTGGAGGATGGCTTTTGATAACGTAAGGCATTCAAGAGCCTTTTTTCTGTATGCTTGCTGATGACGTGAGGCGACTTATATTGAAACGTCTGGTGAAAATAAAGAACCCGGGGATATAGAAATAATTAGAGACCACACTCTTCTTTCAGACTCCCTATAGGACGCTGTACTCATTTATAAATAAGTAGAAATGACTTTAACCCCTGAACAGCAATGTGCCTCCCCCCCGATCCTCTGTGAGCAAGGAGAAATGCCATGCAAAATGATAAGTAGTCTTCTGCTTTGATCGTTTAGATCACGTTGCACCATTGGTCTCCAGGCAGAGTTTGTGAAGGTCTCCTGGGCATTCTGGGCATTCCCGCCCAAAACCTCTGTTGCAAACTACCAACAAATCTCACTAACGTTGCAAAGTTCAAAGCAAGGAGGGGAGGGAGATTTTTCTTTCAAAACACAATTGATTTCACCTCTTCACATGCCTGCTGTCATATCCACCTATCTGCAAGCAGCGAAGCGTGCATTTCCACCCAGTCTGGACAGAATTACTGGAGGTGAGACAGAGGACAAGAGACACAACCTTTGGAGGCCTCTTCTCATCTCCTGGATTGTCCCTGCCTGGGTGGCCGGAGAAGCTGCACGTAGATGTGATCTTGAGGAAGAGCTAGTGTGAGCACCATCAACACCTGCCATTCTCACAGCCCTTTTTCTGCCAGTCCCGAGGCTTCCAGGTTACGAAGTTCCTCTTCATACTTGGTCATACCAATCACCGAACCACAGAACTGCTCCTACTAGAAGGGGACTGAGGAGGTCTCGTTTCCAGCCACTGGCTCAGTGCAGGGTCAACAATGGATATAGACCTGTTTGCTCTGGGCTGGGGCTGCTCGGGTCTTGAAGGCTGACCTGCAGGCTCGGGGATCCTGCCTCCTCTCTGGGCAACCCACTCCAGTGCGTCACAATCCTCACAAGGATTTTGGGTTTGATTCCATATCTTCAGCCTGAACCTCTCCAGTTTCAGGAGTTGCCACGGTGTCTCACCCTCCCACCAGTCAGTGCTGGGAAGTGCCTGTCCCCATCCCCTTGATGCCTTCCCCACAGGCACCGGGGTGTGCTGTGAGATGCCTCGATACCTTCTCTGCTCCATGCTGAACCATCCCCACAGACCCTCCTTGCCTCCCCGAGTCCCTCTCGTTTGTCATCCTCCCTCCTTCCCAGGATCCCAAATGGGACACAGTACGCAGATGGGTGCTGAGCAGAGGGAATCGCCCGCGTGCCCTCTGGCTAAGGGAGAAAGACAGGAGAAAATCTGTGAGAGGGAACCAAGGGCTGCCTGTGGCCCCCCACGGCAGCAATCAGGGGAGCCCAGAGGGCTGGCCAGCAGTGTTGGGGTGCAGGGAGAGCCTGTGGGACTTTGTCCTGCAGCCTCCCCGGGAGGCATGAGGTGTTATCCAATGAAACTTCTTGCCGCATGTGCCTGGAGATGACTGCTAAGGCCGGAGCAACCTGATGGGGTCCTGGGAAGACATGGCCGAGGCCTCTGTGACTGGCGTGAAACACGGATGCCGAGCACAGGAAAAGAGGTGGGGGGTTGGATGGAGTGGGCAGTGGCATTGCAGGAACCACAGACACACATGCTGTGGCTGCAGAGCTGCTGGGGTGAACGCCATGGGTGAGGATGGCCCGCTGTGATGTCCCTGAGCAATGGGTTCTGATGTTACCAAGTCCCCGAGTGACAGGTTCTGTTGTCATGGAGGGATGGGCTGTGACATCTAGTGAGGAATTGTGACCAGGTGCCCCTCGCTGCTTATAGCTGGGCACGGAGTTCCGCGCAGCCTGCTCGTGCCCACACTCCAGACAGAAGCCTTTGGTGCTGCTGTTGTGCTTGGGGAGTTGCTCGTTGCAGCTCCCCCATACCTGAGCTCAGAACCGTTAGAAGATTTTCCCCGGCCCTGTCAGGTTCAGGCAGCCGGGGCACCCAGGAGGCGTGCTCGCAGCAGCAGAGGTGAACTAGGGGGAAAACCTCACCCTGGGGAGCTGGGAGGGTTTCCGTCTGGAGGGACCTGGGCATGTCTTCCCCATCTCCCTGGGACAGCCAATGACCGTGGCCTCTCTTCCTTTTCTAGCGTGACACCAGCTGCTGCAGCGCCGGTGAGAGGGAGCAGCTCAAGACCCCCAACTCCCCCCAGCCCGCCGCAGAAGGTGGAGAGCATGGCCACGGAGCTGGAAGACCGCTGCCCCATCTGCCTGGGCAGCAGGGAGGAGGCCAGCTACGTGATGCCATGCCTCCACCAGTTCTGTTACACCTGCATCCTGCGGTGGGCTGAGAGCAAGCCCGAGTGCCCCCTCTGCAAGAGGAGGGTGAGGTCCATCTTGCACTCGGTGCGGGCGGACGACGACTTCCAGGAGCACGTCATCTCACCACCTGTGGCACCGGCAGTCGTCGTCCGCCGGAGAGGAGGAGCTGCTGGGCAGGCAGCCGCCCGCGGGCTCCAGCACCCTGCAGCACCCCGACCAGCAGCTGCGCGGCCACTGCCCTGGGCCCCAGCGGGCGGCTTCCACGGGTTCCTCTTCCGGGCCCACCCCGCTGCCCTCCAGCCCCTGCTGCCCTGGCTGCAGCAGGAGCTGGGGCAGCTCTTGGAGGGGACCCAGGAAGCCGCCGCAGCGCAGAGCCTCGTCATATCCAGCCTGCAGCACTGCGGGCTGGATGAGGAGGCTCTGACCCAGCGTCTGCAGGCCTCCCTGGGCGGGCGCACCAGCAGCTTTGTGGAGCGGCTGCTTGACACCGTGGTGCGCCGCTGCAGCGGGGAGGCCCGACGCTGGGTAGGCCTGGGGGATGGCCGTGCTGCAGGGGGGCCAGAGGACATTCCCACCACTGTCCTCGGCCCTGCTGGCTCCCGAGGGGGGTCTCCTGCCCCCCGCCCAGCTCCTCCTGGGGGTCCCAACAGCTCCCTCTCCACCCGCGCTCCCACCCGCGGGGAGCACGAAGAGGCCCGCGAGGACCCGGGGGAGGCTGTGCCCGGGCCCTCCACCTCCAGCCAGGGGAGGGACGGCTCCAGCGAGGGGCCCCGGCGAGCCCCGAAGAGGAGGGCCGGCACTTCCGAGGACCCTTCCCAGCCTCCCAGGAAGCCACCCCGCCACCGGTGACACTGGGAGGTTCCTCGGGGGCCGGCTAACCTGGGGCCGGCCGCAGATGTGGGCATGAAGCTGAGGGTCAGGAGCACAGCCCTGTGAGTGCCCGCGGCCACACCGCCTCCCGAGGGAGGTCTCCTGCCCCCAGCGCAGCCCCCTCCAGCCGCCCTGACAGATCGGAGGCAGAAGAGCTCCCCACCACCTCATCGCCTGCTTTTTGTGGGGCAGTCCCACCAACGCCTCTGTTCCCACCCTCCGGGAGCAGGAAGAGCCGCACAAGGATCCGCAGGAGGCTGTGGCTGGTCCCTCCACTCCCAGCTGGGGCAGGGACCACTGCCCTGGGGGGCCACGGCGAGCCCTGAAGAGGAGGACTGGCAGCTCCCAGGACTCTTCCCAGCCAGCCAAGCGGTCACTCCCCCAGCAAGACTCGAACCAGGGCCCAGGAGCTGCCAAAACCAGTGCCAGGACAACAACTGGGGCACATGCAGGTGTGCAGGTCAATCAGAAGGCAAGTGCTGCCCAGAAGGCAAGTGCCCGAAGGCAAGTGCTGCGCAGCTCCAGGCCGGCATCTCTGCAGCTGGTCCTGGGGCAGATGTTTCCAGCCGGGGCTCTCCAGGGCCAGCCCATGCCCCACTCACTGCTCATCCCCCCACGTCCCGGGGCTCTGCTCTCCTCCCAGCCTGCGCTGCCCGGTGCAGCCTCGCTATGGGGGCACCCAAATCTCTCCTCCTGTGTGGACTCAGGACTTGGTGCTGCTCACTGCATCACCCCAGGGTTGCACCGTGCCATGGCAGGAGCCCCAAGACGTTGAACAAGACGAAGTACAAAGTCTTGCACCTGCGGAGGGACACCGCCAGGCACCAGCACTTGCAGCGGGCTGCCCAGCTGAAAGAAGCTTTGCAGAAAAAGCCCTGGAGGTCCTGGTGGGCACCGAGCCGATCATGAGCCAACAATGTGCCCTTGCTTGCCATAGGGAACGTTGACGGTGTCCTGGACTGCAGTAGGAGGACTTTTGCCAGCAGGTCGAGGACGGAGATCCTTCCTTTCTGCTTGGCACTGGTGATACCACACCTGCAGCACTGCGACTGGTTCTGGGCTCCCCAGTACAAGAGAGAGATGCGCATCCTGGAGAGAGTCCAGCAAAAGGCTGTGAAGATGATGAAGGCAGTGGAGCGTTTCTCCTGTGAGGAAAGGCTGGGCGAGCCGGGACTGTTCAGTGTGGTGAAGAGAAGGCTCAGAAGGGATCCGATCAATGCATAAAAAGGCCTGAAGGGAGGCTGCAAAGAAGATGGAGGCAGGCTCTTTCTGGTGGTGCCCAGTGACAGGAGAAGGGATACTGAACAGCACGCTGGACGTGAACCCGGGTTCGTGGCTCTAGCTGTCTCTGCTGGAGCAGGCAGCCTTGGCAAGATGACATCCAGAGCTGCCCTCCAATCTCAGCCTTTCTGTGATTCCACTGAAAGTATTTGACTTGGGTAAAGAATGTATTCTAATAACTTCATTGTGGTTATAGAAAGCCAGCCAGTAAAGGAAGGAAAGGAATACCATTCTGCTCTGCTCATACTTATTAGCCATCCTCAGGACGCATTCCTGGATGTAGGACCCCGGTGCAGCTTCTGCTGCTAAGTAAACGGACTGAAATCTAGGACTGCTGGGAAAGACCCCTAACCTTTCTGCTATAGGATACATATTTTCTCTCTTTTCTGCTGATCTTGTAATTTTTATTTCAGCTAAAACTGGTTGGTCTTCTTGACCTTACTTTGTGAGTACTTCCCAGTGTTGTCCTTGCCTTCAAGGAGAAAAGAAAGCCCTAGGGTCACACCCTCCCAACACTTTCATGAAGGTGACGAAGGCGCCATGGCTGCCTGGCCAGCAGAGAAAGTGCTGTGGCAGCTAAACCCAGCAAAAGCCCCTCTCTCAGCTGGCCAGGGCATGTCCTGTCACAGCAAGCCTGAGCAGCCTCTGCTCGGAGGCCTTGGAAACTCAGTACAGAGCCTGTGGTCTGCTACTAGCAATGGCAGTGCCATGTTCTTGGGCTGCTGGGCACAAGAGATGGGACGCAGGGGCACCCCACTGGGGGTACTTTTGCACCACGGGGCAGAGGAACGGGGAGAGAAGATCAGGTGAGTTTCAGGTCCACGGAGAAACAGAGGCATAAGCCTCTAGCGAAGAGCTGTGAATGCCTTGCACCAAACACTCCCTCAGGGCTGCTCTGGCTTACGCGGAGGTGTTGTTCATTGGAAACATGCCCACCCCGGTGTGACCTGGGGGTGCTACGAGCGCCTCGAGGAGGTCTGTGTGAAGCCCCACCGTGGATGTACTTTGCGGTGCACAAAGGGAGATCGCTGTGGCTCAGAGATGGGTCAAGGGTTTCCAAACGCGTGTCAGCTCATAGCAACTGAAATGCCATCAGTCCACGCCACCTTCTCATCTCCCCAGAGACTTTCTAAGTGTATGTGCCTCTTTGGGGGAGAGATCTGCTGTTTGGTTCTCTCTTTGCTTTGGTTTTCAAAGGCAACGGTGCAACCAGGAATGACATGCCGGGGGGGTTGCTCGGACCCGACAGAGGGAAAACTGGACACAAAAGTGGTGGAGGTCAAACTGTGCTCTCGTTTGGCCTCTCGGCGGGGTGTGCATGGCCTTTTAGAGAAATCGAGCAAGCCAAAACAAAAAGAAAAGCAAGGGCAAGCAGCTCAAAGACAAAGCAAGTTACCCTCCACAAAGCAGCCAGCACCTCTAGCCCCTAGTGCTCTAGCCCCACCGTCCCGCCGGCCTCCCCTGAGCCCCTCGGATTTGCCAACATGCCTCCTGTGTGGGGCCCCACATGGGAGGCAGTGTCCCGGGTGAGGCCTGATGGGTGCTGAGCAGAGGGGACCACCCCGCCATCCCCTGGCACCCTGTGCCATGCCCTGCTCACGTCACCCCGGGACCTCGGTGCTGCCAGGACGCAGGCCCGGCCCCTGCTCAGCTCGCTGCCCATCCACTCCCAGCGCCTTCCCCCCACACCTGGTCCCCAGCCCTGCCAGCAGTGCTGCCGGGGTCTGCCAGCCCAGGACAGGACTGCCTGTTCCTCCTGCCCAGACTGCACAAGGTCCAACCCCACTGTCCCAGTCACTCCAGATGACTGTCCCACCCTTGCACGTACAACTGGTTCCCCCTCCAGTTTTGTGTCCTGTACAAACTTGAGAGAACACTCCGTCACCTGCTCCAGATCAGCGATAACGTTACCTCACTCTTTGTATTACAGATAGAATCATAGAATCATAGAATGGTTTAGGTTGGAAGGGATCTTAAAGATCATCTAGTTCCAACCCCCCTGCCATGGCAGGGACACCTCCCGCTAGACCAGGCTACTCAAAGCTCCATCCAGCCTGGCCTTGAACACTTCCAGGGATGGGGCATTCACAGCTTCTCTGGGCAACCTGTTCCAGTGCCTCAGCACCCTCAGAGTGAAACATTTCTTCCTGATATCTAATCTAAATCTACCCTCTTCCACTTTGAAGCCATTCCCCCTCGTCCTCTCACTACATGCCCTTGTAAAAAGTCCCTCTCCAGCTTTCTTGTAGGCCCCCTTCAGATACTGGAAAGCTGCTGTAAGGTCTCCCTGGAGCCTTCTCTTCTCCGGGCTGAACCCCAGCTCTCTCAGCCTGGCCACCAAAGCCACCGTGACCTAAGATCCTCCCATCTGTGTATCACCTCTGCTGAGCTGCTCTTCTGTCATAACCTCTAAGGCATTCCTTCGATTTTGGCAAGAACGCGTTGCTTGTTGGGGATTTTTTGCTTAGGTTACTAGGTACCAGGGGTGGGGCGGGGGGTGGGAAGAGCGGTCATTGAAATTACGTGGTACTCCTTTGGCCTCTCCTTTGATCGCTTGCTTGCTTTTCTTGTCTTTGTTGGTTGATTTCTGGCCACGTTGTGCGACAAGTTATAAATATATGATCAATTGGAGGATGGCTTTTGATAACGTAAGGCATTCAAGAGCCTTTTTTCTGTATGCTTGCTGATGACGTGAGGCGACTTATATTGAAACGTCTGGTGAAAATAAAGAACCCGGGGATATAGAAATAATTAGAGACCACACTCTTCTTTCAGACTCCCTATAGGATGCTGTACTCATTTATAAATAAGTAGAAATGACTTTAACCCCTGAACAGCAATGTGCCTCCCCCCCGATCCTCTGTGAGCAAGGAGAAATGCCATGCAAAATGATAAGTAGTCTTCTGCTTTGATCGTTTAGATCACGTTGCACCATTGGTCTCCAGGCAGAGTTTGTGAAGGTCTCCTGGGCATTCTGGGCATTCCCGCCCAAAACCTCTGTTGCAAACTACCAACAAATCTCACTAACGTTGCAAAGTTCAAAGCAAGGAGGGGAGGGAGATTTTTCTTTCAAAACACAATTGATTTCACCTCTTCACATGCCTGCTGTCATATCCACCTATCTGCAAGCAGCGAAGCGTGCATTTCCACCCAGTCTGGACAGAATTACTGGAGGTGAGACAGAGGACAAGAGACACAACCTTTGGAGGCCTCTTCTCATCTCCTGGATTGTCCCTGCCTGGGTGGCCGGAGAAGCTGCACGTAGATGTGATCTTGAGGAAGAGCTAGTGTGAGCACCATCAACACCTGCCATTCTCACAGCCCTTTTTCTGCCAGTCCCGAGGCTTCCAGGTTACGAAGTTCCTCTTCATACTTGGTCATACCAATCACCGAACCACAGAACTGCTCCTACTAGAAGGGGACTGAGGAGGTCTCGTTTCCAGCCACTGGCTCAGTGCAGGGTCAACAATGGATATAGACCTGTTTGCTCTGGGCTGGGGCTGCTCGGGTCTTGAAGGCTGACCTGCAGGCTCGGGGATCCTGCCTCCTCTCTGGGCAACCCACTCCAGTGCGTCACAATCCTCACAAGGATTTTGGGTTTGATTCCATATCTTCAGCCTGAACCTCTCCAGTTTCAGGAGTTGCCACGGTGTCTCACCCTCCCACCAGTCAGTGCTGGGAAGTGCCTGTCCCCATCCCCTTGATGCCTTCCCCACAGGCACCGGGGTGTGCTGTGAGGTGCCTCGATACCTTCTCTGCTCCATGCTGAACCATCCCCACAGACCCTCCTTGCCTCCCCTGAGTCCCTCTCGTTTGTCATCCTCCCTCCTTCCCAGGATCCCAAATGGGACACAGTACGCAGATGGGTGCTGAGCAGAGGGAATCGCCCGCGTGCCCTCTGGCTAAGGGAGAAAGACAGGAGAAAATCTGTGAGAGGGAACCAAGGGCTGCCTGTGGCCCCCCACGGCAGCAATCAGGGGAGCCCAGAGGGCTGGCCAGCAGTGTTGGGGTGCAGGGAGAGCCTGTGGGACTTTGTCCTGCAGCCTCCCTGGGAGGCATGAGGTGTTATCCAATGAAACTTCTTGCTGCATGTGCCTGGAGATGACTGCTAAGGCCGGAGCAACCTGATGGGGTCCTGGGAAGACATGGCCGAGGCCTCTGTGACTGGCGTGAAACACGGATGCCGAGCACAGGAAAAGAGGTGGGGGGTTGGATGGAGTGGGCAGTGGCATTGCAGGAACCACAGACACACATGCTGTGGCTGCAGAGCTGCTGGGGTGAACGCCATGGGTGAGGATGGCCCGCTGTGATGTCCCTGAGCAATGGGTTCTGATGTTACCAAGTCCCCGAGTGACAGGTTCTGTTGTCATGGAGGGATGGGCTGTGACATCTAGTGAGGAATTGTGACCAGGTGCCCCTCGCTGCTTATAGCTGGGCACGGAGTTCCGCGCAGCCTGCTCGTGCCCACACTCCAGACAGAAGCCTTTGGTGCTGCTGTTGCGCTTGGGGACTTGTTCGTTGCAGCTGAGGCTGCAACCTCACTGCATACCTGAGCCCAGAACTGTTAGAAGATTTTCCCCGGCCCTGCCAGGTTCAGGTAGCCGGGGCACCCAGGAGGCGTGCTCGCAGCAGCAGAGGTGAACTAGGGGGAAAACCTCACCCTGGGGAGCTGGGAGGGTTTCCGTCTGGAGGGACCTGGGCATATCTTCCCCATCTCCCTGGGACAGCCAATGACCATGGCCTCTCTTCCTTTTCTAGCGTGACACCAGCTGCTGCAGCGCCGGTGAGAGGGAGCAGTTCAAGACCCCCAACTCCCCCCAGCCCGCCGCAGAAGGTGGAGAGCATGGCCACGGAGCTGGAAGACCGCTGCCCCATCTGCCTGGGCAGCAGGGAGGAGGCCAGCTACGTGATGCCATGCCTCCACCAGTTCTGTTACACCTGCATCCTGCGGTGGGCTGAGAGCAAGCCCGAGTGCCCCCTCTGCAAGAGGAGGGTGAGGTCCATCTTGCACTCGGTGCGGGCGGACGACGACTTCCAGGAGCACGTCATCTCACCACCTGTGGCACCGGCAGTCGTCGTCTGCCGGAGAGGAGGAGCTGCTGGGCAGGCAGCCGCCCGCGGGCTCCAGCACCCTGCAGCACCCCGACCAGCAGCTGCGCGGCCACTGCCCTGGGCCCCAGCGGGCGGCTTCCACGGGTTCCTCTTCCGGGCCCACCCCGCTGCCCTCCAGCCCCTGCTGCCCTGGCTGCAGCAGGAGCTGGGGCAGCTCTTGGAGGGGACCCAGGAAGCCGCCGCAGCGCAGAGCCTCGTCATATCCAGCCTGCAGCACTGCGGGCTGGATGAGGAGGCTCTGACCCAGCGTCTGCAGGCCTCCCTGGGCGGGCGCACCAGCAGCTTTGTGGAGCGGCTGCTTGACACCGTGGTGCGCCGCTGCAGCGGGGAGGCCCGACGACGCTGGGTAGGCCTGGGGGATGGCCGTGCTGCAGGGGGGCCAGAGGACATTCCCACCACTGTCCTCGGCCCTGCTGGCTCCCGAGGGGGGTCTCCTGCCCCCCGCCCAGCTCCTCCTGGGGGTCCCAACAGCTCCCTCTCCACCCGCGCTCCCACCCGCGGGGAGCACGAAGAGGCCCGCGAGGACCCGGGGGAGGCTGTGCCCGGGCCCTCCACCTCCAGCCAGGGGAGGGACGGCTCCAGCGAGGGGCCCCGGCGAGCCCCGAAGAGGAGGGCCGGCACTTCCGAGGACCCTTCCCAGCCTCCCAGGAAGCCACCCCGCCACCGGTGACACTGGGAGGTTCCTCGGGGGCCGGCTAACCCGGGGCCGGCCGCAGATGTGGGCATGAAGCTGAGGGTCAGGAGCACAGCCCTGTGAGTGCCCGCGGCCACACCGCCTCCCGAGGGAGGTCTCCTGCCCCCAGCGCAGCCCCCTCCAGCCGCCCTGACAGATCGGAGGCAGAAGAGCTCCCCACCACCTCATCGCCTGCTTTTTGTGGGGCAGTCCCACCAACACCTCTGTTCCCACCCTCCGGGAGCAGGAAGAGCCGCACAAGGATCCGCAGGAGGCTGTGGCTGGTCCCTCCACTCCCAGCTGGGGCAGGGACCACTGCCCTGGGGGGCCACGGCGAGCCCTGAAGAGGAGGACTGGCAGCTCCCAGGACTCTTCCCAGCCAGCCAAGCGGTCACTCCCCCAGCAAGACTCGAACCAGGGCCCAGGAGCTGCCAAAACCAGTGCCAGGACAACAACTGGGGCACATGCAGGTGTGCAGGTCAATCAGAAGGCAAGTGCTGCCCAGAAGGCAAGTGCCCGAAGGCAAGTGCTGCGCAGCTCCAGGCCGGCATCTCTGCAGCTGGTCCTGGGGCAGATGTTTCCAGCCGGGGCTCTCCAGGGCCAGCCCATGCCCCACTCACTGCTCATCCCCCCACGTCCCGGGGCTCTGCTCTCCTCCCAGCCTGCGCTGCCCGGTGCAGCCTCGCTATGGGGGCACCCAAATCTCTCCTCCTGTGTGGACTCAGGACTTGGTGCTGCTCACTGCATCACCCCAGGGTTGCACCGTGCCATGGCAGGAGCCCCAAGACGTTGAACAAGACGAAGTACAAAGTCTTGCACCTGCGGAGGGACACCGCCAGGCACCAGCACTTGCAGCGGGCTGCCCAGCTGAAAGAAGCTTTGCAGAAAAAGCCCTGGAGGTCCTGGTGGGCACCGAGCCGATCATGAGCCAACAATGTGCCCTTGCTTGCCATAGGGAACGTTGACGGTGTCCTGGACTGCAGTAGGAGGACTTTTGCCAGCAGGTCGAGGACGGAGATCCTTCCTTTCTGCTTGGCACTGGTGATACCACACCTGCAGCACTGCGACTGGTTCTGGGCTCCCCAGTACAAGAGAGAGATGCGCATCCTGGAGAGAGTCCAGCAAAAGGCTGTGAAGATGATGAAGGCAGTGGAGCGTTTCTCCTGTGAGGAAAGGCTGGGCGAGCCGGGACTGTTCAGTGTGGTGAAGAGAAGGCTCAGAAGGGATCCGATCAATGCATAAAAAGGCCTGAAGGGAGGCTGCAAAGAAGATGGAGGCAGGCTCTTTCTGGTGGTGCCCAGTGACAGGAGAAGGGATACTGAACAGCACGCTGGACGTGAACCCGGGTTCATGGCTCTAGCTGTCTCTGCTGGAGCAGGCAGCCTTGGCAAGATGACATCCAGAGCTGCCCTCCAATCTCAGCCTTTCTGTGATTCCACTGAAAGTATTTGACTTGGGTAAAGAATGTATTCTAATAACTTCATTGTGGTTATAGAAAGCCAGCCAGTAAAGGAAGGAAAGGAATACCATTCTGCTCTGCTCATACTTACTAGCCATCCTCAGGACGCATTCCTGGATGTAGGACCCCGGTGCAGCTTCTGCTGCTAAGTAAACGGACTGAAATCTAGGACTGCTGGGAAAGACCCCTAACCTTTCTGCTATAGGATACATATTTTCTCTCTTTTCTGCTGATCTTGTAATTTTTATTTCAGCTAAAACTGGTTGGTCTTCTTGACCTTACTTTGTGAGTACTTCCCAGTGTTGTCCTTGCCTTCAAGGAGAAAAGAAAGCCCTAGGGTCACACCCTCCCAACACTTTCATGAAGGTGACGAAGGCGCCATGGCTGCCTGGCCAGCAGAGAAAGTGCTGTGGCAGCTAAACCCAGCAAAAGCCCCTCTCTCAGCTGGCCAGGGCATGTCCTGTCACAGCAAGCCTGAGCAGCCTCTGCTCGGAGGCCTTGGAAACTCAGTACAGAGCCTGTGGTCTGCTACTAGCAATGGCAGTGCCATGTTCTTGGGCTGCTGGGCACAAGAGATGGGACGCAGGGGCACCCCACTGGGGGTACTTTTGCACCACGGGGCAGAGGAACGGGGAGAGAAGATCAGGTGAGTTTCAGGTCCACGGAGAAACAGAGGCACAAGCCTCTAGCGAAGAGCTGTGAATGCCTTGCACCAAACACTCCCTCAGGGCTGCTCTGGCTTACGCGGAGGTGTTGTTCATTGGAAACACGCCCACCCCGGTGTGACCTGGGGGTGCTATGAGCGCCTCGAGGAGGTCTGTGTGAAGCCCCACCGTGGATGTACTTTGCGGTGCACAAAGGGAGATCGTTGTGGCTCAGAGATGGGTCAAGGGTTTCCAAACGCGTGTCAGCTCATAGCAACTGAAATGCCATCAGTCCACGCCACCTTCTCATCTCCCCAGAGACTTTCTAAGTGTATGTGCCTCTTTGGGGGAGAGATCTGCTGTTTGGTTCTCTCTTTGCTTTGGTTTTCAAAGGCAACGGTGCAACCAGGAATGACATGCCGGGGGGGTTGCTCGGACCCGACAGAGGGAAAACTGGACACAAAAGTGGTGGAGGTCAAACTGTGCTCTCGTTTGGCCTCTCGGCGGGGTGTGCATGGCCTTTTAGAGAAATCGAGCAAGCCAAAACAAAAAGAAAAGCAAGGGCAAGCAGCTCAAAGACAAAGCAAGTTACCCTCCACAAAGCAGCCAGCACCTCTAGCCCCTAGTGCTCTAGCCCCACCGTCCCGCCGGCCTCCCCTGAGCCCCTCGGATTTGCCAACATGCCTCCTGTGTGGGGCCCCACATGGGAGGCAGTGTCCCGGGTGAGGCCTGATGGGTGCTGAGCAGAGGGGACCACCCCGCCATCCCCTGGCACCCTGTGCCATGCCCTGCTCACGTCACCCCGGGACCTCGGTGCTGCCAGGACGCAGGCCCGGCCCCTGCTCAGCTCGCTGCCCATCCACTCCCAGCGCCTTCCCCCCACACCTGGTCCCCAGCCCTGCCAGCAGTGCTGCCGGGGTCTGCCAGCCCAGGACAGGACTGCCTGTTCCTCCTGCCCAGACTGCACAAGGTCCAACCCCACTGTCCCAGTCACTCCAGATGACTGTCCCACCCTTGCACGTACAACTGGTTCCCCCTCCAGTTTTGTGTCCTGTACAAACTTGAGAGAACACTCCGTCACCTGCTCCAGATCAGCGATAACGTTACCTCACTCTTTGTATTACAGATAGAATCATAGAATCATAGAATGGTTTAGGTTGGAAGGGATCTTAAAGATCATCTAGTTCCAACCCCCCTGCCATGGCAGGGACACCTCCCGCTAGACCAGGCTACTCAAAGCTCCATCCAGCCTGGCCTTGAACACTTCCAGGGATGGGGCATTCACAACTTCTCTGGGCAACCTGTTCCAGTGCCTCAGCACCCTCAGAGTGAAACATTTCTTCCTGATATCTAATCTAAATCTACCCTCTTCCACTTTGAAGCCATTCCCCCTCGTCCTCTCACTACATGCCCTTGTAAAAAGTCCCTCTCCAGCTTTCTTGTAGGCCCCCTTCAGATACTGGAAAGCTGCTGTAAGGTCTCCCTGGAGCCTTCTCTTCTCCGGGCTGAACCCCAGCTCTCTCAGCCTGGCCACCAAAGCCACCGTGACCTAAGATCCTCCCATCTGTGTATCACCTCTGCTGAGCTGCTCTTCTGTCATAACCTCTAAGGCATTCCTTCGATTTTGGCAAGAACGCGTTGCTTGTTGGGGATTTTTTGCTTAGGTTACTAGGTACCAGGGGTGGGGCGGGGGGTGGGAAGAGCGGTCATTGAAATTACGTGGTACTCCTTTGGCCTCTCCTTTGATCGCTTGCTTGCTTTTCTTGTCTTTGTTGGTTGATTTCTGGCCACGTTGTGCGACAAGTTATAAATATATGATCAATTGGAGGATGGCTTTTGATAACGTAAGGCATTCAAGAGCCTTTTTTCTGTATGCTTGCTGATGACGTGAGGCGACTTATATTGAAACGTCTGGTGAAAATAAAGAACCCGGGGATATAGAAATAATTAGAGACCACACTCTTCTTTCAGACTCCCTATAGGACGCTGTACTCATTTATAAATAAGTAGAAATGACTTTAACCCCTGAACAGCAATGTGCCTCCCCCCCGATCCTCTGTGAGCAAGGAGAAATGCCATGCAAAATGATAAGTAGTCTTCTGCTTTGATCGTTTAGATCACGTTGCACCATTGGTCTCCAGGCAGAGTTTGTGAAGGTCTCCTGGGCATTCTGGGCATTCCCGCCCAAAACCTCTGTTGCAAACTACCAACAAATCTCACTAACGTTGCAAAGTTCAAAGCAAGGAGGGGAGGGAGATTTTTCTTTCAAAACACAATTGATTTCACCTCTTCACATGCCTGCTGTCATATCCACCTATCTGCAAGCAGCGAAGCGTGCATTTCCACCCAGTCTGGACAGAATTACTGGAGGTGAGACAGAGGACAAGAGACACAACCTTTGGAGGCCTCTTCTCATCTCCTGGATTGTCCCTGCCTGGGTGGCCGGAGAAGCTGCACGTAGATGTGATCTTGAGGAAGAGCTAGTGTGAGCACCATCAACACCTGCCATTCTCACAGCCCTTTTTCTGCCAGTCCCGAGGCTTCCAGGTTACGAAGTTCCTCTTCATACTTGGTCATACCAATCACCGAACCACAGAACTGCTCCTACTAGAAGGGGACTGAGGAGGTCTCGTTTCCAGCCACTGGCTCAGTGCAGGGTCAACAATGGATATAGACCTGTTTGCTCTGGGCTGGGGCTGCTCGGGTCTTGAAGGCTGACCTGCAGGCTCGGGGATCCTGCCTCCTCTCTGGGCAACCCACTCCAGTGCGTCACAATCCTCACAAGGATTTTGGGTTTGATTCCATATCTTCAGCCTGAACCTCTCCAGTTTCAGGAGTTGCCACGGTGTCTCACCCTCCCACCAGTCAGTGCTGGGAAGTGCCTGTCCCCATCCCCTTGATGCCTTCCCCACAGGCACCGGGGTGTGCTGTGAGGTGCCTCGATACCTTCTCTGCTCCATGCTGAACCATCCCCACAGACCCTCCTTGCCTCCCCGAGTCCCTCTCGTTTGTCATCCTCCCTCCTTCCCAGGATCCCAAATGGGACACAGTACGCAGATGGGTGCTGAGCAGAGGGAATCGCCCGCGTGCCCTCTGGCTAAGGGAGAAAGACAGGAGAAAATCTGTGAGAGGGAACCAAGGGCTGCCTGTGGCCCCCCACGGCAGCAATCAGGGCAGCCCAGAGGGCTGGCCAGCAGTGTTGGGGTGCAGGGAGAGCCTGTGGGACTTTGTCCTGCAGCCTCCCCGGGAGGCATGAGGTGTTATCCAATGAAACTTCTTGCCGCATGTGCCTGGAGATGACTGCTAAGGCCGGAGCAACCTGATGGGGTCCTGGGAAGACATGGCCGAGGCCTCTGTGACTGGCGTGAAACACGGATGCCGAGCACAGGAAAAGAGGTGGGGGGTTGGATGGAGTGGGCAGTGGCATTGCAGGAACCACAGACACACATGCTGTGGCTGCAGAGCTGCTGGGGTGAACGCCATGTCACCCATGGCCCGCTGTGATGTCCCTGAGCAATGGGTTCTGATGTTACCAAGTCCCCGAGTGACAGGTTCTGTTGTCATGGAGGGATGGGCTGTGACATCTAGTGAGGAATTGTGACCAGGTGCCCCTCGCTGCTTATAGCTGGGCACGGAGTTCCGCGCAGCCTGCTCGTGCCCACACTCCAGACAGAAGCCTTTGGTGCTGCTGTTGCGCTTGGGGACTTGTTCGTTGCAGCTGAGGCTGCAACCTCACTGCATACCTGAGCCCAGAACTGTTAGAAGATTTTCCCCGGCCCTGCCAGGTTCAGGTAGCCGGGGCACCCAGGAGGCGTGCTCGCAGCAGCAGAGGTGAACTAGGGGGAAAACCTCACCCTGGGGAGCTGGGAGGGTTTCCATCTGGAGGGACCTGGGCATAGCTTCCCCATCTCCCTGGGACAGCCAATGACCGTGGCCTCTCTTCCTTTTCTAGCGTGACACCAGCTGCTGCAGCGCCGGTGAGAGGGAGCAGCTCAAGACCCCCAACTCCCCCCAGCCCGCCGCAGAAGGTGGAGAGCATGGCCACGGAGCTGGAAGACCGCTGCCCCATCTGCCTGGGCAGCAGGGAGGAGGCCAGCTACGTGATGCCATGCCTCCACCAGTTCTGTTACACCTGCATCCTGCGGTGGGCTGAGAGCAAGCCCGAGTGCCCCCTCTGCAAGAGGAGGGTGAGGTCCATCTTGCACTCGGTGCGGGCGGACGACGACTTCCAGGAGCACGTCATCTCACCACCTGTGGCACCGGCAGTCGTCGTCCGCCGGAGAGGAGGAGCTGCTGGGCAGGCAGCCGCCCGCGGGCTCCAGCACCCTGCAGCACCCCGACCAGCAGCTGCGCGGCCACTGCCCTGGGCCCCAGTGGGCGGCTTCCACGGGTTCCTCTTCCGGGCCCACCCCGCTGCCCTCCAGCCCCTGCTGCCCTGGCTGCAGCAGGAGCTGGGGCAGCTCTTGGAGGGGACCCAGGAAGCCGCCGCAGCGCAGAGCCTCGTCATATCCAGCCTGCAGCACTGCGGGCTGGATGAGGAGGCTCTGACCCAGCGTCTGCAGGCCTCCCTGGGCGGGCGCACCAGCAGCTTTGTGGAGCGGCTGCTTGACACCGTGGTGCGCCGCTGCAGCAGGGAGGCCCGACGCTGGGTAGGCCTGGGGGATGGCCGTGCTGCAGGGGGGCCAGAGGACATTCCCACCACTGTCCTCGGCCCTGCTGGCTCCCGAGGGGGGTCTCCTGCCCCCTGCCCAGCTCCTCCTGGGGGTCCCAACAGCTCCCTCTCCACCCGCGCTCCCACCCGCGGGGAGCACGAAGAGGCCCGCGAGGACCCGGGGGAGGCTGTGCCCGGGCCCTCCACCTCCAGCCAGGGGAGGGACGGCTCCAGCGAGGGGCCCCGGCGAGCCCCGAAGAGGAGGGCCGGCACTTCCGAGGACCCTTCCCAGCCTCCCAGGAAGCCACCCCGCCACCGGTGACACTGGGAGGTTCCTCGGGGGCCGGCTAACCCGGGGCCGGCCGCAGATGTGGGCATGAAGCTGAGGGTCAGGAGCACAGCCCTGTGAGTGCCCGCGGCCACACCGCCTCCCGAGGGAGGTCTCCTGCCCCCAGCGCAGCCCCCTCCAGCCGCCCTGACAGATCGGAGGCAGAAGAGCTCCCCACCACCTCATCGCCTGCTTTTTGTGGGGCAGTCCCACCAACGCCTCTGTTCCCACCCTCCGGGAGCAGGAAGAGCCGCACAAGGATCTGCAGGAGGCTGTGGCTGGTCCCTCCACTCCCAGCTGGGGCAGGGACCACTGCCCTGGGGGGCCACGGCGAGCCCTGAAGAGGAGGACTGGCAGCTCCCAGGACTCTTCCCAGCCAGCCAAGCGGTCACTCCCCCAGCAAGACTCGAACCAGGGCCCAGGAGCTGCCAAAACCAGTGCCAGGACAACAACTGGGGCACATGCAGGTGTGCAGGTCAATCAGAAGGCAAGTGCTGCCCAGAAGGCAAGTGCCCGAAGGCAAGTGCTGCGCAGCTCCAGGCCGGCATCTCTGCAGCTGGTCCTGGGGCAGATGTTTCCAGCCGGGGCTCTCCAGGGCCAGCCCATGCCCCACTCACTGCTCATCCCCCCACGTCCCGGGGCTCTGCTCTCCTCCCAGCCTGCGCTGCCCGGTGCAGCCTCGCTATGGGGGCACCCAAATCTCTCCTCCTGTGTGGACTCAGGACTTGGTGCTGCTCACTGCATCACCCCAGGGTTGCACCGTGCCATGGCAGGAGCCCCAAGACGTTGAACAAGACGAAGTACAAAGTCTTGCACCTGCGGAGGGACACCGCCAGGCACCAGCACTTGCAGCGGGCTGCCCAGCTGAAAGAAGCTTTGCAGAAAAAGCCCTGGAGGTCCTGGTGGGCACCGAGCCGATCATGAGCCAACAATGTGCCCTTGCTTGCCATAGGGAACGTTGACGGTGTCCTGGACTGCAGTAGGAGGACTTTTGCCAGCAGGTCGAGGACGGAGATCCTTCCTTTCTGCTTGGCACTGGTGATACCACACCTGCAGCACTGCGACTGGTTCTGGGCTCCCCAGTACAAGAGAGAGATGCGCATCCTGGAGAGAGTCCAGCAAAAGGCTGTGAAGATGATGAAGGCAGTGGAGCGTTTCTCCTGTGAGGAAAGGCTGGGCGAGCCGGGACTGTTCAGTGTGGTGAAGAGAAGGCTCAGAAGGGATCCGATCAATGCATAAAAAGGCCTGAAGGGAGGCTGCAAAGAAGATGGAGGCAGGCTCTTTCTGGTGGTGCCCAGTGACAGGAGAAGGGATACTGAACAGCACGCTGGACGTGAACCCGGGTTCGTGGCTCTAGCTGTCTCTGCTGGAGCAGGCAGCCTTGGCAAGATGACATCCAGAGCTGCCCTCCAATCTCAGCCTTTCTGTGATTCCACTGAAAGTATTTGACTTGGGTAAAGAATGTATTCTAATAACTTCATTGTGGTTATAGAAAGCCAGCCAGTAAAGGAAGGAAAGGAATACCATTCTGCTCTGCTCATACTTATTAGCCATCCTCAGGACGCATTCCTGGATGTAGGACCCCGGTGCAGCTTCTGCTGCTAAGTAAACGGACTGAAATCTAGGACTGCTGGGAAAGACCCCTAACCTTTCTGCTATAGGATACATATTTTCTCTCTTTTCTGCTGATCTTGTAATTTTTATTTCAGCTAAAACTGGTTGGTCTTCTTGACCTTACTTTGTGAGTACTTCCCAGTGTTGTCCTTGCCTTCAAGGAGAAAAGAAAGCCCTAGGGTCACACCCTCCCAACACTTTCATGAAGGTGACGAAGGCGCCATGGCTGCCTGGCCAGCAGAGAAAGTGCTGTGGCAGCTAAACCCAGCAAAAGCCCCTCTCTCAGCTGGCCAGGGCATGTCCTGTCACAGCAAGCCTGAGCAGCCTCTGCTCGGAGGCCTTGGAAACTCAGTACAGAGCCTGTGGTCTGCTACTAGCAATGGCAGTGCCATGTTCTTGGGCTGCTGGGCACAAGAGATGGGACGCAGGGGCACCCCACTGGGGGTACTTTTGCACCACGGGGCAGAGGAACGGGGAGAGAAGATCAGGTGAGTTTCAGGTCCACGGAGAAACAGAGGCATAAGCCTCTAGCGAAGAGCTGTGAATGCCTTGCACCAAACACTCCCTCAGGGCTGCTCTGGCTTACGCGGAGGTGTTGTTCATTGGAAACATGCCCACCCCGGTGTGACCTGGGGGTGCTACGAGCGCCTCGAGGAGGTCTGTGTGAAGCCCCACCGTGGATGTACTTTGCGGTGCACAAAGGGAGATCGCTGTGGCTCAGAGATGGGTCAAGGGTTTCCAAACGCGTGTCAGCTCATAGCAACTGAAATGCCATCAGTCCACGCCACCTTCTCATCTCCCCAGAGACTTTCTAAGTGTATGTGCCTCTTTGGGGGAGAGATCTGCTGTTTGGTTCTCTCTTTGCTTTGGTTTTCAAAGGCAACGGTGCAACCAGGAATGACATGCCGGGGGGGTTGCTCGGACCCGACAGAGGGAAAACTGGACACAAAAGTGGTGGAGGTCAAACTGTGCTCTCGTTTGGCCTCTCGGCGGGGTGTGCATGGCCTTTTAGAGAAATCGAGCAAGCCAAAACAAAAAGAAAAGCAAGGGCAAGCAGCTCAAAGACAAAGCAAGTTACCCTCCACAAAGCAGCCAGCACCTCTAGCCCCTAGTGCTCTAGCCCCACCGTCCCGCCGGCCTCCCCTGAGCCCCTCGGATTTGCCAACATGCCTCCTGTGTGGGGCCCCACATGGGAGGCAGTGTCCCGGGTGAGGCCTGATGGGTGCTGAGCAGAGGGGACCACCCCGCCATCCCCTGGCACCCTGTGCCATGCCCTGCTCACGTCACCCCGGGACCTCGGTGCTGCCAGGACGCAGGCCCGGCCCCTGCTCAGCTCGCTGCCCATCCACTCCCAGCGCCTTCCCCCCACACCTGGTCCCCAGCCCTGCCAGCAGCGCTGCCGGGGTCTGCCAGCCCAGGACAGGACTGCCTGTTCCTCCTGCCCAGACTGCACAAGGTCCAACCCCACTGTCCCAGTCACTCCAGATGACTGTCCCACCCTTGCATGTACAACTGGTTCCCCCTCCAGTTTTGTGTCCTGTACAAACTTGAGAGAACACTCCGTCACCTGCTCCAGATCAGCGATAACGTTACCTCACTCTTTGTATTACAGATAGAATCATAGAATCATAGAATGGTTTAGGTTGGAAGGGATCTTAAAGATCATCTAGTTCCAACCCCCCTGCCATGGCAGGGACACCTCCCGCTAGACCAGGCTACTCAAAGCTCCATCCAGCCTGGCCTTGAACACTTCCAGGGATGGGGCATTCACAGCTTCTCTGGGCAACCTGTTCCAGTGCCTCAGCACCCTCAGAGTGAAACATTTCTTCCTGATATCTAATCTAAATCTACCCTCTTCCACTTTGAAGCCATTCCCCCTCGTCCTCTCACTACATGCCCTTGTAAAAAGTCCCTCTCCAGCTTTCTTGTAGGCCCCCTTCAGATACTGGAAAGCTGCTGTAAGGTCTCCCTGGAGCCTTCTCTTCTCCGGGCTGAACCCCAGCTCTCTCAGCCTGGCCACCAAAGCCACCGTGACCTAAGATCCTCCCATCTGTGTATCACCTCTGCTGAGCTGCTCTTCTGTCATAACCTCTAAGGCATTCCTTCGATTTTGGCAAGAACGCGTTGCTTGTTGGGGATTTTCTGCTTAGGTTACTAGGTACCAGGGGTGGGGCGGGGGGTGGGAAGAGCGGTCATTGAAATTACGTGGTACTCCTTTGGCCTCTCCTTTGATCGCTTGCTTGCTTTTCTTGTCTTTGTTGGTTGATTTCTGGCCACGTTGTGCGACAAGTTATAAATATATGATCAATTGGAGGATGGCTTTTGATAACGTAAGGCATTCAAGAGCCTTTTTTCTGTATGCTTGCTGATGACGTGAGGCGACTTATATTGAAACGTCTGGTGAAAATAAAGAACCCGGGGATATAGAAATAATTAGAGACCACACTCTTCTTTCAGACTCCCTATAGGACGCTGTACTCATTTATAAATAAGTAGAAATGACTTTAACCCCTGAACAGCAATGTGCCTCCCCCCCGATCCTCTGTGAGCAAGGAGAAATGCCATGCAAAATGATAAGTAGTCTTCTGCTTTGATCGTTTAGATCACGTTGCACCATTGGTCTCCAGGCAGAGTTTGTGAAGGTCTCCTGGGCATTCTGGGCATTCCCGCCCAAAACCTCTGTTGCAAACTACCAACAAATCTCACTAACGTTGCAAAGTTCAAAGCAAGGAGGGGAGGGAGATTTTTCTTTCAAAACACAATTGATTTCACCTCTTCACATGCCTGCTGTCATATCCACCTATCTGCAAGCAGCGAAGCGTGCATTTCCACCCAGTCTGGACAGAATTACTGGAGGTGAGACAGAGGACAAGAGACACAACCTTTGGAGGCCTCTTCTCATCTCCTGGATTGTCCCTGCCTGGGTGGCCGGAGAAGCTGCACGTAGATGTGATCTTGAGGAAGAGCTAGTGTGAGCACCATCAACACCTGCCATTCTCACAGCCCTTTTTCTGCCAGTCCCGAGGCTTCCAGGTTACGAAGTTCCTCTTCATACTTGGTCATACCAATCACCGAACCACAGAACTGCTCCTACTAGAAGGGGACTGAGGAGGTCTCGTTTCCAGCCACTGGCTCAGTGCAGGGTCAACAATGGATATAGACCTGTTTGCTCTGGGCTGGGGCTGCTCGGGTCTTGAAGGCTGACCTGCAGGCTCGGGGATCCTGCCTCCTCTCTGGGCAACCCACTCCAGTGCGTCACAATCCTCACAAGGATTTTGGGTTTGATTCCATATCTTCAGCCTGAACCTCTCCAGTTTCAGGAGTTGCCACGGTGTCTCACCCTCCCACCAGTCAGTGCTGGGAAGTGCCTGTCCCCATCCCCTTGATGCCTTCCCCACAGGCACCGGGGTGTGCTGTGAGGTGCCTCGATACCTTCTCTGCTCCATGCTGAACCATCCCCACAGACCCTCCTTGCCTCCCCGAGTCCCTCTCGTTTGTCATCCTCCCTCCTTCCCAGGATCCCAAATGGGACACAGTACGCAGATGGGTGCTGAGCAGAGGGAATCGCCCGCGTGCCCTCTGGCTAAGGGAGAAAGACAGGAGAAAATCTGTGAGAGGGAACCAAGGGCTGCCTGTGGCCCCCCACGGCAGCAATCAGGGGAGCCCAGAGGGCTGGCCAGCAGTGTTGGGGTGCAGGGAGAGCCTGTGGGACTTTGTCCTGCAGCCTCCCCGGGAGGCATGAGGTGTTATCCAATGAAACTTCTTGCCGCATGTGCCTGGAGATGACTGCTAAGGCCGGAGCAACCTGATGGGGTCCTGGGAAGACATGGCCGAGGCCTCTGTGACTGGCGTGAAACACGGATGCCGAGCACAGGAAAAGAGGTGGGGGGTTGGATGGAGTGGGCAGTGGCATTGCAGGAACCACAGACACACATGCTGTGGCTGCAGAGCTGCTGGGGTGAACGCCATGTCACCCATGGCCCGCTGTGATGTCCCTGAGCAATGGGTTCTGATGTTACCAAGTCCCCGAGTGACAGGTTCTGTTGTCATGGAGGGATGGGCTGTGACATCTAGTGAGGAATTGTGACCAGGTGCCCCTCGCTGCTTATAGCTGGGCACGGAGTTCCGCGCAGCCTGCTCGTGCCCACACTCCAGACAGAAGCCTTTGGTGCTGCTGTTGCGCTTGGGGACTTGTTCGTTGCAGCTGAGGCTGCAACCTCACTGCATACCTGAGCCCAGAACTGTTAGAAGATTTTCCCCGGCCCTGCCAGGTTCAGGTAGCCGGGGCACCCAGGAGGCGTGCTCGCAGCAGCAGAGGTGAACTAGGGGGAAAACCTCACCCTGGGGAGCTGGGAGGGTTTCCATCTGGAGGGACCTGGGCATAGCTTCCCCATCTCCCTGGGACAGCCAATGACCGTGGCCTCTCTTCCTTTTCTAGCGTGACACCAGCTGCTGCAGCGCCGGTGAGAGGGAGCAGCTCAAGACCCCCAACTCCCCCCAGCCCGCCGCAGAAGGTGGAGAGCATGGCCACGGAGCTGGAAGACCGCTGCCCCATCTGCCTGGGCAGCAGGGAGGAGGCCAGCTACGTGATGCCATGCCTCCACCAGTTCTGTTACACCTGCATCCTGCGGTGGGCTGAGAGCAAGCCCGAGTGCCCCCTCTGCAAGAGGAGGGTGAGGTCCATCTTGCACTCGGTGCGGGCGGACGACGACTTCCAGGAGCACGTCATCTCACCACCTGTGGCACCGGCAGTCGTCGTCCGCCGGAGAGGAGGAGCTGCTGGGCAGGCAGCCGCCCGCGGGCTCCAGCACCCTGCAGCACCCCGACCAGCAGCTGCGCGGCCACTGCCCTGGGCCCCAGTGGGCGGCTTCCACGGGTTCCTCTTCCGGGCCCACCCCGCTGCCCTCCAGCCCCTGCTGCCCTGGCTGCAGCAGGAGCTGGGGCAGCTCTTGGAGGGGACCCAGGAAGCCGCCGCAGCGCAGAGCCTCGTCATATCCAGCCTGCAGCACTGCGGGCTGGATGAGGAGGCTCTGACCCAGCGTCTGCAGGCCTCCCTGGGCGGGCGCACCAGCAGCTTTGTGGAGCGGCTGCTTGACACCGTGGTGCGCCGCTGCAGCGGGGAGGCCCGACGCTGGGTAGGCCTGGGGGATGGCCGTGCTGCAGGGGGGCCAGAGGACATTCCCACCACTGTCCTCGGCCCTGCTGGCTCCCGAGGGGGGTCTCCTGCCCCCCGCCCAGCTCCTCCTGGGGGTCCCAACAGCTCCCTCTCCACCCGCGCTCCCACCCGCGGGGAGCACGAAGAGGCCCGCGAGGACCCGGGGGAGGCTGTGCCCGGGCCCTCCACCTCCAGCCAGGGGAGGGACGGCTCCAGCGAGGGGCCCCGGCGAGCCCCGAAGAGGAGGGCCGGCACTTCCGAGGACCCTTCCCAGCCTCCCAGGAAGCCACCCCGCCACCGGTGACACTGGGAGGTTCCTCGGGGGCCGGCTAACCCGGGGCCGGCCGCAGATGTGGGCATGAAGCTGAGGGTCAGGAGCACAGCCCTGTGAGTGCCCGCGGCCACACCGCCTCCCGAGGGAGGTCTCCTGCCCCCAGCGCAGCCCCCTCCAGCCGCCCTGACAGATCGGAGGCAGAAGAGCTCCCCACCACCTCATCGCCTGCTTTTTGTGGGGCAGTCCCACCAACGCCTCTGTTCCCACCCTCCGGGAGCAGGAAGAGCCGCACAAGGATCTGCAGGAGGCTGTGGCTGGTCCCTCCACTCCCAGCTGGGGCAGGGACCACTGCCCTGGGGGGCCACGGCGAGCCCTGAAGAGGAGGACTGGCAGCTCCCAGGACTCTTCCCAGCCAGCCAAGCGGTCACTCCCCCAGCAAGACTCGAACCAGGGCCCAGGAGCTGCCAAAACCAGTGCCAGGACAACAACTGGGGCACATGCAGGTGTGCAGGTCAATCAGAAGGCAAGTGCTGCCCAGAAGGCAAGTGCCCGAAGGCAAGTGCTGCGCAGCTCCAGGCCGGCATCTCTGCAGCTGGTCCTGGGGCAGATGTTTCCAGCCGGGGCTCTCCAGGGCCAGCCCATGCCCCACTCACTGCTCATCCCCCCACGTCCCGGGGCTCTGCTCTCCTCCCAGCCTGCGCTGCCCGGTGCAGCCTCGCTATGGGGGCACCCAAATCTCTCCTCCTGTGTGGACTCAGGACTTGGTGCTGCTCACTGCATCACCCCAGGGTTGCACCGTGCCATGGCAGGAGCCCCAAGACGTTGAACAAGACGAAGTACAAAGTCTTGCACCTGCGGAGGGACACCGCCAGGCACCAGCACTTGCAGCGGGCTGCCCAGCTGAAAGAAGCTTTGCAGAAAAAGCCCTGGAGGTCCTGGTGGGCACCGAGCCGATCATGAGCCAACAATGTGCCCTTGCTTGCCATAGGGAACGTTGACGGTGTCCTGGACTGCAGTAGGAGGACTTTTGCCAGCAGGTCGAGGACGGAGATCCTTCCTTTCTGCTTGGCACTGGTGATACCACACCTGCAGCACTGCGACTGGTTCTGGGCTCCCCAGTACAAGAGAGAGATGCGCATCCTGGAGAGAGTCCAGCAAAAGGCTGTGAAGATGATGAAGGCAGTGGAGCGTTTCTCCTGTGAGGAAAGGCTGGGCGAGCCGGGACTGTTCAGTGTGGTGAAGAGAAGGCTCAGAAGGGATCCGATCAATGCATAAAAAGGCCTGAAGGGAGGCTGCAAAGAAGATGGAGGCAGGCTCTTTCTGGTGGTGCCCAGTGACAGGAGAAGGGATACTGAACAGCACGCTGGACGTGAACCCGGGTTCGTGGCTCTAGCTGTCTCTGCTGGAGCAGGCAGCCTTGGCAAGATGACATCCAGAGCTGCCCTCCAATCTCAGCCTTTCTGTGATTCCACTGAAAGTATTTGACTTGGGTAAAGAATGTATTCTAATAACTTCATTGTGGTTATAGAAAGCCAGCCAGTAAAGGAAGGAAAGGAATACCATTCTGCTCTGCTCATACTTATTAGCCATCCTCAGGACGCATTCCTGGATGTAGGACCCCGGTGCAGCTTCTGCTGCTAAGTAAACGGACTGAAATCTAGGACTGCTGGGAAAGACCCCTAACCTTTCTGCTATAGGATACATATTTTCTCTCTTTTCTGCTGATCTTGTAATTTTTATTTCAGCTAAAACTGGTTGGTCTTCTTGACCTTACTTTGTGAGTACTTCCCAGTGTTGTCCTTGCCTTCAAGGAGAAAAGAAAGCCCTAGGGTCACACCCTCCCAACACTTTCATGAAGGTGACGAAGGCGCCATGGCTGCCTGGCCAGCAGAGAAAGTGCTGTGGCAGCTAAACCCAGCAAAAGCCCCTCTCTCAGCTGGCCAGGGCATGTCCTGTCACAGCAAGCCTGAGCAGCCTCTGCTCGGAGGCCTTGGAAACTCAGTACAGAGCCTGTGGTCTGCTACTAGCAATGGCAGTGCCATGTTCTTGGGCTGCTGGGCACAAGAGATGGGACGCAGGGGCACCCCACTGGGGGTACTTTTGCACCACGGGGCAGAGGAACGGGGAGAGAAGATCAGGTGAGTTTCAGGTCCACGGAGAAACAGAGGCATAAGCCTCTAGCGAAGAGCTGTGAATGCCTTGCACCAAACACTCCCTCAGGGCTGCTCTGGCTTACGCGGAGGTGTTGTTCATTGGAAACATGCCCACCCCGGTGTGACCTGGGGGTGCTACGAGCGCCTCGAGGAGGTCTGTGTGAAGCCCCACCGTGGATGTACTTTGCGGTGCACAAAGGGAGATCGCTGTGGCTCAGAGATGGGTCAAGGGTTTCCAAACGCGTGTCAGCTCATAGCAACTGAAATGCCATCAGTCCACGCCACCTTCTCATCTCCCCAGAGACTTTCTAAGTGTATGTGCCTCTTTGGGGGAGAGATCTGCTGTTTGGTTCTCTCTTTGCTTTGGTTTTCAAAGGCAACGGTGCAACCAGGAATGACATGCCGGGGGGGTTGCTCGGACCCGACAGAGGGAAAACTGGACACAAAAGTGGTGGAGGTCAAACTGTGCTCTCGTTTGGCCTCTCGGCGGGGTGTGCATGGCCTTTTAGAGAAATCGAGCAAGCCAAAACAAAAAGAAAAGCAAGGGCAAGCAGCTCAAAGACAAAGCAAGTTACCCTCCACAAAGCAGCCAGCACCTCTAGCCCCTAGTGCTCTAGCCCCACCGTCCCGCCGGCCTCCCCTGAGCCCCTCGGATTTGCCAACATGCCTCCTGTGTGGGGCCCCACATGGGAGGCAGTGTCCCGGGTGAGGCCTGATGGGTGCTGAGCAGAGGGGACCACCCCGCCATCCCCTGGCACCCTGTGCCATGCCCTGCTCACGTCACCCCGGGACCTCGGTGCTGCCAGGACGCAGGCCCGGCCCCTGCTCAGCTCGCTGCCCATCCACTCCCAGCGCCTTCCCCCCACACCTGGTCCCCAGCCCTGCCAGCAGCGCTGCCGGGGTCTGCCAGCCCAGGACAGGACTGCCTGTTCCTCCTGCCCAGACTGCACAAGGTCCAACCCCACTGTCCCAGTCACTCCAGATGACTGTCCCACCCTTGCATGTACAACTGGTTCCCCCTCCAGTTTTGTGTCCTGTACAAACTTGAGAGAACACTCCGTCACCTGCTCCAGATCAGCGATAACGTTACCTCACTCTTTGTATTACAGATAGAATCATAGAATCATAGAATGGTTTAGGTTGGAAGGGATCTTAAAGATCATCTAGTTCCAACCCCCCTGCCATGGCAGGGACACCTCCCGCTAGACCAGGCTACTCAAAGCTCCATCCAGCCTGGCCTTGAACACTTCCAGGGATGGGGCATTCACAGCTTCTCTGGGCAACCTGTTCCAGTGCCTCAGCACCCTCAGAGTGAAACATTTCTTCCTGATATCTAATCTAAATCTACCCTCTTCCACTTTGAAGCCATTCCCCCTCGTCCTCTCACTACATGCCCTTGTAAAAAGTCCCTCTCCAGCTTTCTTGTAGGCCCCCTTCAGATACTGGAAAGCTGCTGTAAGGTCTCCCTGGAGCCTTCTCTTCTCCGGGCTGAACCCCAGCTCTCTCAGCCTGGCCACCAAAGCCACCGTGACCTAAGATCCTCCCATCTGTGTATCACCTCTGCTGAGCTGCTCTTCTGTCATAACCTCTAAGGCATTCCTTCGATTTTGGCAAGAACGCGTTGCTTGTTGGGGATTTTTTGCTTAGGTTACTAGGTACCAGGGGTGGGGCGGGGGGTGGGAAGAGCGGTCATTGAAATTACGTGGTACTCCTTTGGCCTCTCCTTTGATCGCTTGCTTGCTTTTCTTGTCTTTGTTGGTTGATTTCTGGCCACGTTGTGCGACAAGTTATAAATATATGATCAATTGGAGGATGGCTTTTGATAACGTAAGGCATTCAAGAGCCTTTTTTCTGTATGCTTGCTGATGACGTGAGGCGACTTATATTGAAACGTCTGGTGAAAATAAAGAACCCGGGGATATAGAAATAATTAGAGACCACACTCTTCTTTCAGACTCCCTATAGGACGCTGTACTCATTTATAAATAAGTAGAAATGACTTTAACCCCTGAACAGCAATGTGCCTCCCCCCCGATCCTCTGTGAGCAAGGAGAAATGCCATGCAAAATGATAAGTAGTCTTCTGCTTTGATCGTTTAGATCACGTTGCACCATTGGTCTCCAGGCAGAGTTTGTGAAGGTCTCCTGGGCATTCTGGGCATTCCCGCCCAAAACCTCTGTTGCAAACTACCAACAAATCTCACTAACGTTGCAAAGTTCAAAGCAAGGAGGGGAGGGAGATTTTTCTTTCAAAACACAATTGATTTCACCTCTTCACATGCCTGCTGTCATATCCACCTATCTGCAAGCAGCGAAGCGTGCATTTCCACCCAGTCTGGACAGAATTACTGGAGGTGAGACAGAGGACAAGAGACACAACCTTTGGAGGCCTCTTCTCATCTCCTGGATTGTCCCTGCCTGGGTGGCCGGAGAAGCTGCACGTAGATGTGATCTTGAGGAAGAGCTAGTGTGAGCACCATCAACACCTGCCATTCTCACAGCCCTTTTTCTGCCAGTCCCGAGGCTTCCAGGTTACGAAGTTCCTCTTCATACTTGGTCATACCAATCACCGAACCACAGAACTGCTCCTACTAGAAGGGGACTGAGGAGGTCTCGTTTCCAGCCACTGGCTCAGTGCAGGGTCAACAATGGATATAGACCTGTTTGCTCTGGGCTGGGGCTGCTCGGGTCTTGAAGGCTGACCTGCAGGCTCGGGGATCCTGCCTCCTCTCTGGGCAACCCACTCCAGTGCGTCACAATCCTCACAAGGATTTTGGGTTTGATTCCATATCTTCAGCCTGAACCTCTCCAGTTTCAGGAGTTGCCACGGTGTCTCACCCTCCCACCAGTCAGTGCTGGGAAGTGCCTGTCCCCATCCCCTTGATGCCTTCCCCACAGGCACCGGGGTGTGCTGTGAGATGCCTCGATACCTTCTCTGCTCCATGCTGAACCATCCCCACAGACCCTCCTTGCCTCCCCGAGTCCCTCTCGTTTGTCATCCTCCCTCCTTCCCAGGATCCCAAATGGGACACAGTACGCAGATGGGTGCTGAGCAGAGGGAATCGCCCGCGTGCCCTCTGGCTAAGGGAGAAAGACAGGAGAAAATCTGTGAGAGGGAACCAAGGGCTGCCTGTGGCCCCCCACGGCAGCAATCAGGGGAGCCCAGAGGGCTGGCCAGCAGTGTTGGGGTGCAGGGAGAGCCTGTGGGACTTTGTCCTGCAGCCTCCCCGGGAGGCATGAGGTGTTATCCAATGAAACTTCTTGCCGCATGTGCCTGGAGATGACTGCTAAGGCCGGAGCAACCTGATGGGGTCCTGGGAAGACATGGCCGAGGCCTCTGTGACTGGCGTGAAACACGGATGCCGAGCACAGGAAAAGAGGTGGGGGGTTGGATGGAGTGGGCAGTGGCATTGCAGGAACCACAGACACACATGCTGTGGCTGCAGAGCTGCTGGGGTGAACGCCATGGGTGAGGATGGCCCGCTGTGATGTCCCTGAGCAATGGGTTCTGATGTTACCAAGTCCCCGAGTGACAGGTTCTGTTGTCATGGAGGGATGGGCTGTGACATCTAGTGAGGAATTGTGACCAGGTGCCCCTCGCTGCTTATAGCTGGGCACGGAGTTCCGCGCAGCCTGCTCGTGCCCACACTCCAGACAGAAGCCTTTGGTGCTGCTGTTGTGCTTGGGGAGTTGCTCGTTGCAGCTCCCCCATACCTGAGCTCAGAACCGTTAGAAGATTTTCCCCGGCCCTGTCAGGTTCAGGCAGCCGGGGCACCCAGGAGGCGTGCTCGCAGCAGCAGAGGTGAACTAGGGGGAAAACCTCACCCTGGGGAGCTGGGAGGGTTTCCGTCTGGAGGGACCTGGGCATGTCTTCCCCATCTCCCTGGGACAGCCAATGACCGTGGCCTCTCTTCCTTTTCTAGCGTGACACCAGCTGCTGCAGCGCCGGTGAGAGGGAGCAGTTCAAGACCCCCAACTCCCCCCAGCCCGCCGCAGAAGGTGGAGAGCATGGCCACGGAGCTGGAAGACCGCTGCCCCATCTGCCTGGGCAGCAGGGAGGAGGCCAGCTACGTGATGCCATGCCTCCACCAGTTCTGTTACACCTGCATCCTGCGGTGGGCTGAGAGCAAGCCCGAGTGCCCCCTCTGCAAGAGGAGGGTGAGGTCCATCTTGCACTCGGTGCGGGCGGACGACGACTTCCAGGAGCACGTCATCTCACCACCTGTGGCACCGGCAGTCGTCGTCCGCCGGAGAGGAGGAGCTGCTGGGCAGGCAGCCGCCCGCGGGCTCCAGCACCCTGCAGCACCCCGACCAGCAGCTGCGCGGCCACTGCCCTGGGCCCCAGCGGGCGGCTTCCACGGGTTCCTCTTCCGGGCCCACCCCGCTGCCCTCCAGCCCCTGCTGCCCTGGCTGCAGCAGGAGCTGGGGCAGCTCTTGGAGGGGACCCAGGAAGCCGCCGCAGCGCAGAGCCTCGTCATATCCAGCCTGCAGCACTGCGGGCTGGATGAGGAGGCTCTGACCCAGCGTCTGCAGGCCTCCCTGGGCGGGCGCACCAGCAGCTTTGTGGAGCGGCTGCTTGACACCGTGGTGCGCCGCTGCAGCGGGGAGGCCCGACGACGCTGGGTAGGCCTGGGGGATGGCCGTGCTGCAGGGGGGCCAGAGGACATTCCCACCACTGTCCTCGGCCCTGCTGGCTCCCGAGGGGGGTCTCCTGCCCCCCGCCCAGCTCCTCCTGGGGGTCCCAACAGCTCCCTCTCCACCCGCGCTCCCACCCGCGGGGAGCACGAAGAGGCCCGCGAGGACCCGGGGGAGGCTGTGCCCGGGCCCTCCACCTCCAGCCAGGGGAGGGACGGCTCCAGCGAGGGGCCCCGGCGAGCCCCGAAGAGGAGGGCCGGCACTTCCGAGGACCCTTCCCAGCCTCCCAGGAAGCCACCCCGCCACCGGTGACACTGGGAGGTTCCTCGGGGGCCGGCTAACCCGGGGCCGGCCGCAGATGTGGGCATGAAGCTGAGGGTCAGGAGCACAGCCCTGTGAGTGCCCGCGGCCACACCGCCTCCCGAGGGAGGTCTCCTGCCCCCAGCGCAGCCCCCTCCAGCCGCCCTGACAGATCGGAGGCAGAAGAGCTCCCCACCACCTCATCGCCTGCTTTTTGTGGGGCAGTCCCACCAACGCCTCTGTTCCCACCCTCCGGGAGCAGGAAGAGCCGCACAAGGATCCGCAGGAGGCTGTGGCTGGTCCCTCCACTCCCAGCTGGGGCAGGGACCACTGCCCTGGGGGGCCACGGCGAGCCCTGAAGAGGAGGACTGGCAGCTCCCAGGACTCTTCCCAGCCAGCCAAGCGGTCACTCCCCCAGCAAGACTCGAACCAGGGCCCAGGAGCTGCCAAAACCAGTGCCAGGACAACAACTGGGGCACATGCAGGTGTGCAGGTCAATCAGAAGGCAAGTGCTGCCCAGAAGGCAAGTGCCCGAAGGCAAGTGCTGCGCAGCTCCAGGCCGGCATCTCTGCAGCTGGTCCTGGGGCAGATGTTTCCAGCCGGGGCTCTCCAGGGCCAGCCCATGCCCCACTCACTGCTCATCCCCCCACGTCCCGGGGCTCTGCTCTCCTCCCAGCCTGCGCTGCCCGGTGCAGCCTCGCTATGGGGGCACCCAAATCTCTCCTCCTGTGTGGACTCAGGACTTGGTGCTGCTCACTGCATCACCCCAGGGTTGCACCGTGCCATGGCAGGAGCCCCAAGACGTTGAACAAGACGAAGTACAAAGTCTTGCACCTGCGGAGGGACACCGCCAGGCACCAGCACTTGCAGCGGGCTGCCCAGCTGAAAGAAGCTTTGCAGAAAAAGCCCTGGAGGTCCTGGTGGGCACCGAGCCGATCATGAGCCAACAATGTGCCCTTGCTTGCCATAGGGAACGTTGACGGTGTCCTGGACTGCAGTAGGAGGACTTTTGCCAGCAGGTCGAGGACGGAGATCCTTCCTTTCTGCTTGGCACTGGTGATACCACACCTGCAGCACTGCGACTGGTTCTGGGCTCCCCAGTACAAGAGAGAGATGCGCATCCTGGAGAGAGTCCAGCAAAAGGCTGTGAAGATGATGAAGGCAGTGGAGCGTTTCTCCTGTGAGGAAAGGCTGGGCGAGCCGGGACTGTTCAGTGTGGTGAAGAGAAGGCTCAGAAGGGATCCGATCAATGCATAAAAAGGCCTGAAGGGAGGCTGCAAAGAAGATGGAGGCAGGCTCTTTCTGGTGGTGCCCAGTGACAGGAGAAGGGATACTGAACAGCACGCTGGACGTGAACCCGGGTTCGTGGCTCTAGCTGTCTCTGCTGGAGCAGGCAGCCTTGGCAAGATGACATCCAGAGCTGCCCTCCAATCTCAGCCTTTCTGTGATTCCACTGAAAGTATTTGACTTGGGTAAAGAATGTATTCTAATAACTTCATTGTGGTTATAGAAAGCCAGCCAGTAAAGGAAGGAAAGGAATACCATTCTGCTCTGCTCATACTTATTAGCCATCCTCAGGACGCATTCCTGGATGTAGGACCCCGGTGCAGCTTCTGCTGCTAAGTAAACGGACTGAAATCTAGGACTGCTGGGAAAGACCCCTAACCTTTCTGCTATAGGATACATATTTTCTCTCTTTTCTGCTGATCTTGTAATTTTTATTTCAGCTAAAACTGGTTGGTCTTCTTGACCTTACTTTGTGAGTACTTCCCAGTGTTGTCCTTGCCTTCAAGGAGAAAAGAAAGCCCTAGGGTCACACCCTCCCAACACTTTCATGAAGGTGACGAAGGCGCCATGGCTGCCTGGCCAGCAGAGAAAGTGCTGTGGCAGCTAAACCCAGCAAAAGCCCCTCTCTCAGCTGGCCAGGGCATGTCCTGTCACAGCAAGCCTGAGCAGCCTCTGCTCGGAGGCCTTGGAAACTCAGTACAGAGCCTGTGGTCTGCTACTAGCAATGGCAGTGCCATGTTCTTGGGCTGCTGGGCACAAGAGATGGGACGCAGGGGCACCCCACTGGGGGTACTTTTGCACCACGGGGCAGAGGAACGGGGAGAGAAGATCAGGTGAGTTTCAGGTCCACGGAGAAACAGAGGCATAAGCCTCTAGCGAAGAGCTGTGAATGCCTTGCACCAAACACTCCCTCAGGGCTGCTCTGGCTTACGCGGAGGTGTTGTTCATTGGAAACATGCCCACCCCGGTGTGACCTGGGGGTGCTACGAGCGCCTCGAGGAGGTCTGTGTGAAGCCCCACCGTGGATGTACTTTGCGGTGCACAAAGGGAGATCGCTGTGGCTCAGAGATGGGTCAAGGGTTTCCAAACGCGTGTCAGCTCATAGCAACTGAAATGCCATCAGTCCACGCCACCTTCTCATCTCCCCAGAGACTTTCTAAGTGTATGTGCCTCTTTGGGGGAGAGATCTGCTGTTTGGTTCTCTCTTTGCTTTGGTTTTCAAAGGCAACGGTGCAACCAGGAATGACATGCCGGGGGGGTTGCTCGGACCTGACAGAGGGAAAACTGGACACAAAAGTGGTGGAGGTCAAACTGTGCTCTCGTTTGGCCTCTCGGCGGGGTGTGCATGGCCTTTTAGAGAAATCGAGCAAGCCAAAACAAAAAGAAAAGCAAGGGCAAGCAGCTCAAAGACAAAGCAAGTTACCCTCCACAAAGCAGCCAGCACCTCTAGCCCCTAGTGCTCTAGCCCCACCGTCCCGCCGGCCTCCCCTGAGCCCCTCGGATTTGCCAACATGCCTCCTGTGTGGGGCCCCACATGGGAGGCAGTGTCCCGGGTGAGGCCTGATGGGTGCTGAGCAGAGGGGACCACCCCGCCATCCCCTGGCACCCTGTGCCATGCCCTGCTCACGTCACCCCGGGACCTCGGTGCTGCCAGGACGCAGGCCCGGCCCCTGCTCAGCTCGCTGCCCATCCACTCCCAGCGCCTTCCCCCCACACCTGGTCCCCAGCCCTGCCAGCAGCGCTGCCGGGGTCTGCCAGCCCAGGACAGGACTGCCTGTTCCTCCTGCCCAGACTGCACAAGGTCCAACCCCACTGTCCCAGTCACTCCAGATGACTGTCCCACCCTTGCATGTACAACTGGTTCCCCCTCCAGTTTTGTGTCCTGTACAAACTTGAGAGAACACTCCGTCACCTGCTCCAGATCAGCGATAACGTTACCTCACTCTTTGTATTACAGATAGAATCATAGAATCATAGAATGGTTTAGGTTGGAAGGGATCTTAAAGATCATCTAGTTCCAACCCCCCTGCCATGGCAGGGACACCTCCCGCTACACCAGGCTACTCAAAGCTCCATCCAGCCTGGCCTTGAACACTTCCAGGGATGGGGCATTCACAACTTCTCTGGGCAACCTGTTCCAGTGCCTCAGCACCCTCAGAGTGAAACATTTCTTCCTGATATCTAATCTAAATCTACCCTCTTCCACTTTGAAGCCATTCCCCCTCGTCCTCTCACTACATGCCCTTGTAAAAAGTCCCTCTACAGCTCTCTTGTAGGCCCCCTTCAGATACTGGAAAGCTGCTGTAAGGTCTCCCTGGAGCCTTCTCTTCTCCAGGCTGAACCCCAACTCTCTCAGCCTATCCTCATGGGAGAGGTGCTGAACCCCTTTGATCATGTCTATGTCCTTCTTACGTTCAGGGCTCTAGAGCTGGATGGAATATTCCAGGTGAGGTGTCACGAGAGGAGAGTAGGGAGATAGAATGACATCCGTCAACCTGCTGGCCACGCTTCGTTTGATGCAGCCCAGGGTACGGTTGGCCTTCTGGGCTGCAAGCGTAAATTGCCGGCTCATGTTGAGCTTCTTATCCACTATAACCAGAAAACCCTTCTCTGCAGGGCTGCTCTCAATCCATTTTTTGTCCAGTATGTATTTGTGCTTGGGATTGCCGCAACCCAGGTGCAGGACCTTGC
Source organism: Vanellus vanellus (assembly GCF_965231255.1). Lineage (NCBI taxonomy): Eukaryota > Metazoa > Chordata > Aves > Charadriiformes > Charadriidae > Vanellus > Vanellus vanellus. Next base: position 32,031,598 of record NC_138908.1, read on the forward strand.
ATTTGGCCTGCTTGAACGTCATGAAGTTTGCACACGGCCACCTCTCCAGCCTGTTCAGGTCCCTGTGGATGGCATCACACAGCTTGGTATCGTTGGCAACCTTACTGCGGATGCACTCAATCCCAACATGCATGTGGCCGACGAAGATGTTAAATAGTACTGGTCCCAGTACCGTCCCCTGAGGAACACCATTTTTCCCTGTCTTCCCTTAAATTCTAACCCAGAGGCTCTCAGTTGGCTCTTCATCCATCCCCAGGCAGAGCTGCATGCACTCTAGCTGGTCCTGGACATAGAGGGCAACACCGCCTCCTCATCTCCCCTGCCTGCCCTTCTGAAGAGTCTGTATCCATCCATTTCAACACTCTAGTCATGGCAGCCATCCCATCATGTCTCCATGATGCCGATTAGATCCTAGCCTTGCAGACGTGCACACACCTCTAACTCCTCTTGTTTGCTCCCCATGCTATTTGTGTTTGAATAGAGGCATTTTAGTTGAGCCCCTGATGAATCTAGCTCCCTGGTTGGAGGGGCTGTTTTTCCTTTAAGCTGCCCTGCAGGTGCTCTCCTGCTGACCTGCAACCCATCTCCAGGTTGTGGGCCTCTACTACTGATCTCAGCATCGTATTGGTAGGAGTGGCATGGATTCCAGTTCCTCTCCCCCAGCAACTCTAGTTTATAGCCCTCTTCACAATGTTGGGAAGCTGTTGACCAAAGAGAGTCATCCCCTTTTCTGGCAGGTGGACCCCATCTGGCCCAAATAGACCAGGCTTCTCAAAGTGAGTCCCCTGATCTAAGAAGTCAAACCCCTGGCTGTGCCTTCAGTCCTGTAGCCAGCTATTGATTTCCCAGATTTGGCTGGCCCTGTCATCCCCCTTCCCTTTAACTGGGAGGACTGATGAAAAAACTCCCTGTGCTCCCGATTCCCAGGGCTTTACAATCATTCTTGATAGTCTTCAGTGATTCTCCCAGCACCATCCTGGTGCCCACATTGAACAGCAGCAGCAGATAACAGTCTGAGGACTGCACAAGTTTTTGTAGTCTCTCAGTGACATCCCTGATGCGAGCCCCTGCCAAGCAGCACACCTCCCTAAAGAGTGCATCAGGCCTGCAAATGGGTGCTTCCATACCTCTCACAAGAAAGTCGCCTACAACTATTAACCACCTCCTTTTCTTAATAGGAGCGGTCATTATGTGTGGAGCAGATCGGGTAGTCTTACTCGGCTCTAGCACCTCTCCTGATACAGTAGGTTTTGCCTCTTCACTCTGCAGAGCAGTGAAGGGGTTCTGCAAGGGCACCTCAGCTTTTGGGGGAAGTCTCTTCCTCCTGGTCTTTGCAGTTACAAGCTTCCTTTCTGTGTTACTGGCCTCCCTTCCTTCTGGGTGTGGGAGATTAACTTAGGGAGTTTTGCTTCAGCCATTTTGTATAGAGAAAGATGACATGAGCAAGGTTGAGTAACTTAGAAAAACAACTCCTTAGAAGAGTGTGAGCCGAGTCTGTGATAGGCTAACTGATCGCGAAAGAATGTGCGCCCTGAAGTACCAAATCAATGGGAAGAGTGATGGGAACTTGGGTAATTGAGGGGAAGGCATAAATACCTGAAGTTTTGTAACTGGGTGCACCTCTTTTTGAGACTCAGCTGACTCGCCAACTAAATTTTTATATCTTTGCTTCGAAGACTTTGTCCTCTTTACATTTTATCTGTGAGCAAGCGTTTTGCACATGAGTGTGCCAGCGTGGTAGTTCTTGACTGTTTGGCTGTGGGTTGTGGGTCTATTGCAGGCTGCATCTGTGACCAGATGTCTATCTCCTGCTCAGCCTCCCTGATGCTACACAGCCTCCTGTACGCACTGCCTGCTGCAGCTCAGCCATCTGCTGCTGGAGTTCCTCCACCTGGGCATGCCTTTTGCAGGCAGTTGTGCAGCCTGTCCCTGCCCCGGGAGAAAGGTCCAGGCAGCTCCTGCAGTTTGAGGTCTGCACTGCAACCTCTCCCTTCAGCAGCTCCGTTTGGATGGAGACATTGGCCACCGCTGGGCTGGATGGTGCAGAGCCCCGGGCCCGAGCTGCAGCCTTTGCTCTCAGACGAGTGCCCACCATTCTGCCTTGAGGACCCTTGACCCGTGCAGATGGTCACATGATGTTGCTCGACCAGTGGAACGCTCCTCCCCTTTGAAGAGAGCCCTTCGCGCGTGAACTCCCGCGCGAACTAAACTGCTGCGCCGCGGCCCCTTCTTTTATAGGCGGGGGGGGTGGTGGGGTGGTGGGTGGTCACAGTTGCTGTGGAAACGCCTGGGTTCGTCAGCGCCTCCCGCCGGAGCTGCTGCGTCCCGACGGGTCCCTCCGGTGCCCCGGCGTGTCTTGCTCTCGGGAACCCCCCTGCGCGCCGGGATCGGCTGCTGCGCTGTGTGTCGGGCCAGGCCGTCTCCGGAGCAGCTCCCCTCGGCGACAATTTCACCATCACCAAAAGTTTAGCAACTTGCTAAAACATGTTTTTACAGCTGATAAACTCAGTTTTTAAGGGGAGGTGTTTGGTTTTTTTTTTTTTTTTTTTTTTTTTTTTGTGTGTGTGTGTGTGGTTTTTTGTTTGGGTGGGTTTTTTTTGTTTGTTTGTTTGTTTGGTTTTTTTTGGCAGCCAAGCTGCATGTCCAGACTCTAAGAGTCAAAGATTGTTCAAGATTTGGTTCACAGTGACCCAGAAGCAACTTAAGTGGTACCAGGACAAATGAAAGTACTGTTGCTGCAAGCTTGATGTTTTCTTGGGTCTGGCAGGAAGCAGAGAAGGTGTTCCATGCAAGCAGTCTGATGCAAAGAGCCGCTCAGTTTGTATGGTGCAAATACAAAATGCCTTTTCTTTTTACCTTTTAACCCCAACTTTTATGGTGAAGTCATTTGCAAAGTACTACCTACTTTTTGCAGTCTAAAGCCGAAGAGTTATGGCACAAGAAAAACATAGATTCCTGTTGAGAGGAGTACATAAGAGTGTGCACACATGAGATGTTGTGTATGTTTGTAGGTCTAATCTCTTCACTCTCTTGGATGCCAAGATGTGTTCTCCGTAGTTCAATCCTACCTAAGGATGGTCTGCTCTCTCCCTTATGTGTCCCCTGGCATCACACAGCTGACTGACAGATGCGCACAAAACCCACAAGTGGGAGATGCTTCTGTAGTGAGTGCTTCCTCACTGCAAGTGAGGAAGGTAAAGACCTGCTTGCAGCAGGAGTGTGAATGAGTACCCAGACATAGCTGCTTTTCCATCAGCTCAAGGACTGCTGCAACGGGAAGAAAATCCTGTGATTTAGAGAGCACAACAGTCCAAACTCCATGGCTGTGCGTCTTGCATTATCTCATCTGAATAGCAAGAAAGGTTTCATCCACTGAAAATCTGACCCTTCTGCATTGTTTTTAAGAAGTCAGGCCTCAGCAGGCAGTGTAGAATAGAAATGATGGCACCTACCATCCTTTCTTAGAGTGCTGGAAAAGGTATTTCTTTGAGACAGACACAATTATGGGCTGAAGTTTTCGATAAGACAGGCGGCATCTTCTCTCTTTCTGACCGTTCCTTCCTCAGTTCCCTGCCCTCCCCCACCTCCCGACGCACCCTTTCCAGAATCTTTGAACTGCTCAGGCTGAATTTATCAGCATCCAGTAAAGCTGGTGTGAGTGGTGATCATTCTTCTCGTTACAATGATACTAGCTAAATCCTCCTTACAGGTACAGACTAAATGTTATTTTAGCATTAAGCACTCATTCATGCTATTTTCAGAGTTTGCTCCTATTCCAGGAAACAAAAGGTACCCAAACGACTTAGGGCCAGAACTTCAAATAGTGGGGGTAGTGCAGGATTTGGTGATGGGTTATGCAATGTCCCTGAAGAGAGAAGTATGTTGCATGCCCACACATGTAGTAAGCTGGACTGGGCTAGAAAGGGGGGCTTAGGCAGAGCCACATGGTAAATCTGTGAATACGGCCTACGCTCTTGCGGAGTCTCGATTCTCTCCTCCATGAAAGTCACTGAACGGTTTGAGGAACTTGGAAGCAGATGCGTGATCAAACCACAGCTGGCTACAGTCAAGTGTCATGTAAGACACACAGAAGACGTAGTTAAGCTACAATCCATCTAAATTTTCTACAAAGCTATCTGGATGAATGGCCATTTCCAGTGCAGTTTTGTTTGCAGTTTCAACTCAGCCTTGTTTCTTGCCTTCAGCTTTATAAAGAGAGGTGAAAATATGTATTTCAATAAGAATCAAAGATGTATCGTGTAGTTTTAACAATTTTTATTGCAATATTGACTTATGTGTGTGAAAAGGGAGTTCATAGTGGCAAAATTAGCAATATAATTGTGTACAGTCATACTTAATAACTTTTTTAAGTGCTTCAGAAACTATGCTCCAGAACTTATAAATTAATACACCTCACTCTTCCAGCAAGATAGCCATGTCTAAATTTAAGCTTAGTTAATATCCAAGACAACAGATCTAACAAAATATATAGAGATGAGATCAACAATATGCTCCAGAAAAATGTCTTGCATGTATTTATCATCCTTTTCTTTACGTGCTTATTTAAAGAAGCATTCTTCTCTTCTGTGACCAGTTCAGTGTCTGCAATTAAAATCTAGAAGGGAGAGAGGAAGTCATCACACCTGGATGTCAAAAATATCCAGAACTCCTCTGCTTTTTGAACTAGATGTAACTCATACACTATCTAGGGAAAATTTACTTTATCAGCTACTCGAAAAAACAAATTACAGAAACAAAAATAAATGCAGCAACATGCACAACAAAGGCATTAAATCTGTATATAATTCACAGATCGTTTTGCTGTTGCAGATGTACCTACATACCTTGGCTCCAAACAGTAGGAACAGTTAATTTCATCAGTTTTCTTGTCTAATGGTTTTAATTTATTTGTGAAGAGAGATGATGCTGACACAGGTGATTTTGTCATAAAAAGGGCAAACACATGCCTCTTTTCCAATCTCTCAGTGTTACAAATTTGTGAATGTAGTGCAATGAGGGGAAAAAACAGTTGTATTAGCTGAGGATGAAAGGATGTTCCTTAGTTTCTCTAGTCATATTATTCAGTATGCTTTTGCATAAGAGGCTGTATGAGAGAAAGTGAGAAGCTTATTCACACATTCCTACGTGCATTAGGGCTGGAAAAAGGTATTAAGCCTAAAATGGAAATTTGTGGTGTTCACAAACAAAAATCGTATGCATTTTGAATCTGTGTTTCACACCAAATGTAGCTCATATTTAACAAAAGAATATTGGTTCATTTCCATTTTAAAAAAATAACATTATCTCAGTGGACTGGGTGGAAATTTCAGTGCTTCTACAGGGAGTAGAAGTCATAGGTGATAAATCTGTCCCCAACTTAAAACATGGACCAAACCTTCTGCAGGTGGGCTGACTGACTTACGTGTGTGGACGAAGACTGATTTGGGAGCATCTGACATGAGGAAAGGCAAAGAGCAAAATGAGCTTCTCATTGTGACATGCAGGGCTGCCAGGGGTGTCTGCACCAGTGTCAGTACTGGGGTCACCAACTGGTCTTTTCCTTTGTGAAGATGCCAGGCTGCCTGGAGCTGCAACAATCACAAATGCTGCTGGAGTCCCAGCAGACAGCCATGGAGAGCCAGACTGGCATAAGGCACTGGAAAGCTTCTGCCTTTTGACCATACCCCAGCTTCTCCTGATATTTTGCTGGGAAAGAAATCCAAGTGGAGTTTTGATAATCTGAAACCTCTTAGTCCCTCTTGGAGAGAAAAATATATGTGACTTGGTGCTGGCTAGGAGCAGAGTTTTGCCAATCTGAAATGTCCCAGACCCTGTTGGAAAGAAAAATACATGCGACTTGCTAGGACCAGCTGAGTACACCATGGAGGTAGCTTATTCCCTTATGAGTTGATCCACAGATGGACATACAAGGAAAATAAAAACCTCAACTAACGGTCAGCGAAAGGCTGTTATGGAACAAAAATGAGCCCTGCTGCTTCCCGAGTGGGGTCTCCCACACCTGGCATGGCCCCCTGTGACAGCCCTGAAGGAACCAACACACACAACCTCCTTGGCATCTCAGCAGCTGCCCTTCGCCAGGGCTCCGGGAGCCCTCCCTCTGCCCCCGCTCCTATGCCTGGGGAACAAGAGGAGCCGCAGGAGGAGCCCCAGGAGGCCACGACACATCATCCACTTCTGGTCTGGCCGGGAAATGCCTCCCTGGGGGGCCACGGCAACCCCTGAAGAGGAGGGCTGGCAGCCACGGGGCTTCTTCTCCAGCCAAGAGGAGGCCAGCCCACTGGCAGCACTAGAAGGCCCCAGGTGCTGCTGAAACCAGGGCTGGGTCAGCAGCTGGGGCATGCACTGGCCCTCAAGGGCTTAAGGGAGCCCTTGAGGGCCAGTCTAATTATCAGACAGTAAAAGAAAATAAAGGCCTTATGACTGCAGAAAACATCTTGGTGTTACTAACAGAGCAGGTGGCATTGCTATCCCCACCTGTACTGCTCTCTGCCCCTTCTCCTGGGGCTGTGCCCACTGTCTCCTCTCACTGTCCTTAGCAGAGCACCACGGGTGCTTCTCCCTCTGGCCTTGCACAGCCTCATTGCCCTGCTTGGACTATCATGGGGCTGGACCTGTGCTCTCTGAGTGTGTCTCTTCCCAGAGTGCAGCGCCGTGGGTCTTGGTCCTCTGGTCTCGCAGGGCCCCTTTCAGCCTTCAGCAAGGTGCCATGGCACCTGGCGCTGTGCTCTTGTAAGGCTTCTAAGTCCTTACTCGTGTCCCATTGGGCACGGCCCACTGGTCTTTGAAGGTTCCCTTCCCTTGACATGAGTACCATTGAGCCTGCCCCTGTGGGCCTCTGATTCGAGTGCTGTGGAAGTGGGCTATGTGGTCTTACAGGGCCTCTGTGCTCTGATTCGTCTGCCACAGAGATGGGCCCTCTGATCTTTCAGATCAGGCTTCTGACAGTTGCCAACTGTGCTTTAAGCATACTAAGCACATGCAAATCACACCGATGGTCTATCCTGGATATTTCTACTCCATCTTCCTCCTCAAAGGAGGGTCAAATTCAGAATTGCATCAGTTTCCTGAGGGCCCCATCCGGTTTTGAAAATCCCTAAAGAGAAAGACTCCAGGGCTGTCTGGGTGCTGGTTCCAGCAATTAACCTCACTGAATTTTTTTTCCTTCTTATGTACCATCAGAACTTCTCTTGCTGCAACTTGTAGTTATTGCCTCTTGTCCCTCCATTTGTGTCTGCTCTTAGTTCAACACCTGAAGACAGCTGTAAGATCCTCCTGAGCTTTTTCTTCTCAGGGTTTGACAAGCTCAGGTCCCTTCACCTCTTCTCATATGTCAGGTTCTCTGGTCCTGTGTGTGGCCTCCACTGACTTTTCTCCAGTTTGCCAATCTCTTTCTTGACACCAAAATTTATCACAATATGCCATATGTAGCCTCACCGTTGTAGAGCTGAGGGCAATAATCACTTCTCTCATCTTGTCTACAGTCTTACTAATGCAGCCCGGTATGTGGTTAGTTTTCACTGCAGTAAGGATGCACTACTGACAGTGCTATGTCAGTAGAACATCTTATGCTCTGCATAAATCAGCATCTGGATAATAAAATGCATTCAAAACCTATTTTTTGAGGTAGGTAAGTATATATGACAATATATGTTTTATTCTGTATTCAGCACCCTTGAGATACAGAACACAAACAGCTTATTTTTACAGTTCCTTGCTGCAAGAAAACTTGCTAGACAAAAGTTGAATAATTTTAAATATACTATAGAATATTTAAAGGGAATTTAGCTCTCCTTTCAATGGATAATATACACAAGAAATAGTTTCTCCACTTTAATCATGAGATAGTCTTTTAAAAGGGCATCATTATTGCATTATGGTTTCTTCGTTGCTTGTGAAAAGCAAACGATCTTTATGGGAATTTCTCACAAGGACTGACATCTGTGGGAACCACAATCTGTGCTAACACACAAATATGTACATCTGACTTAGGTCTCACTAAGTCTCCCCCCAAATTAGTGTGCAGTTTGGACTTCCCACAGGCAGAAGGAGGATTGAGAAGGAAGGTTTTTATCCCCAAGATACAAATCAGGAATTCAATGTAGGGACATTTAGACATTTCCAGTGATACCTGGGAAGTGGGGAAACCAACTGTCATGTCCATCTCTGGTTACCAAACTCCTCCTGCTTATGCCATTGAACAGCAGATCTAAATTTAACTCACTAATTATCCCGCCTTGGAGTAGGAGGTCATGTTTCCACAGCACATGGAAACTGAAACAAGTAAGATGGTGATAATTATGTTTATTGTGAGCAGACAAGTAGTAGACTGCTTTATGCAAAGGCAGCTGATAATTAAGTCTTGAGTACATTTGATTTCTGTGGCACTAGGAGTCCATTTCATGTGAAAAAACAATCTTCCAAAAAGAATATTTTTTCCCATTACTATAGTTTCTCAACTTAATCTCCACATAAAACTCCTTACCAGTGTTCACAGCTAAAGGCAAGCATGGAAGAGTGAAAGGGGGACTTCTTTTTGTTTTTAAAATGTCTACCCCTTAATTTAAATCCTTTCCCTCATCCCTCTCCACTGATGTTCCTTTGGATCTAGTATATGAAAACATCACCACATCCCATACAAAACTGATAAATTCTACTATGTTTACCAAAGCCTGTTCAACAGGATGTGTCAACTGGTAGCTTTATTGTATAAAAAACAATTTAAAGGACATTGTCCTGATGGGAACATGCTTTTACTTTAGCATGCTTCCATGAATCAGACCAGCATGAAAGATGTCTAAGAATGCCTTTGAGAAAAACTTTCCCTAGCTTGGAAGGTCTGATGTAGAGAAAGGACATAGAAAATGCACTAAGAGCCAGAAACACCATCGGCAACTCCCAAACAATAAGTCTGTTCTGTTCATGAGGAATATTTGTCTCAATTTTGATGCTGTTTTTTCTGTGTAGATGGTTCATAGTAAGCATTTTCTTGAGATCTTTTTTTCTCAAGATTTTTTTTTTCTCTTGCAATGTGTGTTTTTTTTGGTGGTGATGTTGGTTTGGCTTTTTTAAACAAAACATACTTATTTCGTTTCTCCTCAAGTTGTTTCCCAGAAAAGTGATTCAGCATGTGAGACAGCTCAGAATAGCTTTCTACACAAGTTCAGTATTTTCTGTGTTTCAACTGCAGCAGTTTTTGGGGTGGATAGTTTTCCCCATTGTTCAAATGTGTCCTATGATGATCTTTACTGTGTGCTATTTTTCATCTCTTGGTGACTGCTATGTACTACACCCTTATCACAACAGGTACTTATTCTGAGAGTGAATCTCTCTTACTATTGAGGTCATATACTGTAGTCACAAGATCATTGTGCAGAAGCCACTAACAAAGTGGAAAATTTCTTTTTTTTTTTTTTTCATGTAATCTCACAAAAGTACTTAACAATTGCAGTTTGGGTAAAGATTCTTGCCAATACATTCACAACACATCTGTTCAAATTCTTTTCTGAACATCCTACCTGTGACTCTGTAGTTTTGATTCATGGTAGTGGAGAGAACTAAACAGTGCCTAGAACTACATAAAAGCCTTCCTTGAAAACTGAGCTTTGTCTGGCTAAAACTAGCCACCAAAAATTGAAAAATGAGAAAGTCTAGTAGCTAATGATCATTTTAAAGAAGGTTCCATGCATAAGGCAGATGAACAAGATCAGAAGGTTCTTACAAAACCTCCAGAGCCATCTAAGGCCGATTTAAATTACTTTTTTCTCCACTGAGTTTGGGAATGAGGTTAATAGTAAGTTTAATCAAGGGATTATTTCAATACACAGCAGAGAAAACTATCAATGAATTGCTTGAAACTTATAATGCATAATTATGCATTATGCTTTCTTATTGTTTCAAATGATTAATGAAACTGATCTAATATCACTGATTTTTGGGAAGGAGTAGGGGACAAGGACACATACCCATTTAACCTTTAGGTGTCATCTAACTAATGTTTTGTTACTTACTGTTCCTGACATTTTGTCATTTTTCCATCTTGTGTGACTTAGCAGTGCCAAATATAAGAGATTTTTAAGCCTTCTCCTCTTGTTTTATAGGTAAAGCAGAGATAAGTAAGTGCCAGGAATCACACAGCTGGGATAATGGTACGGAGTGTAAAAAAGGCTATATAAAAACAACAATCCTATCTTGAAAGATGACTTTAAGTAAAATGCAGTAGATTATACATAAAGTTCACACAGACAAAAAATAGTTTTGTGAGAACCAGCTACTCTGGGCACTAACTGACACAGAAGTCCCAAGAGAAAGCTGTTTGGGATCAAGTCACTAAAGACTATCACAACAAACACAGACACAATGGAGCTGAACTAAGGTCACCCAGCCAAGTTTAATTCTGGCATTTGATATGTCTCAAATGATCAATTTAGCATTTAAAACTGCTAAAACAAAATAAGAATAGTGTTTCTGATTTGCATCACTGTAATTGCCTCCTCTCTTTGGTCACTGGCAGGATTACAGGCTTCCAGTCTGTTTAAGAGAGACTAACAACTATCCAGTGTCTCAGTACACTGTTTAAGGGAATCCATATAGGAGCAATCTATGTCTACAGAGAAGCAACATTGGAGAACTAGTTTTGCCAGGATCAGAAGAGAAAGTGTCTGTGATGAACCAGAAAGACCTGAAATCAGTTTCAAAGCAGAGGCAATAACTCTAAGATGAAAAAGAGAAGTTAGTTTAGTGTAAACATGATATAAATTGTACTGTCAATTGTACTGTGTCAGCTGCAACTGTTTCTTTTCACAAGTAGGGAGGTTCACTACTACATATTCAGTTTTGTGTCCTGATGGGTCTTTAGGGGAGTCTCCAATGAGTGCCCGTGTATCAGGGATTTGATATTGAAATGATCCCTCTGAGAAAATGCATGAAAATGAAGCATGCTTTGTACTCTGCTGCAGATAACTTGCTAATCAAAGACAAGTCCGCTCCAGATCTGACACCAATGAACCAGTTAAGCAGTGAAGGGTAATGAAAGTGCTATGAGAAGAAGTTCTAAGCATTATATACACTGAACAAAAATATTTGTTGTCTGGATTGTTTTATCCATGCGCATCCCTGCCCCTACCAATACAATTGCACAGCCTGCTTCAGGATAAGAAAATTCTGTCATAGCAAGATGTCTCCAAAGCCTCCAGTTATCCCTGCATTTGTGTAAACTGTGTTAATCCTGTATACAGCAGTACAGGATCTCTTGCACCACTCCTGATCACAGCCAACTGTCTGCCTTTAGAGTAAGAGAGGGAATCAAAAGTCCCCACAGCAAATGAGGCAGGTGAGCTAACTAGCCGAAAAACTACCATAACATCTTTCCGTTTTTCATTTCAACAATTCTTAGTCCTAGAAATACATACTAAGAAGCATCAAGACACATGGCATTTGAGGAAACAGTATTCTCTCACTGATGAAATTTCCTAAAACATCACCATCTTCTGTGGTACACGTAACATTTTGGCAACTTAGATGTAGGGTGTGCAACACTGATAATAAAGAGCAGAACCCCATGGAAGAAGGTTGTGTGTGTAAATGAAGACCTGCTTAATCGTCCTTTGTCTGTCAAGAGGAAGTGGAGAAGATAACCGGCAGCAGTTGCTTTTTATTCCCATATATATCATGTAACTCAGAATGATTTACTGGCTGGCCTAAACTATGAAAATGGGGGAAATTTATTTTAACAGACTTTTCTACCCTTAAAACGTTGAAAAAAACTCTACCTACAGAGTGTGTACAGAGCTATAAACGAAAGCAGGAGCTTTCTCAAAAGTAAAGAAGCAACAGCTTCCTCCCTGCTCCCCCCAGTGATTTTAAAAAGGGTCTATGTGCTTTTCTGATAAGAAACTCAGATAATATTTGTCAGCCATCCCTGGTACCATTTGATTTTATGATGTCTTAGCAATACAGAGTGCTATTCACTCTGATTCAAGTTTATTGGGTGATGAAATCTCTGCCAATACTAAAAAACGCCCAGCTGTCATTCTCTACTGCTTTGATGCCTGACTTTAGTGACCCAAATTTCCAAGCACTTTGCATTTTCCAGGACAGTCTTTTCTGCCTTGCCTCATACTTCCATTCTTCTTGTTCACATACCATTCTCATTTTAATTTGTTTGTGTTTTTTTTTTTTTTTTTTCCAGAGACCCAAACTTTCCCCAGATTGAAAGAAACTTGCAATCACAGTAACACAAATGTCACAAGGTCTTTGGTATTAGAAATCCCTAGAAACACAGAACCAAAATTCATGACCAGCTTTCTGTAGTAGGTTTAATTTATTATTAATTCTAAAAGCAGTGATATCATAACACATATTTGCTACCATTAAAAGACAAACTTTCAGCATACTCAGATGTTTTCTGCTATTCATAGCATATTGACTGCTGTTCAAAAGTCCTTTCTACTTTGTCTGGAAATTGTGAGCAAGAATTAATTGGTTCCCTTGCTAATCATTTCTCTTTAATCAAAGGAGAAAATTAAGTGTGAGTAATCATGGATACCAGCTCACTTAGTATGTTTACATAAGGGAGGTTTTTGTCCAACAAAAGGTGAAAGGATAGTAATGGTATAGAGGGCTATATGGGTGAGAAAAGTAATCTGGCTGTAACTTATGGAATACAAAAGAGAGTGGCATTTTAGACAGTAAGATGATTGTTACTAGAATACTGTCCATGTAGGATAACTGGATGCAAAAGAGATTGAGAAAACATGTGAGGCTGAATAAGAGCTGAAGTTCAAGAACTTTTCGTGAAAGAAAGCAAAAAGGGAACAGAAGATGATTACATGAAACCTGTTACCTCTCCAGTCAAACAATCATCTTATGGAGGATGATATCTTTTAAAAAATTATATAACATGGTACGTAGCTATTTACAAATACAGAAAACAGGAAGCACAATGAAAGTATGACCAACAAGTCGGTGCCTTCTCTTAGAAATGCACATACACAACCCGGTTGCAGTCTGATTGTAGTAACCTCATGACTATAAAGTCCAACCTAAGCTTTATGTGTTGAAATTTTTGTAGGGTCCCAATATTAATTTGAATCGAGTCTCAAAACCTCATTTTTCTACCCCAGTCACACATGGCACAGAACAAACATTTCACATGCTCTGAGTGTCTTTGGAAACTATTAATTAGCTATGTGCCAAATTCTAACAGAACTGGCCAAAATTTAGCTCAAGACAGGTTTCCTGTGTTTTCTTTAATCGTTTTTCTCATTTCCAGCAAACCTGCTCAAAGCAGAGGTGTTCAGAGAAAGTGGTAGCCTTTTTCCCACAGCAGTGCTGTCAAGTGAGATGACAATTTAATCAAGCAGCTTCAGGGAGCTTAGAGAATGCAAAGTACTGGGACAGGATATGCTATAAACTATTATTTTCTGGCTAAATTTAGTTTCACTAGGAAGTTCCTGTTAAGCTCCAGTTATTAGCTGATAACAAGGGAAAAGCTCTTGGCTAGAACCATTTGTTGTTGTTACCTGTCCAGTAGAGCAATAGCCATCCTCATCCTGCTACCTGAGAAAATCCCTTTGAGTCCAATCTGCATTTGTACTCCACAGTTTGGCAGCTGTAAAAATAATTTTATGCATGTTCTGAGACCTCTTTGTTTTCAGTGGAGGTAGCATTAAAGCAAACAAACAAGAAAAACAGCTGTGCTGCTGCTCTGGGCTGATTTGCTTGATTCAGTGGTTCTGGCAGAAAATTGTATCTCTGCTTGATAAAAGGAGACTGCCTGAAGACAGAGCTCTCTTCACATTTTCTGTCCACTTTCACCTCCCACAAGAGGAATAGGCTGGTAGCTTGGTTATCTCAAGTGTTTCCTTGTAATTGAACTGCAGCCATTAGACCACAGCCTGGAGATAGGTTGGGTGACAGTCTTTCAGAACATATGGGGAGGTTTGAAGAGCAGACAGTCACATGGAGAAAGAATATGCAAGAACAGAAAGCACTAGAGAAGCTTATGATTAAAGCCAATTTAGCCAGGAAATCCTGAGAAATCCGCTAATGACCATTAACGAGCTGGTTTCCTAGATGACAGAATGTAAAACGTTACTTTCAAAAATACCAGATAAAAATAGCAGTACCAGATTCCTCACTGGCAGAAAGTTATTGAACTGCTACCTGGAAATAATAGGCAAGATAGCCCCCTGGTAACAAGAGCATCACCAGCCAGAGTTTCAATTCCCCTCTGATTAATCTTCCACTTTCCTGCCCAAGCTCAGTTACATGCAAATTTATAAAGAGAAAACATAATTCAGATTTTCTGGAGTTGGAAGAGAAAAAGTCCTGATCACCCGTGCATCATCAGCCTAGAAAGCTGAGCTCCTCTGACATGAGTAGCAGCATCATCACATGCTGAGATACTTGCCCATTCTTGCAGGGTGTGCCAACATTGTAAAATGAAATGCAAAGCAGTTTTTAATGGTGCTCATTCTGTCCTCATCCTTCTTTATAAGAAGTATATGTGCATATATAAATTTATATATAAATATGTATACCTATATGCACATGTGTATACATACATGCATAAGCACACTGTAGACACACACACATATATATTAATATATGATTTTCAGCCTTTTGGCATTGTGATATGGAAATGGATTGGCTTTACAGAGGTGATCAGCCACCAGTTTGTCAATTGAACACAACTACCTCCCCAATCAAAGTGCTTGCTACGCAGTCATCTTGTTACTAAAAGCCATTGCCACCTAGCAATGTGGCGTCCCCATCAACTCTGCAATATCAGGAAAAAGTAACTTCACTTTGCAAATGAAATATGAGAAAAATTAATCTCAACATTGAGCCTGTGTCAAAAAGAGTACTACAACCAAGCTTTCCTTTTCCTGGAGCAAAGCCTTAATGAACATCATGTAACAGAGAGTTTCACCATGGTAATTTTGAATACCTAGGTGATAAGCAAGTGTGTATATCACATATAGAATGATCAAAGGATCATTCAAAGAGCTGAACAATGAAAGACTATGTCCCTTTCAAGTGAAAATTCCTCCCACTTTCTGCACATTCGCATGCAATAGAGAAGGGATTTTGACAAGAGCTTTTCAATGAAAATGTGAAATCAGGCTTAAAAAGAGCAAAACCACTGAACTTCAGATAGCCATTCAGTATTTAAGTATTATCCTAGCACAAAGGTCCACCCAGCGTACACTAATCTTCAACTGCCTGTTCTGAAGACTAGTTGCTAAATTGCTCCTTATTTTTAAGACAGTGAATATTTCAGTAGTGGTTCTGACAGACATATATGGACATGGCGTTTTTTATACAATCGCTGCAATGGCAGCCAACACTGCAGGTGTATGCAAGTATTCACCTTTGTCAGAATTTTCTCATGTGTGCCGGCCCCAGCAAATAGGATGAACCAAGAAGGAAGAGGCATCTAGTGGCAAATCTGTGCTGTTCTTTGCATTTCATGAAAATACTCTATAGAATTCCAGTTCTTCGCTTGGGATCCACCACTTCTTTTAAACATTTCCTTCACTGGAAGAACTTCCGCATGGTTTGTGAGATTGGAAACATCTTAAAAGGAGCAGTTTCCATGCTGACATAAAGCAGCTCACTCAGAAGCACAGGAATTGGCTTGGAAGGTAAATATTATAGACCACTTGAAGCCTCAGCAGCAACAGTTCAGGCTGGTAGTATACGGAGTTCCTCATGAAACAATAATAATACATGTAGGCAGATTCTTGGAAAAGATGTTCAGCAGTCATGCGTGACCAGTGAAAAATAAAACAGGAACAGACACTTGTGGTCCTAGTCCCAAGTCTGCCAGAAGTTAGCTGCAGGCATTGTTAGTGCAATCATTTTGCTTCAAAGTATCTTCTGGTATTTTGTTAAGGGCTTCAGGCAAAAGTTTGCTCTCCTGACATCTTCACGTTGTGCTGAAAGTTGTTTTTCCCAATGTCTGTTGAGGCCTCTTGGCACTGTTTGATGAAATCAGGTATGCTTGAGTTCATATTTGATGTAGAGAGATGACTACTAAAGGTAAATAAATAACACCAGTGCTACACATCTTGTGTAGGAAAGGTTGGCACAGTAGTTAGTACAATTCCTTAGCAGAATGTAAAAAGTGAACAATGTAGTAATGTTATTCCTCAGACAAAAACTCAGAGGACGTAAGAAGTAATTTTTAAATGGCATTTTGGAGAGCCTCTTTGAAGACACTTAGTTGCAGAACTGTTCCAGAAAGAAAAGTAAAAAAAGCGCAAAGATTATGTATCAGCTGTTCTCTATTAAATCAAAAGCTATAAGAGGCCTCAAAAAAGAAAATAACGGTACTGCCATCACTGACTACTGTTAACTGCTTAATATTTTTCTGTCTAGTAAGAGTGAAAAGGAAGCAGTTGTCATAGCTACTGCTACGTGCATTCAGATTATGCAAGTTTCTCCCTTCACAAATGTGCATACACATGCAAGGGAGACAATGCTTGTACCCAATTTGATGTGATGGATCATTTAAATGCTACTGCCATGTGGAGGAAAAAAATAAGTGGAACTGAAGCCTGTTGTCTCAACTTGATCTTGACAATGTGGATTAAAAATCCAGTGGAAGTGGATTTTCTTTACCCATAACAAACCTTTATAAACATGTCCCTTCGTGCTGCTGGGCTAACATACCATACTTGAAGTAATACCAGTTACTTCTGCTCTGTTTCATTATTTTGGCTACTTAAGTGAGAACAATAGATAAAGTTCTTCTGGTTTCACCAGACTCTGGTCCCAAGCTTGATGTCCCACCTGCCTTTAGCTGTAGGACTCCATTAATCCTGATTTATCTCAGGGAAAGGCAGGCCAGAAAGCACATTAATTTTGTATAGCTACAGCTGCCTGCTTTGTGTAGAAGTGCCATGTAGCCATTCACTTTTTGTTGCGTAAGATTTTTGCGCTCTATGCAACTACTATCTATACTTCTGCAGTGCTCATATATTTGAGACAAAGATTTTTTTAATTTTATTCTTGTAGTTGGATTAAAACTAGCAAATGTGCTGAAGATCTAAAATCAAAACACTGTTTATTTTACCTGAAATGCACTAAATCTGTAGGTCAGGATCTTGTTCCAAGGATTTCAGCACAGAAGTATAATTTAAGACATTCACATGTTATGCCTGAATAATGATTTGGAAAAGAAGTCAGCTGAAGCAACCTTATGATAATGGGAAAATTTGAAGTAAAGTGCTGTCACCACCTACACATCTAAACAGTTACTAAAATGTAATACTTAACATAAAGAGTACTTTACAGCATATATGGTCTGTGTGAGAATGGTTGCTGGAATTGCACCCCAGAACAAAAAAAAAAACCAACCAAAACCAATGAACCTCCCTCCTTAAAAAAAAAAGCCTTAATCCTCCAGAAAGCCCCCAAACCTCTCTACCTTTTCTCATTGTCTCAACAATGAAACAAAAGAAGCCAGTTGCTCCAGCATCCTTACAGGCTTGGGGTTCTCCAGGAACTATTTGTACCTCTCATTTAACAAGTTCTCCATAACAGTCAGTGTTAGAGAAGACAATGCATCCATGACTTGCCCCCTTAGCTGTTACCACAGTTTGTACATTATTTTTCTTATGAATGCAAACCTTTTGCAATATGGAATTGATTATTGCATTGCACAGTATTCTCATATACATGGCCTTCATCTTATTAGCACTCTGTAAGAGGACACCTCTGTTTTGTAATTCATTACAATATCTGCAAAATAGAGGTGCCAAACCTGTGCTTAAGTTTACAGAGACAAAGACCCAAAAATATTTGTTTTAAGGCACACCGTCTGTTCTTGAGCTCTTCATGTATCTCTCGTGATGCCAACACCTGTTCAGACTGGCAGAACACACATGCAGTGATGACAGTTCGAGACCAGCTCTAGAAGATTACTTGAGTCTTATTTGCTTTCTGGCACCTTTCTTCACATTTTTTCTCTTCTGCAGAGGGATGAGGCAGAAGTGACAGCTCAGTCTCTGAATAGTAAATTTGTCTGGCTGAGAAATTACATTCATTTTTGCACAGATCTTTTATCATGACTGTTTGACACAGTAACTAAGCAGTCCCACAGTCTTTCCTGTGCCTACCTAACATGTTTATGCAGCTTGCAAATAAATAAACAATATGCTTATAGGCTTTCGGTAGCTGTCAAGAGAAAAAAAACACTTTCGTCTCAGATTCCCTAAACAAATACATTTGCTCGCAGTTTTCTAGCTTGTGGTATATCTAGTACAACTTCCTGCTACTTACTATAGCTACTACTTTACTGATGGGGAGTGTATTTCACCAATGTCTAAGCTTATCCTCTCTGCTCATAAGAATATTTGCATTCATTGGGCATGCATACAGGGCCTGGATTCTGAAACCTTCAGTAAAAACATGCCAGAAGTTTTCCACTGTTACTGGGGCTAAACTCCTGGTACAGGAATAAATGGCATTATGAAGGAGGCATTATTACTAGCAGACAGTGTTGCATAACTAGAAAGTGTTCTGAGCATATTTTGCAGATGAAGACCTTGTCTTTTAGATATGAAGCAATTTGTGGTACACAAACATGTTACATGTGTGAAAGCCATTCTGATATCCAGTGAGGAAGCCATTCACTTGCCTATGAAGAAGGAGCAGAGGAACAACTGCGTGTTACTTATTCAAATACTCCCTATGAACATTAATGTGAAGTGTGGGTATATATTCCCACATGGAGCTGCAGGAAAGTTTCAATGAGTTTTTGTTTGCTCCTGGACAGAGAATGAAGGAGAGTGGGAGGATATACGTTTTGGCACTGACCTAAGAGAATGAAATACATAGTTCATATCTGGATAAGACAAAAATAGACTGTGAGTAGTAAACTCCTTGGACATTTCCCTTAGCTAAAACACAAAAGAATCCATGGGAGACATTTGGTTGATGAAATTTTTCAACCAAAATTGTTCATCATAACTGACCCAGATGTATGAAACTTGTACTTGACAAAAAATGGCAGTAACATCCACATTTTTAAAGCATGTTTCTAACTTTCATACAGCAAATCCCCAACCTTTGTGCTAAGTGCAGACATCTAAATCCAGATTTCTTCTTATAGCAATGTGTATGTCAGACAGCTGATTTAGTTCTAATCCACTTGAAAAGTTTGCAAAGCAAATCACTGCAAATCCATCTCTTCATTAATACCCAACTTTTCCAGTGAAACCTACCACTTTAGCTCAGGAGGCTAATACCATCTGCCAGGACACAACCTATACATATATATAGTTCTGGGGTTTTCTGCAAAGCAGAAAACTTCTATGATCTGCTTGCATGTACAATCAGCTGCTCGGTTGGTTTGAGAGTAGCATGTGGCCCAGTGGTTTCAACACATGTTTTTCACATTCATCCCACGTGGCAAGACAGAACACATATTCTGTGTCCTCTAGGATTTCTGCATATTCGGTGGAGCTTTTAAAGTTTTTATAGAAATTTAGACATTTTTACCTGGCTGGCAAGTTTTGTGTATATGTGTGTGGATGGGACAGTGGGTGAACTAAAATCAAGTAAAAAATACCGTGTGACATTGATATTGCAGTTTTTAGCTAGATAACTCTAGCTTAAGTCTTCTATTCATAAACAATGCAATGAAAAGATACTGATTTGTCAATAGAATGTAATTACATGTTTTATAGCAGCTTTTTTTTTTTTGTTTCCAGTTTTCACACTAATCCCAGGATGCTAATTTATTATCCACTTGAAAGCAATTTCCATCTGAATGCACTTTTCTTTATACTACTCCTCCTCACAGCAAAGTTTTGGGCCTGATTGTCCGTCACAGCCAAGTTTCATCAGTGTTAGGTCAGAATACCAGGCCTCAAGTTTAACTATAACAAACACACAAAGTTTCTAGTAAAATGTGAACAAAACATGTAAACAGAAATCCCAAGCTAGTGTTCATTTTCTCAGTACAACTAATGCCCGGGAAAGTAAACTTCCTACCTACCATGTATTTTTCAGAATAAATTTCAAGTTTTAGAGGAAAGTTATAAATCTAAAGTATATTTGGTCAATAAATACTATAATTCACTTATCTTATTAACTGGGCTACTCGTGAAACTGCATCTTGGATACTTCTCTAGCCCTTTCCAAGTGTCTTACAGAGGATTTTCATTAGTACAGGAGATATCAATCACATCTTTCTTCAATTTTGCTAGCTTCTCAGCCTCATGGCAGCATGTGAGGAGGAAAAGTCAGTGATACGAATAAAGCACAGATATTTTCAAGTTGGACAATGCATGTAGATACCTGGAGACAGTTTATACTGCAGTTTATTGCTCAGTCACCAACATTCACTACAAGGCAAGAGACCAAGGCAGTCCCCTGCAGACTCCCTCAACATTGTCAGCACTATTGGTTGGAGGTACAAGTCATCTTTTAGAAACATTCCTGTCTGTTTCCAGGTCAGCTGCTTCCAGAAAGAGCACCTGCTTAAATTTAAATTACCATGTGCTCCTGGTCTGTAGAGACTCAAGAGGCCTAACACAGAAAAAGCATTGTATGCTGAAATAAGAGAATTAGACCCTCATCTCACAAAGTCTTCCTCCCTGTTGTCCAGTTATTGTCATTTACAGTACACAGAAGACCCAAGCAAGGATCTTCTGGACAGGACGAGGGGTAATGGGCACAAGCTGGAACATAGGAAGTTCTGTTCAAATACACGGAAAAACTTCTTTACGGTGAGGGTGACAGAGCACTGGAACAGGCTGCCCAGGGAGGTTGTGGAGTCCCCTTCCCTGGAGATTTTCAAGACCCGCCTGGATGCAGTCCCGAGTAATGTGCTCTAGGCAATCCTGCTTTAGCAGGGGAGTTGGACTAGATGATCTCTAGAGGGCCTTTCCAACTCTGAAAACTCCGTGATTCCGTGAATCCAAAATACTTTACGAAAAACAGGATAAAAAAAGTGTAGTTTTTATCATTGAGAACTTGGAGTCTAGATGCACAAGAGATCATACTGGCCAGGTGTTTAATCTCAGAAGTGCACAGAAATCTGGCAACCTGCCAGAAGTTGTAGAAGAACCTTGGTCTGGAGAGGCAGAAATGCAAGCCTCCACTCCGCTGCGGAAAGTATGGCGTTATCTGCATGTGAACAAGTGCACATTTGTCACACAGCGGAGAACCAACGGGCATCGCCTCTCTTAAGGACATGCCCCAAATTTGTACATGATTAAAGATCTGTCTTGAGAAGGGACTGACAAAGAAGGAAGTCCCCAGACTCAATCCAGCATTTTGGGTGCCATACCTAAGTGATTGACAGCTGGGGGTTAGAAACCCAGAAGGACTGTAAGCAAACTTGCATTTCCTCAGAGGGAAACCTCACCACCACAGTAACTCTCTGCAGGATTCAGCAGTTACTTTCAGAGGTCAGAGCTGCACATGTTATTCCCATAACATCTGCTCCTGGTCTGTGGAGTCAGGAATCCCTGATGTGGTTTATAATCTTAATCCCTTTCCTTCATCTGACATTGTTAAAATAAAGATGCATTTCCCTATCAGCGTTTTCATTCCCCTGGGCACCTTCACAAAAGATAGTGTTATGGCCTCAACTAATACACAAGTTTAAGAGTAAAAGAAAAAACATCCTGAACATGTGAAAACAGAGACAGGAAGACTGGATTTCATATTTAATTTAAAACCATGAAGTAGTTTTACAGAGTAAATGAATCCCAAAGATGGGAGGACAAACCGACCTGACCCAACCCCAGCAGTGGTCCCAGAGAGGGACCCTAAAGTAACAGACAGAAGGCAGTCTCTCATTTCAAAAATTATCTGTGACATGGAGGCTGGAGTCAGCCGGGCATCCCCAATGGGAGTCCAAGATGTCATAGAAAGCATGTGCGAAGCATTCAGCCTGTTTTGGAAAGGAAAAGTATGTGCAGCACAGGAAGTTCTCAGACAGAGAAGCTCCATTTTGGATAAAAATGAAGTTCTTTTTATATCATAGACATGTAGGACACCACCAATAGATGCTGTTAATTTTTATTGTTACCTGTAACAGCCACTAGGTGATGATGTTTTCTGTTCTTTTGGACCAATTTTATTTTCCTGAACAGCTTCCACTTTTTCAGACAAAAACTCTCTGTTACAGTCCCTTGTTTTGGCACTTATTGATGGTACCTCAGGATGTTTCCCGTTTCCGGGTACCCAGCTATACTTCACAGAGGCCAGCTGCACTTTTCAAGGATGCTTCTGGTTCCCAGGCTCAGGGCTCCCAGGCTGGCAGGCAATCTCCCTGACAGTATTTTTCAGGAGATACTTTCTTCTTTTCAGTAATTTTCCCTTTGTAACCAGGCCACTGTTATGGCTGCTCACATCAACAGGCTCTGCTCCCTGTCACATAGCGACTGGAGTCACTCTGCATGCAGGCTCTGGTTGGCTGGGTATACAGATACATCTGACACAACAGAACTTTGCTTTTCTTATGCAGATATCAAATGACCAAGTGAAGGGATAATAAAGTCCAGTTGGACATTGTCAGATCTAACACTTTCTAGGTCAACATAGTAAAGCAATAGCAAAAGTTTCCCTCTTTCCAGCTAAATTGCTTTGTATGCCCCTGGCAGTCATGGTACACGCAAAGCATTACAAGCTATTCTGTGGAAAGGAGTGGATTAAAAGTTAGAACTAGAAGTAAACAAAAATAATTAACATGAGTTAGCAACAGCCCTTGAACCTTCCCTTAAAGAAGTTTTGTAAAGGGCAGTTCAGACTCATTCCTTGCCCTTGGATGCCTCCCTAATGAATCGGGGGACTATAGAGAAATATAAAGCACAGTAAAACCATGGTAGGTTATGATTAGTGATAGCACTGTGACTGATAAGGAAATAAATCACCATGATGGTAACTCAGTGAAAGACCTAGGCCAGAGCATTTGCAGTAGCTTTTGCTGTTGATGTATGTACAGGAGTTAACTTGCTAAGGCTGGATGTGCATGTAGGACACAACTGTCACTTTGATTGTCCAAGATGGTTTTACAGTCCCACAGCAGTGTGAGGTAACATGGCTTATGAGTGTGTCTACAGCTAATGCAAACTGGGAAGATTGGCTTCCCGGCTCTTTATTTTTCTCCCTTAAAGACAGGGCTTTTAGAAAAGACTGAAGATGACAGTAAAGGTCTGTTGAAGATTCCCCAGTCCATTTACTTTACCAGTTCTGTCCAAATAGTCAAAATATGTAAACACTTATATATAATTAACTTACTCTGAGCCACATTGCCTCACACAATTGTATTCATTATGTTAGTTATGAACATTAATTGTTTCTGTCTGTGATCCTTTTGACCAGTTTTACAGATGCTGTATCTTTGCCAATACTGCATTGATTCACTTATCTTATTTAGAAATCAGACTAAATTGAACTCTAGTCATTATACTGGCCTTCTAGCTAATGGCTACTCCCTCACTTCAGCCTCTCTTCCACTGGCTGATGATAGAAATAAATTTACCAATCTACCAGAACATTGCCAAACTTGAAAGCCAAAACTGAAAACAAGGAAATGATGAGTTAGAAAACTTGATCCACATAATATATATAATATTAATTTTACTGCAGCCTTCATTTCTACATTTTCCTTTGAGACCACTGAGGGTGATGTACAAAAATATGCATATCCAGCAAATGATTGAGGCCAAAGAGGCAGAACCGATGTATTGGTGGGGTTTTGGTGGGGTTTTGGTAGCGAAGGCACTGCAGGTGCGGCTTCTGTGAGAAAAGGCTACGGGATGCCCATGTCTGACACAGCTGGTTCCAGCCAGCTCTGAAATGGGCCCACCATTTACCAAAGCTGAGCCCATCAGTGACACTGGTGGCAGCTCTGGGTTAGCATGTTTAAGAAACAGTAAAAAAACCTGTGCAGCAGCTGTGAGAGAGGGGAGTGAGAAGAATGTGAGGAAAACAGCTTTGCAGACACCAAGGTCATTGAAAAAGGAAGGGAGGAGTTGCTACAGGCATGGGAGCAGAGATTCCCCTGCAGCCTGTGGTGAGGACCATGGTGAAGTAGGCTGCCTCCTGCAGCCCATGGACGATGATGGTAGCGCAGACATCCACCTGCAGCCCATAGAGCACCCCATGCTGCAGCAGGTGGATGTGCCCTGAAGGAAGCTGCAGCCCCTGGAAAGCCCATGCAGGAGCTCCTGGCAGAAGCTGTGGCTTGTGGGGGATCCTCACCGGAGCAGTCTGTTACTGAAGGACTGCACCTCGTGGAAAGGATTCACACTGGAGCAGTTCTTGAAGAACTGCAGTCCATGAGAACGACCCACATTGAAGAAATTAACGAAGGACTGTCTCCCATAGGAGAGACCCCGTGCTGAAGCAGGGGAACAGCACGGGGAGTATGGTGTTGCAGAGACAAAGTGTTATGAACAGAATTGAAACCTGTGTTCACCATTCCTCTCTACTGAGGTAGAAGAGTCAGGAATGAAGTTAATCCTGGGAAGAAGGGGGTGGAGGTGGTAGTGGTTGTTTTATCCTCCTCTATTATCAATTGACAATAAATTAAATTTATCTTCCTTAAGTTGAGTCTGTTTTGCCCATGATGGTAGCTGGTGAGTAACCTCCTTGTCCTTATCTTGACCTGTGAGCTTTTAATGTTATTTTCACCTCTTATTTTGCTGAAGAGGGGGAGCGAGAGGGTGGCTTGGTGAGCACCTGGCAGCCAACCAAGGTGAACCCAGCACAACAGGCAAGGAAAAATAATAGGGAAAGGATCAGAGGCAGATCTATTAAAGAATGGTTCAAAAACATCTGTGTGTCTATACCCTTTGGATTAGAAATTTTGCAGCTGGGTGCAGATAAGCATCAAGGGATACATTTGCTCCATCACTGGTACAGCGCATCCTCATCTGTTATCCTAGTTTTAGGATATTCTCAGCCTAGAGTGGCATTTTTTCTTTTCCTTTCTTTCTTTGCTCAATTCATAGGAAGTTTAGGGCATTTTCCTAATACCTAGGGGCATTAGGAAAGAAAGGAGCCCTATCTGACATCCCACGTACTATACATAGCACAGAGACAATCACTGCCTGAAATGAGTTTACAGTCTGAACCGTTTTCAAATAAAGCTGTTTCGGTGTGAAGTGCTGTCCATGCCACTGAGAGAAAGAGGTACACAAATGTCTTGTTAAAAGGATTTCAGTTTTGTTTCTGTTTCAGAGCCAAGGGCTCCAAAACTGCTCAGCGTTTGCCTGTCTCAGATCTTGCCAAAGGCCTCCACTGGGACAGCATTGCAAAGCTATAAAGATAAATGATTACCTGTTCCAGAGCCCTGCTAAGGACCTTTGCCGAAACAGTTCAACGTTTGCCCATTTCATAGCCCTGCAAAGGACTTTCATTGAGACAGTTAGCAAAGTTGAAATGGTAAAGCAATTTATTGAAGTGACAGGCATAACAGATTTGGCATTGCCGTTGACAAATAGCACTAATATACTACAATAACACTAGCAAAATAAATGAGCAAATGAATAAGTGTGTAAATGAGCAAATGAATAAATGAGTAAATGTATAAATGCTATCCTGAGAGTTCTTTCACCAAGAGGTGAAGGTGCAATGCTTGCCAAGAAGGTGTCCCTGTCTTGGTGGAGGAAGAGCCCGTTGACTGTGTCTTCTAGGTCTCAAGTTTCTTCTCCCCTGGAGAGATGTCTTAATCGTGTGTGTATGTGTATGTGTGTGTATGTATGTGTATACATCTATATCAGGTACCCTAAGTATTGCCCATTATATCTTAACCTTATCTGATCCCCTCCCTGGAGTGACATTTTAGTGTGATTTTGGTGGAGTTGTATATGCTATAGTCGTATATGCTATAGTCATATATGTTTAGCATGATCTTTTTTCCTCATTATCATCAACTGCGTCAACTTTAATATTAATTTTGTGGACAATTAAGCAAAAGGTCTCACTCTGGTCACCGTGGCCTTCAAGATTCTGTGCTGAAACTGTTTATCTACTTATTCCTTCACTCCTGCACCTTTGAGCCAAAACAGTGCCGTCCTGCTATCACAACACTCCCTCCTTCGGCTGTTTTTCACACCGGCCTGTCGGCTCTCCCCCCAGTGGGTTCGAACAGCAGATAAGCCGTCCATCACCGTTGTTAACCTCTTATCTACCCAATTCCCACTACAGAAGTATGAATGCCAGGAGGTACCTATTTTAGGAAAGAGTGAAAAGGGTGTAGATGTACGGGGAAGAGTACTGTGAACTTTATCAAGTGCACCAATAACTACATTAACAGAATTGAGAATTTTCCAAACCTTGAGTTGTGCAAGTTCTGTCCGTTTCTGAATCAGTTTATTGTGAATCTGTTTGGTGCCCAAGGCTTTATGCAGTTGGTTTAACGCTCAACAACGTTCATTGTTCCATCTGCGGGCTATTAGCAGCTACCAGTTTGATTCCTGGCTTGCATTCTTGGTAAAAAACAGCAGCAATGACCACGATAAAAAAAAAATAAATAATCCAGCAGCAACAGAGGCAATAGCAGCAACTAAAAATAGGCAAGTAATTACAAACATCAAATGCTACAGTGACACCAAGTGGTGAAATCCTAGGCCTTCGTGCTGCAGTTTCAAAGTTAAGTATCTGACACTTATCTCTCCCCTATTTTGCTCCCCCCCCCCAGCAAGTCGGTGTCAGTATCACTGTTAGAATGAATTTTCCTTATCAGTACATTACTTTTTCTACAGAGAGCATTAGTATTCCATTGATATTACTCAGATGCTAATCCAGAAAATCAGTTAGGACTCATTAATTTGGGTGTGAGTAGAGTTAAACACATACTTTAAAAGTCTAGCTGTTAACCTAAAAAAAGTAATCATATAAGTATTACTTGCACTGGTTGTAAATACGTTGCCATATTAATCCATTTAAATATCTAGAGAATAATGGAAGAATTGCCTTGCTTTATTGCGCAAGGGGAGCACGTGAACCTATTGACACAGAATTTCTAACCCAAAGGCTCTGATTTATTAAATCATGTCCTGGTAGATGTTGATATGTATGTATGCAAATGATTATAGGAAGTCTTAATTTCTTCTGTTGATGTAGAAAATTATTCAGGATGAAAATGGAAGATCAAATATTTTTGTTGCCAGAGGAGCTTTCTTCTGGGAAATGTACAGCCATCCACAGAGACTGCAGGAAAAAATAGTTAAAAAGCGCACAGGTCCTGTGCTTTTCATTTTTAATGGGAAAATTGAGTTGTGGTTTTTTCAAGTTCCTATTGCTCTTGCCATATGAATGAAGAAAAATATAAATGACAGAAAGAGAATACCTTTAACGAAACTTATTATTAATCTTCACTTCCCTTGCCTGGGGAGCCATCCCATACTTCTTCTCTGGGATAATAAGGTGTCACACAGCAAGGCAAAGGCCTGAGTGGGGGTTACGAGGTTTACCTAACAGGTACAGCAGGCCCCGAAAGAGTCATTTTAGCATCCTCATTATGGATGAAAGTCAAAACAATGGGAGAATTTATCTTCCTTTCTTTCTTTTTTTTTTTTTATTTTTTATTTCTTTCTCTCTGCAGTGTGCCTAAGCAGAGATAATGGTTTAAATACTTGTTTTTCCTAAGGCTCTAGTGCCTGGCTGTAACAGATTAGGTGACCCACTTAAAAGAGAAATAGTGAGAAAGAAAAGGAGTGCTTTGGAAATAATATACTTTTAAACTATGGAGATTGTAAAGTGTGGAAGGGAAGTAGGAAAGAATCTTTGTTGGCATCACAGATGGCTTCACCTCATTGACTGCATGAATTTAGATGAACTAGCAAGATTTTGCAGCTGAGCAATTCCCTGCACTGCACAATAACAGCTTCCACACTGCTGTGAGCCCACAGGTAGTGTAATGCAGTTAGATTTTCCTTGGTTTGGAAAGATCCAGAGTTGGTCTCACCTTACCCCTATTTTCTGTTGGCTAAAAGCAGTCATGAAGAAAGCAAACAGATGATGACTCTCATGTTAAGGTTGCTAATCAAATCTCATGTTAAGGTCACTAATAACTTGGCTGTCAGGCTGGGCATTTTGGTCTTAAGGTTTTTAACAGTGCTGCTGATCACCTCACTATGCCGTGTGTAACACACTTAGACAAAGCAGAGTTTTGGTCTTTAGAGTCTTACAGCACTTCTTGACTTCGGACTTAAAAGATAATACATATGGGACACTCAGATGTTTAAGGTAAGAAATTCAATAAAATATTTTTGAAAGAGTAAGAAATTAACAATATAGAGACTCTGGGTTGTAAGTGTGATTCTTATAGTGGCAAATCCTTTTTCTAAAGGCTCGGATTTTGCCACTGATTATGAAGGGCCGAATAGAAACTTTCACTTTCATACAATGTGTCAGAGCAATGACACTCTGTTTTGATTTTGGAGTGGAAGGAAAAAGCAATGCTGCATGTCCTTATTCCTGAATATTCCATCAGAACACAGATTTCTCCTGGGATGCAATTTGAAATGTCATATTTTTTCAGACTAACTATCTAGCATTACCTTGCTGCAGTTCCATGGCTAAAACAGAGAAATATTTCTGTGCTATTACTTTTGCAGTATGACTGAATGTGAGTATAGCTGCAGCTGCTTTCTATTAAATGGAATAAAGTTGACTTGCAAATAGGCAAAAAAAAAAGATCTAAAATAATTTAGGCTGCAAGACCAACTCCTGCGTCTCTGTTTGAGTCATGCTGTTATACAAACCAGTAGGAGATATGTAATGATTTTCAAACACAGAACTATGGTTGCTCGTTAAATGAGAAGTTCACTTCTTATCAAGTGCATGTGAATTTCAGGAGCTGGAATTAATCAGGAATATCTGATATTAGATATCAGAAAGATTCTTACCAAAACTTGCAAATTAATGCATATATATAGATATATGTGTTTATATTTGTATACATATACAGATATAAATAGGCACAAATATTCTTAAGCAGAAAGTGTATTTCTGACTCTGAAAGGACTACAAAACATGACAGCCTGAAGCCGTGGTGAAACTGCAGCTGACAGGTGGAGAGATTTCCTGACATGTTCCCAGACACTGGTGAGAGCGAGTCCGGCTGTCCTCTCAGAGGTGCATGGCTACAGAACATTCCTTGCCTCGGAGTCAGAAATGGGGTAGAGCTGGATCCTCCTCAGCTGTGAAATGGGAAGCTTGGCAGCTCCCAGCTTAAACTGTCTGTCCCCAGGGTCCGGGCATCTGAACTCAGGTACCTCAGGGCAGGATTGCATCCTGCCTGTGCTGGATGGCACCAGGGAGGGTCGGATGGTGATTCACATTGCACAGGGAGAGTCTAATGGTAAAGGATTAGAGAAGCTTTCCCAACCCAACTTAGCCTCACCAAGTCCCACAGAAAGCTTGCCATTTAAGAAAACAGCCACTTTCTGTTTTGAAAATTAATAATATTTTGGTGCAAGCTCTGGAGTAGATCTGACTGAAGTTTCACTGCACTATGAGAATCTTTGATTAAAGACAGCATTAGAAGTGTTACCTGCAAAGAAGTCCAAGTCCTGATTCTCCCCAAACACAGAGACTATGTTGAGAGAAGAAACGTTGCTTTATTCTGGCCAAGGTGCACGGTGGAATATTTCCAGAAATCATGCACACCCCACGCCAGCCTTCTTGGCATATTTATACATGAAAGTTTCAAGGTAGCACATTCCCAGTTACAATGATTGGTTAGTAATTTACATATGATTATAATACTGTTTATGTCATTCTCCTCAGTTATGGCACCTGTGCAAGGGAAGGGTCTTCACATGGGCAAGGGTCTTCTTGGCCACAGTTGTGATTTTCAGTGTTGTAATGAAGGTAGTTCAGTTTAGGACACCCAGAATTTTCACTTTGCTGCCAAGTTGGCTAGGCCATTCAAAACATGGTAGATTAGGAGCATCCTCAAGGTTTGTATGCTCATCTGCTCCAGGATGTTTTACTTCAAAGAAAGACAACACCACCTGCTCTCTTTGATTAGGTGTTCTTTTTCATACGACTCAAGGATAGAATCCTCATTATACATGAGAATGTATCAGAAAGTTCCTCTACTAATTACGCCAGACACTTGTGAAGAAACATTCCCAAGGCCGACCATCTGGCCAAGTCAAAACAAAATGGTCAAACACAAGACCCTATATCAGAAGTTCAGCTAATGCCAATAAATAACAGGCCTAACTAACAAGCTTAATGCTAACAACCTTAAAGCTAACAACTTTAATGTTAACAAAAATGGCTAAAATTCTAACTACAAGTCATCAGTATTGGGGATTAACATGAAAACCATTAGCATTCACTCCTCTGGGTGCACACTATATTTAAATTTGTATTCATGTCTGTAGACATGCCTTAGATATGAAAAAGTCACAGATTAGTTGGTTAAACAGTGATACTTTTTTATTCTGCACTTAAGGAAATTTTAAATTGCTTTGGATACTCATTGAGTTTTAAATTAATTTTTGACATTTAGCTTGGAAGAGATCAAACAAGGTCTAATAGATGTCTAAAATTACTGATTTTTTTTTCTATAAGATAAAATTTGGAGTTCAGTATCTTGTATGTTATCATGAAATCAGGACATTTAACTTTAAAATTCTAGTAAGAAGATTTATAGAGAGTCATAAAAGACACTGCAGATGCTAGTTTTTGCTACAGAAGTCCCTATCTAATTTAGGAAAATCTATATTTCACAGTTCACTGGAAGCAATACTTTCCAAGTTTTCCTCAAGGTCTAAGATGTTGCCACAGAACATTCATGTCATAAGGCAGTCATAAACCCACTACAGAGCCTTTCATTTTTATTAATGATTGCTAGCTGGACTACATAAACCTTTAACACCTTAACAAATAAATGGTGCCTCCTGAGAAAGGGGAGATGTTGTATTTTGTGAGCCCAGAGTGGACATGACCAGTTACTTCTGAAATATTTCTACCTATATGGTTAGCAATTTCATGCTAGCACAATTGAAAGGACCACTCCTGAGATAAAATAAAACAAAACAACAGCAAAATCCCTACTGTTGTCATAGGCTGATATCAGACTACTGAAAGAATTCGTCTTGCAGTGAGTGGTAGCTGGGTGATAGCACAGCGCAGTTGAAAAAAACATTGCAGAAGATAGATAAGGTAAGACTGACTTTGCACATGCACACCCTATATTATTACATTGCAGTTCTTGCAGGAGTAGTGGCCAAAGCTATGGGATTAAGCTGTGGAGGAGCCCATGGTCATTCTTTGAAACGGGTACAGGGTACAGAAAACAGATACGATGCGCACAACTTCTAAAGATCCAAGTACTAAGGCAATGTCACATCAAGTCATATGCTAAAGTGAGGAGTGCAAAAAAAGAGCACAGAGTGGGAGACTGGTTACTTGCATACCAGGGCCAGTTTGTTGCCATTTGCAATTATCTGTGCTTTCTGGAGGGCTGAACTCACAGCAAGGCTAAGTGCATCTATTGAGTCACAGGGAATTTAACAGATAAAAGATTTTTCTGAGAAGCACATCCGTGATAAGCTGGAGATGGAATTTCAGGGAAGGTAGTTGGTCAGCAAAAAGGAAACTTCCACATCTGTTATCCAATTGTCTGGGTAATTTAGTGGTAAATTCTAGCAGTGACTGAAGAGCTTAGAGGAACCAATTTGCAAGTACCAGATATTCAGGCAGGTTTAGGCACAGCAGCTTACACATATGATGAAGTATAAGATTTGAATGAGCTTTAACAGCTCTCATAAGTAAAGGTCCAATAAATACACCTAATTCAATGGAAGAAAAACTTATGTTTATCAGTCCATACAGCACAACTATGGCTATTTTTGCAAAGATCAGATCTATGCAGTCAGATGCAGGAGTCACCCGCAAACACAGGTTCTGATGAGCATTTTAGAAAGTCCCTGAAGACCTACTGCGGAGGGGCTTATGCACGTGCCAGGCTACCCCAGAAAAAAGTAATTTAGGTGAAGATTGAAAAAGATAACATTTGCCTATAGAAATTTTTATCAAACTTGCAATATCTGCTGTAGAGCCAGTGTGGTAATGTGACAAACGCAAGAAGTTAAGATATTTGTCATCATATATACATTATTTTAACCTGAACAGGATGCCTGGAAGAGACAGTAAAAGGAGACAAAGAGTACATCTGTGCAAATAGAACTGCTGCTCAAACCCCATTTAGTAGATGAAATATATTGAAAAAGTGCTTATTAGCCTTTGCATTGTAATGTGAGGTAAAGGACCAGACCTTCTGCATAACAGAAGAGGGAGACAGTGTCACAACTGAGGGAAAAGAGTCCAGTGCGGTGTCTTCACATTTATGAACTAAAACTGGATCTATAAAGCAGACTTTAATACAGACTCTCTATTACGAGAAATTCTGCTATAGAGAACGTCTATTGTTAGAGATGATGTGTGGTGATCGCTGAGTATCATGCAAGCACTACAAGTAGCAAAACATCTGTGTGTTTAAGCTCTGTTTGGCAGAAAACAGAAGAAAGAGTATAGAAGCAGTTTTCCAAAATATTGTCAATGTTACCTGAAGCTTCTGTTTAGATTTGGAAACATCTTAAATATTCAGATTCATAAGAAATTTGCATACTATCCTGCACCATAGCTTAAAAATCAAGCCAACCAGAGAATATTACTGCAACCATGTAGTTTCACTGTAAAACAGAATGTAGGAATTGATTAGCATGATAATACTATCTTTTTGATGAGGAACAGTTTATACTGTTCTATTTTATCCTATTATCTGCAGAGGAAAAATTCATATGGAATCTGTCATACGTTTAGGATTTGTAAGATGCAGCCCTTCATAATCATTCAGTTTTCACAAGTTGTGATTTTATTCGCAGTATATTTTGAAATATCACTGTAACTGCTTGGAGGTTACCAAGGGTCAAACACAAAACTTAATTTCAGGAATAATGCATAAGTTCCCATGATCCCATACAAGCTGTATTTTTGGTTAAGAAACCAAATACAAATACACAGAGAAACTTCAGAACCAAGTTATCAATATGCGTGAAGTCCCTCTGTTTCAAGCTAATAATATATACAGATAAAAAAAAAATCAAACTGTGAAAATTTAAGTTCTCAGAACAAATTTCAAAAAGTAGATACAACAGTCTTTTGTCTTGTCTCAACTGATGGGTACTGCTGAAGACACAGGTGTCCTTTGTTCGGTTTTGGATTGATCAATGATTTATCTTGCCCAGCATATACAAAAATGAGAACACAGAGATGAACCTTAGCAAGTTGTCATGCATTGATTTTTTTATAATACTTGATTTAGGGGCACAGCCTGCAAAGAGGGGATATCAGGTGGCCCGGAATCCTGTGTAGACTTTCTCAGCTTGGACCACAATAAGTGCTCTTAACAACCTATGTGTGGCAATACATCTGGGAAATATAATACTTTATTTATAATGAGGTTAAATAATGAACCGGATTTCGTAATTGTATTAACAATTTTAATTTTTCTAATAAATCCAATATCTGGCAAACGTGATGAAAAAACACACTTACTAGCTGGGAAGTTGCTGTCATTCAGAATACAGCTGTCACTCAACCAAGGCAACAGTGGAAAAAAAAATTCTGAAATGCACTTTTTTCTGCCTTTCTAAGGCACCAGAAGGGACTCTGCTTAAGTTTAGAAACATAACTGCTTGCCTACTTTTCAATTCCTTTAATTACTTTTCCATGTGACCATTTTCACAAAGCGAGTGTTGTAAGGTTTCAGGAAAAATAGTACTTATTTCCAAATAAGTCCCTTAAAATTATGATGTTCTTCAAAAATTAATCAAATTATAATAGAAGCTATACCCAAAGCTTCAGTGCAATCTGGAAAAGGCAAAATTAGCAATCATTGAAAGAAACCTGAAGAAAAAAATATTATTTGCTCTCATTGGGAGAACACATCTGAAATAGGGCACCTGCAGGCAAATCAGCACAGATGGATTTCTTACTGCTTATATCACAGAATCACAGAATGGTCAGGGTTGGAAGGGACCTCTGGAGATCATCTGGTCCAACCCCCCCACCAGAGCAGGGTCACCTACAGCAGGGTGCACAGGACAGCGTCCAGGCGGGTTTTGAATGTCTCCAGAGTGGGAGACTCCACGGCCTTTCTGGGCAGCCTGTTCCAGTGCTCTGCCACCCTCAAGGTAAAGAAGTTCCTCCTCGTGTTTAGAAGGAACTTCCTATGTTCAAGTTTGTGCCCATTACCTCTTGTTCTATCACTGGGCACCACTGAAAAAAGACTGTTCCCATCTACCTGGAACCTTCCCTTTAACTATTTATAAATATTGATAAGATCCCCCCTCAGTCTTCTTTTCTCTAGACTAAAAAGACCCAAGTCCCTCAGTCTTTCTTCATAAGGGAGATGTTCCAATCCCTTAAGCATTTTAGTAACCCTTTGCTGGACCCTCTCCAGCAGTTCCCTGTACTTTTTGAACTGGGGAGCCCAGAACTGGACACTATACTCCAGATTTGGCCTCACCAGGGCAGAGTAGAGGGCAAGGATGACCTCCTGCACACTATTTCTGATACAAGCCAGGATGCCATTGGCCTTCTTGGCCACCAGGGCACATTGCTGGCTCATGATCATCCAGTTGTCCACCAGGACTCCCAGGTCCCTTTCAACAGAGCTGCTCTCCAGGAGGGAGAGCTTTATATCACCTTATAAAGTCATGCTTCCTTACCATTTCCTTTGCATCAGTGGAAGAACAATGTGGCTGTAATAGCTGATGCTCCTGTGGAGCTCAGGGTGTGCCAGGAAAGCTTCTCAACATACAGCCTTTCAGCCTCAGTTTGACCTTGCTTGGTGGGCAGTCTTCAGCTTTCATGGGGCAATCTGTTTCGCTGGTAATTTATGTCCTTAAAAGCAACTGCTCACTTCTAGCCTGAAACAGGCCAGTGTAGGGAGCATAAAACATGTCCATCCACAGAGATTTCAGTTGAAACGTTAATGATATCTTTCCTGTCTCTGTTTTCACATGACACTTTTCTTTGAAGGCAAAACAAAGCTGAAAAGGACCTGTGATGTATCACAGCTGTCTGTTTTCAGAGGGGACACTGCAGTGTTATGAAAATGTCAGGAGCTGTTTTGGATGTTGGGATCAGAGCTGCTGTTAGGAGGAAATGCAGAAGTACATAAAGATATTTACCACCTTTTTTCCAACAGCAACAGCAGGGAGTGGTGAAAATCCAGATGTGTCAGATAAAGCATTGGCACTGTAACTAAAATTATTGTTGATTAGCTAAATTAGATAAATGCTGGAGAAGACGATTATCATTAGCAAACCTGGAAAAAGGTCATAATAATTTTTTTATCTAAATTCTTGCTAGAACTGAAGAGTGTGAGAGGAGGGGAACTGAAGAGTTCAGAGATGGCAAAAGATGTAGTAAAAACACTCAGTACTCACCTAAGCTTTCATGCTTAATCGCCTGATTAAGAAATTAACCACATTTTCCTCAGTAGGAAACCATTTTTCAGACACACTGTATGGTAACATCTTCCTTCTTCTAGAGAATAATTTCTAAACCACCATATATTTATTTATACCAAATTTATACCAATATTTTGCAAGAGTTAGGGTACTTAAGTTAGGATGTTGTAATGGTGCTATTTCTGGGTATCACGGCAGGGCCTGTGTGCACGCCTGGTTCGCTTCAGTCATCAATTCCGTGAGTGGTCCAGAAACTCCACTTATAGTTGTTTTCATGGATGAGATAATGAACTGGTTTGAAAAAATGGACCAACTTGAAGCTAGGTGACTTATCTTCCAGCCATCTTCCCAGCAAAGTTTTTGACTAAGTGGTGCAAGAGGTCTCTGGGTGGGAATTTTTGCCCGTCCAGGGCAGATCCTGCTGGGCAAAGAACAATTTAAAAAGGCTTATTTGACAAAGTAGGTGGATAACCTGGCAATTTCAGAGACTTCCCTAGGTAGTTCTTGCTGAGCTTGAACACAGTCCTGGTCTGGAACTGGTCCAGCAGATGCAGAAGTATTTACATAGAATGGTCCTTCATGCATGGATAAGTTAGCAAGATGGTTTGCACATACTTTACGACCATCAGTAACAATGGATCATGCATGTGCTGGAGTGGCCGTGAAGGACAGTGGGCCATCTGGATGGTTAGGACCAAGCACAACAGCAGTTCAGGGAGTCTCATTCATTCCAGCTGAAGACATCATTGAAAGGAGCCTTGCAACAGGTACTCCTACCACCTGGCCGTGACCAACCCTTGCTTGAGATATTTGGTTGCCCGTATGAGCATTACTTTGTGCCAAGATTCAAAGAAATTAGCTTTGTTTTTATTTTAAATACATATTCTGTGCATGAGAGTCTGTGCAGCAGCAGCCTGCCTGTGTAGCCTAACAGTTACCCAGATATTGGTCTGAACTGAGCCCAGAAAGTTTCCGTGTAACTGGAAAAAAAACCAACAAGACAACAATTCAGCTTCAAACTGAATTTCAGATTAATGTAGTTCATCCAAGAAATTATGAGTCTTCAGTTTATTGTGTATGTGACTATCGGTAGTTCTATCAGAAAGAGTAAGTCATTAATGGAAATTTTCAACAGCTACTGAACAGAGTTTGCTTCAGTGCATTCGTTTTCCAAAAATACCTCATTGAACACTTTTGCTGCTGTGAGCACATCTTAAGGAATGCAGAGCTTGAAGCAAAGATTGCAGAGAACGAATTCTACGTGCCTGACATGCTTCAGTGGAAACTAGATGATGTTATACCCATCCAGTTAGGAACAAGAACTCTGTGTAGTACCTGTCCAGCTAGAAGACAGTCTTCTGTCCCCCACCCTATGCATATTTTTGTTAAAAAAATCTGAGAGCCAACCACCAGAAAGTCTGTTGGAAAATTCCTTAAAAAGACTAAATGCTCATATAAGTAATTTCATTTGCAGAGCTGCGCAACCATATATATAGACGTGGCAAGTCAGACCAAAGGGAATGTGTGTCACTGTAACCCAGATTTGTGAAATAGCCTCGCTTTAAATAAATCTTTAAAAATACCATGTGAATTCTGGGCAGGATCCTGTCTCTCTTGGTTTTGCCAGTGAAAGAATTGCAATGCAGAAACACAACAGAACAAGGTCTGATGTTCTTTTCTCTGGCAATGGAAATGGATGAAAACGTTTCTTCCTCCAGCTGCCCCCCCTGTGGTGTGCTGAAGTCCATTGAGCTCTCTCCTGTGCCAGGATAACCTTTTGAAAGGCTGCACTGAAGTGACTACATTTAAGACAGTATGTTTTGTTTTAGTCTGATGCTCCATTTTACACCTCAGCCCTGCCGGGAGGTGGATCACCATACTTTGCTGGGGGAATGAACTATGGTGGAAGGGCAACCTGTGCCGGGAGAAAACAATTGTTTTCTAAATGACCTCATCCACAGTTACCTTAACCTGATGTAGCAGTGTGTAGCCAAGGGCTCAGTAGTGCTGGTGTGAGAACAGGGTCAGGGCTGTGTCGCTGCAGCTGGGAGGAAGAGTTGGCCCTCTTGGCAGCTCCAGCACTGCAAATCACATGCCAGCGTGGTGACAATCTAGATTGTATCTTCCACACCGTTACACCAGGTTTCAGTTTATATTTCCATTTCTTCAGGCTTCTGTGCTTGAAGATTTTTTTCTGAGGCCAAGTTAAGATAATGCAGGAAAGACATGTTTTTTCACTGAAATATAAAGATATCCCGTGTGTGTATGGTTGATCCTCATCACCTTCATCAGCAAAGGAACAGCAGACAACACCTAATCTCATATGAAGCCTCCTACCCCTTGATACCATTTCAAAAGTATCTGAGGCAGTAGAGTGAGTTTGTACCAGAGCATCACTTTGTATTATCTCCCTATGGAGTCAGTGGTGCCCCATAATGGCTTAAAAGACAGATTCATCATTTTGTTGAGTGCCAGCCTAAATGACCAGCTGAGGAAATTGTGAGAACAGTCATTTCATCAGTTCTCTGGCAAATGCAAATGACAAAGGAATTTGAATGAACCAAAGCAAATCAGCGTATGGATTAACCCATTAGGAGGAAATAACCATTCTGGAAGAACACTAAATGGGGTGAGTCGGGGTGAATTTTACTTTCCAGGGTCAAACACAGGAAAATCACTTGTAAAGAAGAGTAAGTTTCTAATAAATGTTTAAATAATGCAACTTGTGTGTCAGCTAGCTAATTTGGTGGGAGAGAGTGAACAGCTCTGTGGTAACAGAGAAGACCTCCAGGCACTGCAGACAACCAGGAATCAGCAACAATTTAGAAAATTATCTTCAAGAAGCCACATCCTGATAATAGAAATAGCTATTCTTGAGCATTCAGAGATAACCTGCTTTCATATAAGGAAAATCAATACCTTCCACAGGTAAATTCTAGTATATTTCAGCTTTTCTGCTGGGCCATAGGGCTCTGCTCGTAGCTGAAATTGGTACTAATCAGAAAATCTAGAAATTTGCTTTTATTATAATAATTTTACATCTCTTCCTTCTAAGTGCTTGCACGTTAAAGTAATAAATAAATAAATAAATAATCAGTATTGTGTTATTAAATTTGACTCTAAAAGACTAATAGATGCATTAAATTTTGATGTAGACAATACAGATGTGTTTTCTGGTCAATGGCTCTAATGACAGCTGGAGATTCATGTGAGGTTTAATAAGTTGCTTATAATGCGTAATGCAGGTCCAGTCTGAGATGGTATTCTTTTCCCCTTCAGTTGTGCTACACAGCACAATCAGAAGTACAGTAACCAGCTAGAGTATCTGTCTTTGAAAACATTTCCAAAGCCACCTTGGAGTGAAGATGAAGTTTAGTACAACATACTACAAAAGCAAGCTTTTCTTCTCTAAATAAGAAGAATATTATATTCTTAGCTGTCTGTGCAGTACTGTGGAAATAGTCTTTGGAAATAGCATTTTCCTTGTAGAAAGAACTGCTTCCAATTTTATTGTGTGCATTGCAGGAAGAGGTAAGAGATTCTACAAGTTTTGGACTAATGAACAATGCTTAAAAAACAGAGCTGTGTTGCAGTACAGAGTTACTATGCTTTAGAAACACAACAAACGGGTATTTCCCTAGTGTACACCATCACTTTTTCTCGGTGTTACTATCTACCTTTGCCAAAATGATCGTGTGTATAGGATGGCAGATGAAGCTAACCATTTGCCAGA
Source organism: Vanellus vanellus (assembly GCF_965231255.1). Taxonomy (NCBI): domain Eukaryota; kingdom Metazoa; phylum Chordata; class Aves; order Charadriiformes; family Charadriidae; genus Vanellus; species Vanellus vanellus. The sequence continues at coordinate 32,070,826 of NC_138908.1, forward strand.
AAAGTAAAAGTATACAAATAATGATCTATATTCTCAACATATAAAAAAAAGACTTAAAAGCCTTAAATAACTCAAAAATTCACATATCTGGAATAATTTGTACTATAGTTAAGAAGACACAGATTTTTACATTGGGCAAAGCATGTCCTACAACACTGAAAATCATTGCTATATCATATCCAGCTATTTGTATCCATATTCTAGTGTGATGTGCAAATAATATTCCTCCGAGCATGTTGTTATTTCCCTTCTGCCTGTGTAGGCAATGTTTGTGTCCCAGAGAGGAACTGATACGAGTGCTCAGGATATTTGACCATTTTTTAACAACAACTAAATATAAGGCTTTGAAAATGTTAGAGGAAAATATGTCCTGCCAGATCCAACAGCTTGGGAGAGACGAGGCTACTCAGCTCCACACCCCTGGGATGTCCTGCCTGCCATCCTGCCCCTTGGTTCCTCGGGGCTTGTGTGATGGGCTGGTGTGAGCCTGGGAGCGGCCAGGGCAGGGTATTTTTTGGGGGTCCCCCTCCTGCCATTGTCACTCCGTGTGCCTTGATGGGTGTGCAGACGAGCTTTATCACATAACCTAGCAGAAAGTCTTGTAGGCATTGGGACACCACCCTCAGATTGCAAAAACTAGCTGGTGTCATGAGTTCAAAGAGGTCCTGATGTACTTTTGTCCATCCCAGCTCCTTTCTATTCCTCCTGCTTTATGGACACCCCATCCTGCAATTCACAGCAAATATAGAAAGAGCAAGAGAGGTCCACATGGAAAGCACAAAGGGCTCAGGAGATTAAAGTTATCCAAATACATTTATGAAAAATGTCCAGCTTCTGGTGACTTAACTACACTTGATGAAATAGCTTCCAAAACAACCAGCCCAAGCAAAACACATGCTGTTTGCATATCGGAGCTTGCACAAGCCTTTTTCAACAGAGTGTAAGCTTGTCTTGAAAGCAATCAGCAGTCTTTACATTGTGGGGAGATGCAATTTATAAATGCCATTCCTGAAGTTGTCACAAAAAAAAAAAATCTTATTGTCTGTTAAAAGTGAAATACTGCAACATAGTAACAAGTTAATGTGTGATGATCATTCAAAATTTGACAGGATTCAGTCCTTACTCCTAAGTCTGTTGAAGCTGCACAATGACCAGCATATGACGTTGACCAGCATATGACATTGTGCCTAAAATAAGAAGGACTTTTATGTGCAGATTCAGTATCAATATGGCTGCCTGACACATGCCAATATATAATGCCAATTTGCAGTCTGTGAATCACTCCCACACAGTGAACTGTGAACTGTGACCATGTTTTTTTTTTTTTTCAAATGCACTTCACAACAATCGAAAAGAGAAAACAATATACCTCCTCAGTTCACGATTTCCAAGAGGTAAACATTTACAAGAGAAAGTGAACATAGCTAGTTGCCTATATTCTGACTTCAGTCCCTTCATTTTCCTTTGATAATTATGAAGATTTTATAAGATTTTTCTGGACTCAGCTATAAAAATCATATTGCTTTTTTTTTTCCTTCTGAGGCTATAACAAATCTAGATTTCTGTTTCAAAAGCGCAATATCAGTGTGAGATATATGTGGGTTGCTTCACAAGCTTCTTAACGGAAAATATGTAGAGGAAACATTTATTCTGCTGTTCTAATCATGCTGATCTTCAGAGGCACCGTAACATGACAGAATAGCAGGAACCGGTACCAGTAAAGGTCAAAATGCCTTCCTTAAAGAAAATCTTGTCCATCTTTACAACTATTGTAGAAACAAAAGAACATGCATAATGAACAGAAGCCATGCCATCACTCTACTGGCAGACAAAAATGGGCTAAAGCAGGAGTCAGGATGCCTGTGAACACAAGAACCACTGAATACCGCCCAGTAATATATTAAATTTGGAGATGACAAGGTCCTCTTATCACAGGGACCATCAGCTTTTAACTGTGGGAGGTTCACAGCAACATGAGCTCATTGACTTACTTGGATGAAAGCAGCCACAAACTGCAGTCAAAATTTCAAGCATTGTGAATATCTAACATATCTATTTTTGTGAGGTCAAAAATACTAGCCAGCAATTTGCAAGGGTGGAATCAGGGAAAATACTGGTTTTTCCTCTTCAAGACAGGCAGGATCCAAGAGGGTGGAAACCAAGATGGCCTCGTCATTTCTGACTGCTTCATTACACTGCAAAGGATGTCATCCTTTAATAGATGTCATCTATTTAACTTCTAATTAATCTCAGTGGGATGGAAATTTGTCTAAGAATCTGCTGGGATATGGGAAGGGCAGGGGGAATACCAAAACTGCTCTAATATCTTCTTGTCAAAGTCTTGAACTTGCTTCCTTATTAAAAAGTAAATTTTAAAAAATTTAGTGTTAGCCCTGCAGGATGTATCCTTAATGCGAAGCAAAGTGGAAAACGAGCCACTTGCAATTAGCAAAGCAGATATATTAGACGCATTTATTTGTAGACTCCAAAGTTTAGACCACTGTGCTTAGGCTACCTGTGCAGGGGTTCCTGGCAGAATGGTCATGATGTACCCTGCACCTTCTGTAGTACCGAAAATCTGCATACAGCTGGTAAATCCTGTGCTGTGCATCTACTGAAAGGAAAAAGAAAAGATCTAAACATTCTGTCTTAAAAAATCATAATCTCTTTTACATATTGAAGTACAAATCCTCTTCTTGAAGTTTTCTCAAAGTCCCATTCTTTTAAGCAAGGGAAACAATACTGCCTTACTTGTACAGTCACTAATGGTTCACCAGTGCGATTCACATTTCTTTGCCTATTGGAGAATTTCATCATTCACCATCACCATCACCATCGGATGATGAGGACTAGAGAGGTGGTTAGGCATATTCACATGGGATTTACTATATCAGAACATGCTGTCACCCTGACCATTTGTCCCTCTTGGCTGGGGATGTATGATGTCTTGTGTCAGAAACTGGTACAGCCTTTTTTTTTTTTTTTTTTTTTTTTTTTATGCTGAATTGCATATTCATTTAGCCAGCAAAGATCACAGCCTCTTACAGCACTAAGTGCTGTCGGTTCCTATTGATGCTTAATTCACAGGAGGTGTTCAGCATCTGCTGGGACCAGGTCTGAAGGAATTAGAACTCATTGCTGCAGTTTGTCTTAATTAGGATATTTTCAGTGGAGGAAGCTAGCACTGGCAGGCAGACGTTGCCCATTTGAGAAGCTTATGATCCAAGCTGACATTTCTTCTCCTAAAGGGACAAGTGAATAACACAAGTCAACAGAACAAAGTTTAAGCTATTCTTCATCACTATAGCTGACAGGGATAGCCTCTTCTTGAGCTGCTTACCTTGCACGATCCAGGCAGCTCCCCCTTCTCCCACCCCCTGCCTCAAAATTGGGCTAATTGGAAAGAATGACTTAAAAATAAACTATCCCCATGTCATCTTCCTGGTCTGTAATTTGTTAAGCCAGATTTGCCATCCTGTCTGACCTGCACAATTACTCTAGTGTTTTAAGAAGCTAAAAAAATAACCAGGCCAGAGGGGATGGGCAGAATGGGAAGCCTCCCCTGACTACAACTTTTATTATTATTATTATTATTATTATTATTATTATTATTATTATTATTATTATTATTATTATTATTATTATTAAATCCAGTTGGTCTGGATGACAGTCCTGCTCCACTTATCCTCTGTCCCACGGTTGCAGGGACAGGCTGCTAGCAGGCTGCTATTGCACGAGTCCATTATAGCACAAGGCATGGCTGCCGTGATGGGCCTCCAGGCAGCATATGGCAGGCACCGGTGGCAGGAGGCCAATCAAGCCCTTAACATCTGCAGGCAAACGACCTTTTTTTTTTCCCCCGTGTCTTGCTCTTAGTGCAGGCCTGTTCAAAAAGATACTCTAAACAATACTTTTAATGGTTTTGGTCTCAGCCCTCGATGTTGCAAGTGAAGCTCACATAAACCCTGGCGAAGAAGGAACTAGTAATTTTTCTGCACAAATAAGCTATTGATTTTTTTTTTTTTTTTTTCAAAATATTATCCTGTCTGAAGGCACAGTGTTATTTACAGTACAGCTGAAAAGAGGGACACCTCCTGAAATATCATAATAGGAGATGCCAGTGAATCTCGGGGATGGTTGTTTTATTGGACAATAGCCTGGAGCTGACTCCATGCCCATGAATGGTGTGCTAGGCCTGAGGTTAAAGATACCACTCTCCTAAAAGGAGATCAGGAGCAGGACAACCTAAGGAGCACTGGTGAGATCTGCCAGGCTCTGGTGGAGAAGAAGAGAGCAAGCACGGACAGGACGGGCAGACTCTCCCAGCTTCTCCCAGCAGGTGGGAATTAACGTAGGAAGAAACATATTGGTTGTCTTAACAAAGGATTAATGGTTGTATAATACAGAGACCTGCAATCCTCTCAGTGTTGTGTGTTTGATGGACTCATTTGATCGAGGTAAAAAAGAGGATGGTCCCCACGGATCCAGGCATGGGGTTCCAGGGGGCACAGCTCTTGTGGAGAGGCACAGCCTTAAGCCAGCCCTATCCCTATGGGAAGTTTGCAGAAAACAACTGCAGAGCTGTGTGTCAGGAGCAGGCTGCTCTGTGAGGAGAGGAGAGCTGGAGCTTAGGGTGGCACCATGCTGCAGGGGCAGTGGCCTTCCCAGCAAGCACCCATTGTGGTGGCCAAGCCAGAAAAGCAGGGCAGGTCTGATGACAGCAGCCTGGGTCAAACAGGGTCCAGCAGTCACCAGCCAAGCCCCTAGAGATGGGGTAGGTTCAAAGTCAAGCCCAGAAGTCAAGTCAGTGTGTGATCAACAGCATACATCACCAGCCATGGGTAGGGCTGCAACACAGCTCAGGCAAAGAGCTCCAGAGAGATGGAAGACATGCTTGGTGGAGGCTTCTCACGACTCTTCCTCAAACAGCTCTTTTTAAGGCTGCACAGCAACACCACAACTGATCTGGCCTTAAGATCAGTCAGGCAGACCTTGGGGATGGGGTGGGTGTGTGCACAGGGTCCTGACACACCGTAACTCAAACAATATTAAAGTATTTCCTTTCCTTTGATACAGCCAGAGCAAAGTGTTAATTTAGTATTAATCTAAATGCTTTGTGAGCATGAACAGGTCTTGCAGCGGATGAAGATGGTCATCTTCATCTAGAGGATGCCAAGGTTTGATAGCAGGAAAAGCAAGACCCCTTCTTGCAGTCAGACTGATATAAAGACAAATGAGTGTTGTGTAGAGTGGAGCCTTCATTTCTTCCTGCCTCATAATGCACAAGAGGGTATATGCAGAAGAACACATTTCCAGAAGCACTCAGAGTGCTCTGGGTCATCCTTTCTCTGAAGTTAATGAATGCCAACAACAGGAGCAGAGTCAGTCTTAACCATTTAGAAATCCAGACAGTAGTTCCCCCAAAAGTGTGTGCTAGGGTCACTTTGCAACAAATGTGATTCTCCTTTTCACTAAAAGGCACATAAAAAAGATTATTTAAAAAAAAAAACACAAAACAACAAACCCGACATAATTAAAAGAGGGGTAGAACTGATTGGTGCAAAGGAAGCTAATTCTGGTCCCACTCATTTCACCAGGGCTGGGACTTCTCAGTATTGCTATTCCCTATTTCCTAAGGGTGTTTACTACTTTATGCTATTTCCTCTTCCTGCTGGGGAAAAGGGACAAAATACTGGGAAGATATTCCCATACAGTTGCTAATTATACATTTTTAGCTCTGAATCCATTTTTTACATGCTCTAGGATTTTACATATAATTAATTGGAAAGGTATCAAAGCAGAACATCATAAAAAAGTGAGGGCTAGTATTTTTTAATGAATGGGGAGGAGGAGGGAAGAGAAAATTTATCATTCCATTTCAATTGATTCAGGGACTACACACAGGATGAAAAATTAAAACTAAGGTGTTGGAAAAAGAAAAAGGAGGACTGAAGGGAAGGAAAGCAGACTCATACCAAAAATGTGTTTCCTCTCTATTATTAATGCCCTCTATTTCTTTCTCTTGGTACAGAATTCTTTAGTAATACTTTTCTCCATGTATCATGATAGCTAGTTTTACTTTTTTTCTGACATTTTTCTTATTTATGACTATATTTCAACACAGGCATATTCTACCCTGTCAGTCTTATGTCCTATGAAAGACAGCGTGTGCTCAAAAAGTGATAAAAAGCCAGTCATATTTTCTGTCTTACATAATAATAGTCTGCATACATACGTGCGAGTGTGCACATATGGACTGTGTACACACGCACATAAGCAGGAATGGCTGTCTCACCAGCTTTCTCAAGACTGGATGGTCCTGGTCCAGGATCTAAGCTGTTCTTTTCCATTATGTGGTGCATCAGCAATGATTTTCTATCTCCTGCCAAACTCCTCCAACTGAAAAATTACTTTTTCATATGCTACTGTTGCTTCAAATGTGCAGGCAGTTCGTTCTTCTGTGGTCCCCTAAGTCCAGGCTCTGGATTGTTTTCTGCTTTTTTTTTTAGTACGAGCCTTCTTAGGCCACAGCAATCCCTACATATGGGTGTACTTCAATTATATCCACATAAGAGCATAATGGGGACTAAGTTTTCTTTTACACTTGGATTTTTAAGTCAGTGGGGTTTGCAATGAGGTCACCTTAGGAGCAGAGGTACAAAACTCTGAACACACTTATCATGTGGGCTGGTTAAAATACTTGATGGTGTAAGATATTTTTATCAGTTGTGTCTTCTTGCCTGATAGGAAGGCATTGAAAAGGAAGGTACAGTAAAGACACAAAGGTTTAGGTCTCCTGTGTGAATGTGTAGCTCTAAAGGTTTTCTCCATCTTTGCTTCCCTCTTCTATGCCCACAGAAGTTGGTGGGTGGCTCCTGTTGAGTTCAGTGAGTGCTGGGCTGGCACAGAAGGGCCCTTATTCCTATGGGGGCCCATATCTCCGGCATGTAACACAATGAGTTCTTGCACTGATCATGGAAGAAGTGATACTTGGCAATGAACACAGCTGAGGTCCCATCTTCTATGGCAGAACTGCGGTGTGTTTGTTCAGCAGAGAGGATGACAGTGCGAAGGACAAGAGAGTACTATGAGAGCAGATAAAAGACAACAAATTCTGTACCTTTTGAGAAGGGGACGGTATGGTATGCATATGAACTAAAGAAGGAAAACTTTCCTCCTTTAAAGAATGAAAAACCCACTTCCCCTCAAAATACAATACTGAGTTGATTCTTCCCCAAAGGAGAATCTTCCATCTCTGTGAATATGTATAGATGTCCTCTTGAATTTTCAACATTGGCATTTCTTATGCCCTGCCACTGTTCAATCTGTGTTGTCATGTACAGCAGATACAGCAAAACCATATGCCAGTTAAACACTTTTTTTTTTTTTTTTTTTTTTTTTCTCTTCTCCTCCTGTCAGCTTTCAGACCTCTGGAGTGCTCTGGAAAGGAGTGCTCTCTTCTTTCAGGTGGTAACCACCATTCCTACACGTAAAAGAAGGAAGAAACTTGAGGTTAGAGAAACAGCCGATGATTGAGGATTTTAGCTATCAATTTTATATCAATTTTACAAGCAGAGAAGCCTGTTCAAATTGCTCTGTCTGCTCCATGTGTTGTTATGCTGCAGCTACTAGCTAGCCTGTGTCAGAGGCTGTAGGTGGTGTAAGAGGAGTTTATATTTGAGACCAGGCAAACTAAGGTCAATTTGATCATCAAAGGAAACGTAATGAGTTCTGCATGACTTTTCTCTTTTGTCACAATCTCTGCCAAACTGTTTGTCCTAGAAATGCTATGGGTTCGGCATTTTGGCTTGAGGTTGGTACTTTGGTATGTTTCAGTCCTGATCCAAGAGTGGCATACTGCACCCTACATAGTCCCTGTAAGGTTTCAGTGTACAGCTCCTCAGTATTAATAATCAGTGCCGAAATCTGCAAGTGGAATATTTAAATAAGACAAATTCAAAACCGATAAGGAGCTTGGAAGGCATTCTTTGAATATGTGTTAAGGCCGGGAAGTAACTGTTTCCATGGGATAAGAGGTTAAACCTTTATTTCTAAATCATCTGCATATAGCATCCCACCTAGGGGGACAGTGTAATGTCTGATAAGGAGTTGAGCTGAATGACAACTCACCTGTAGTATTTCAGGCATTAGATATGTATGGGAAATGTTAATTCACTTTCAAAGAAACTTCCTAGAGATTCTTCTCTATTCCACAATGACGTTACAGAAGACAATAGTTTGGATTAAAGCCAGCACTCCAAAGCCTTTCCTCCAAAATTTGTTCAAGTCAATGGGGCAATTTCCAGTTACCACAAGATGAAGACCTTGATGGGATCTCAATTTCCACTGAGTTGTTTTAGAATTTGACATTATGAAAAGATATAGTTGGAAACAGATAAACACACAAATATTTTGTGTGTATGTGTGTGCACGCGCGCGCTAGTTTCAAATATCTAAAGAAATTTTAGTGGGGATGAAAATAAGGAAAAAAATGCAGACATTCATTTAGTCTCATCCAAACTTTTCTTCAACTAACTTAATGCAATGACAGAGGAATTATTTTAATTGAAGGTTTATGTTAAATACCATTCAATTGAATAAAGGGATGGTTATTTAAGGAACAGATGCTCATAGGTCTTGTTTGTTACCTTAAGCTATTGAAGGCATTTAATTACACTACTTTGTAGAAGTCACATGTCTTCATAGTTTTGAAAAGATGACCTGAAAGAGTCCAAGCTTCATCTCAAAAAATACAATTTAATCCAATTATGAGGAACATGAACAAAAAGCTGTGTTTGGAAACAGTTACTAAGAGTGTTTTCTTTTTCATTTTGGGAAAGCAACTGTTGCACAGTTTTAGCACATCTGTGCCATAAATAACTCTTAAGAAATCTCGCCCAATTCTTTAGGGTTTTGTAATTCATATATTCATGGTTTTAAAGCCAGAGAGACCATTAACTCATCCAGCCAGTCCTACGTGATAAAGCCCAGGGAATTCCATTCAGTTACTATCACATTGAGTCCAACAGCACATGCTGTGGGCTTAAGCCTACCTCTGGAACACTACCCTGACTTGCCTGGCCAGCTCTAAGAGAAGGAGAACATGCCCCTTTCAAGATTGGTTCATGCAGTGATTAATCTTCTGAAGTGTTTAATACATGTATCTTATTTCTAACTTTAATGTGTCTGCCTCAATTTGGCAGCTCTCAGTTTTAATTCCCTGGAAGGCAGTACACCCCTAAAATGCATATGGTTTTTAGGAAGAGAAGATGAGCATGACCTCTGCAGAACCATCAGTAAATCACAGTTCCCACTGAAAGCTAGCAAGGTTTTTAATGAGTGACAAGGGGTTTGTTGATGTATCTATACATTTAAGTTTTATGTGACTGACCCTTCATCTAAAATCATGGTCAGTTCCAAGAATTGGCTTTTTCAAATCCAGGATTCAGACTGCTGGAAAAGAGGTATGATTCACTTATTATTTGTACTATTATTCACTGTATGGTTGGGTACTGGGGCAAAGAGGAGATCTCTGCTTTGCAAGGCATTAATGTAAACCAAAATTTTGAGATTAAAAATGAATAACACTGAGAAATTGAAATAATACACTCATTGGAAGTTGCTGCTACACAGAGGAAAAAAAAAAAAAAAGGACACAGAAGAATTATGGTACCATTCATTTCAACTTTCTTGCAGGCAGGAGAAAGGAAGCTTTTCAGGAGTCCTAAGGTGTCCAGTAGGGTCGTACAAAAGCAGAGCTCTACTTCTCTCAAAATTGAGTTCCTTCATTGAACTACTAGTTCTCGTTGCATCTAATTGATTGTCAGAAAAGGAACCCTGTGAGTACATGGTCAGTAAACATACTTACTCGAGGGAAGTTATGGAGCAAATATAGCACGACCAGCCACAGTTCTTTGGGTGCAGGGATTTGTGATCCCACTAGGGAGAGCTCATGCACCGCGTTCTTCTCACTGCAAACAACTGTTCCAATATGGTCCTGTCTTTACCTATACCAGCTCTCAGGATTATAGCAGATGTGTGAGGGCTGAAGCATGTGCATATAATATTTAAAAAGGCAGAATACAGCAGGAAATAGCTGGGATGTTTCTGCCTATACCCTTGTTCTTGTAATCAGGTTTTCCACATTGTTTCTGAGGTGTAAGATTTGATAACAAAACCAAAACAGACTGCAGCTGTTTTTTTCCATAGGTCAAGAAATATAGATCACCACCCCACTCATATCTGTCCCTTGTATACATGGCTTGTATTTGGAACCATTCTTTCTGCGCCTTGGCTTCTTATCTATAAAATTGAGATAATGATACTTTTTGCACCTGCCTTTGCTAGCTAGTTGGCACAGCCTTCAAAGCAGGGGCCAGATGTGCTCTCACTTTCAATTGCAGCCCCCCGTTTTTACTATATCCTGAATAAGACATTATCTGAAGCATATCCTCAGCGTAAAAAGGAAATACTAATGATTGTTTGGGGAAGATGTTTGTTGTACAAACAAAACAAAAACAAAACAAAAGTAAAGTTGGGCATAACCGTAGAGAGCAGGTTCATTTTCTAATCTTGGAAAGCTGGCTTGCATTAACATACAATTTCCATCTGGGAGCTGATACTGGTATTTCTAACACAAGCACTTCTATAGCAAGCTGCTATTCACTAAACAGCTGTAAGGGCTGCTATAAACCACCAGAGGCTGCTATTACCAAATTAAAAATAAAACACTGCCAAACACTCAGATCCATTACAGGACACGTAGGTCTTCCTCCTTCCCACACATATTGATATCTCCCTTCCAGTGTCTTGCCCCAGTCCTCCTCAAGCCAGTCCAATTTGGAAGGAAGAAAAGGAAGTCTGGGAAAAGCAGGGATGTTGGGTCCCTTAATTTTAACAAGTATGAAGGGGAAGAGGTACTGCAACGAATTGATTTGCCTGTATGTTTTGTTTCTCTACCTTCCTCATACAGACCCTGGTCATTCATTATACTCTTGGCACATGGAGAAGCACAGTGACCACAGTGTCAGGCCCAGGGAGGTGAACCTGCCAGAGCAGTGCTAAAGTAATCCTTTCCCCATATCAAGCGGTAACTGCATTTCCCAAGGCACAAATTGGAGAGAATCACAGCCAGGCTCCTTGAGCTACCTACAAGCAAGACCTCTGCAGCCCCAGCACAGGTCACAGCAGCCCCTGGGGTCTGCTGTCCCTGCAAGCCATGGTCACCTGGTGGCTTTGCATTTGCTTTTGCCTGCCTTGGGATGCTGAGGGGAATTTTCATCCTTGGAGGAGCAAGCAGGACCTGCCCGTCTGATATGGTTTTGGTCCCTATTTATACACAGTCCACTTTTATAAACTATTTACAGCCAGGGCTGTCAAATGCCTGTCTCTTGCCTGTACTCTACACAGATAGCCAGAAATGAAACCTTGTTCTTTTCTGATCCTCAGCAAAGACCAATCTGGCTGGCAGGCTGATGACTGGCTTTCTTGGTACAACACTTTGCTGCTCTCTGTTTGTATTCATCATAAAAGTTTAGGTCAGGACGGGGAAGTGTCCTTGTGCACCTGGAAGATTTGTAAGACCAAGTCTTCATCTTATTATCTCACTGTGTCAGTCACTCTTACTTGTAGTCCAGTCACGCTTACTTGACTAGTTGTGCTTAATTGCCAACAGTAAGGGCCAGATTCAGCAACGTCCTCACTAACAGAAGCTAGGATAGGCCACCAAAAGAAACCTGAGAAACCCCTGCAATTATGAATCAAATAACAAATAAAACAGTGCTTTTTAGAGAGGAGAAAGGGAAAAGGGCCAGCGTAATCCATCTAGAGAAGTTATTCCTTTGTCAAAGTGGAATATTAAATATTTGAAGTCCTCCTGAGTTCTTGCTGTGGAAAATCTGGAGCCTCCTGGTGCCTCTTTTGACATCTTCTCATGGCTTCCTAGTATCAGATCCTGAGGCACTATCATAACTCTACTGGATGTAATGCCTCACTTTAAACTATGTGTCATCAAATACTACCATTTCCTAATAAATTGCTGCAGCTCCTGCAGCTTGTTTGCCTTTACCAAATGTCTTTTACAATATATTTGTCACCCCAAAGACGTGTGGTTCTGCATGAGATAAGGGTGACAGCCCACCCTAGCACAATTAGTCAGAAGTATGCTTGCTCAGACTTACAGATGGTACTCTGCATTATTTTTGCGCTTTTAACGACTTGACCACCCTTTAAAGTGGGTAGACAGACAGATTACATTCAGACATGTCCACTTGCACTTCCTTTGCTCCTTTCTCTTCACCAGACTGTTTTACTGGTCTGCTCAAGATCTGGATATCCATGGCAGAAGGGGAGAAAGGAGGATGGGGAACTTCTTTTTAAGGCCTCGTCAGTTTGATATACTTCATAAAAAATAGCTTATTTCCACATTAAAATCTGTTCCCCAGCATCTAAAAGAGAAAACACTTCCTCAAAAGAAAAAGCAAAAGGAGAAAGCAGATTCCCAAAAGTTTACAGACAGAAGCAAAGCACCCTGTAGGTATCCAGTGGAAAGAAGAGGAAATAAGTAGAAAAGGCTAACAGACAGGCCTGAACATTTTACATATGTTGTTTTATTGTGTTTGGGACTCATTTCTGTTAAAAAGAAAAGGAAGAGGCATTCCACAAAGTGGAAAAATGGTAATGATTTGCAGCGGTAATGGAACACAAAAGTCTGGCTCACATAACCAGGCTTAAGTGAGCCTGTTCGCATCGTATCTCAAGGAACAGCTTCCAGCCCTGTGTTGAAAAAAATACAGCTGAGAGGGAGAAAGTCTTTGCTTATAGGTCTCCTATTAGTGGAAGGAGAAGACTGTTTTAAAATTCAGAGTTACCCGTGGGCTAAGAAATGTAAGTCTGCTTTAGAGTGATCCACATGTCTAAAAGGACTATATATTCCTAAATATTACATGTGATCTGAGTGGGGAGCCTACCTAACACCAAACCCTAGGAGAGCTGTACTAGGCAGCAGAGTAACAGAAGAGAAGAAGTGATCTGGGGAGCTCACAGAGGGGATATGTCTCAGCACCTCAGCAGCATTGCCTTGATCTGGGCTTTGTTGTCCTGCAGGACTGGTGATACTATCCCAGCGCTTGATTATCTTCACCTGCAAGTAAGTCCTACTCCAGGAGGGAAGAAAAATCTATCTGGCCTCGCAGGTATCTCCTCAGGAAAAAAAAGAGAAGAGGCCTGTGAAATAACAACTGGTGTTTCAGCCATTGAGTACCAGATATTACTCCAACTTATTGTTGGGCTTACTTTCCCTTTAAGAAAATATTTTAATAATATTTTGATAATTTCTCTGGGGTTCCTTTATTTTGTCGCTTTTAGTTGTCTTTGTTGTTGTTGTTGGTTTTGTTTTTCGGTTTTCGTGTTTTTGTTTCCTTCCCCACAAGTGGAGAAAATTACCTTCTTGAGCACCTGAACAGTTAGTTCAATCTTTCCCAAGAAAGGCAAATTGCATGCTCAAGGCACTGACTTTGTGAGTGACCCCCTTCGAATTTGAACTGAGCCCTTATGGTTCCTGATTAAGCTCTGGAAAAAGGGTTGCATACAAAGGGAGAGACTGCCTCTGCTTAGTAAGAAAAGCAGAAGATTACTGAGATTTGCCTCTGTTTCTTAGAAGAAAGACTTTTTAATCATCAAAAAATGAAGATATCTGTATCCTTTACCCCCTTCAGTTTATCTTAGGCAGCCTTGTACAGATATAAGGCCGTGTGCGCTGACACACAAAACAATGTCTGTTTCAATGTTCTGGCCATGGATTGTACCACAGAGCTTTCCAACAGCACTGCATCAGGATCGGAACAAACGTCCTGCCTAATACCACAGGAGGAAGTTTTCAAATACAGCTATCAGATATACTCTATCAGTCAACAGACCTACGATCCCAAAGTCTTAAGAAAATCTTTTCTCTCAAAACTACTACCACTTAAATGCTTGTGAAACTGTTCCCCCGGTGTGTGGCAGACATTTCCAAAGTAGGTCAGCCATGTGGTAGGGAGAACTTACTGATGGTCCCTCTACTTACAAGAATAAAAATGAGTTGCTGGAGTCTCTTGCTTTATGGAGGCGATATGTGCTGATGGTTTGAAGAAGAATAAAACCAGGTTTTATGACTGATAACCTTTATTATGCTTTATTTTGTTTTGGTTAATGTGAATCATGGAAGGCTTAGTTAAATGGAGCCAATTTTCTCCATTTCAGAATGAAGCAACTCTGGTAAGTGCAAGTTTTCTTATGCTGATCAGTGCACTTGACTCCCTTCAATGGTTCAAAGCTGGTCCAGCCTCTTCTCTTTCAGTCTCGAGCACAATGCAACTGTCTTAATGTTTTTCAAGAGGCACTTCTGATGGCAGCTGACCTCACATGATGAGTTATTTTCACATAACTGTGTAAATCATAATGATTGTAAGCTTCCAGTAAACAGTAGGAAGGTTGTGTATCAGAGCCAAAGAGGGGAACGTCTTTAATGTTCAACACAGCCTGGCTTGAGGAGGAAGTTCTTGGGTGCATATCTATATTTTAACTTGCTTGGACTTGAGATGAAATTAAATGCAATATTTACATACAGAACTGGTACCTAAGAGGCAAGGTGAACCTCCAGGATGTGGGGTGAGTGGCAGACTGCACCGAAGCTCTTGTACTGGCCATGTGCTGTGTGAGAAGAAGGGCCATATCCACAGATCTTTTAAAGCTGGGGAAGATCATAAAGTTTTCTGCTTTCTCTTTTACCCCTTTGTGAAGACGTGCTTAGAAGGAAGTGTGGTGAAGCACTCAGAAAATGTGCAATGACACATGCAACCTTACAAGATTTTGATCTTAAAATCATCACAAATTTACTATCCAGCATAAATCTCAGGTACAGCTTTTGGTCTCTTTGCATATTCCTTGAAATTTTTACATGAGTGCACAAGCCCTTATATTACTAGCAATTATTTTTATAGAGTCAATTTGCAGAAATTTTATGAACAATCAGATCCAAGGAATTTAAAACCTCCCTGTGATGGTCTGTGTAATTCCACTGTATTCAAAAAACAGCTAATAAATCACCATTTTTTTGCTGAATATGGACATTGTAAACTACTAACTATGAATGCTAGTTTGTATTGCTAGGAGAAAAAGTAGAATACCTGTTATACAAATACGCAATGGAGATAACACAATATAAGCTTCACTTTCCCCCCCCTCCCCCCCGCCTCTATGTACTGCTTCACAACGCATGAAAAGGAGCTGCAGGCATATATTTAAGAGCACAGTTTGGAGGAAAGAAAAGGTATTTGATCAAAATAGCAATCTCTGTAGGTAACGCCAAACAAAAGCAATGGAATGAAAGCTGGCAAAACCAACAGAACTGAAGCAAATAAAGAGCTGGCAGAGATTAACTCAGCCGCTGGTTCATGCTGATGGCGTGCGGTGTTCAGTCTGGTTTTCAATGATTTCGCAGGTGCTGTCTTTGCTTCCCGCAAGAGCACCAGATCCCCATCCCTGCTTGTTGCAGGCCAGTTTGCTCCAAAGAGCGATTAAATCCGCACATCTGTGGAGGGGAAGCTGCATGCAATTCATTCAGGCCGTGGGAATACTTTTCTCAGCAGAGCACATTGGGCTCTCATGTATGAGCAGTGGAGTTTGTCTTGATTTGGGCTCTACTTTCAAAGCATTTCAATGGCCTGCTTTGCCATAATCCCCATAAAATAATGTAGGCCAAGGAAGAGCAATTAATTTTAATTGGTAACTCAGCCTATTGACTTCAAAGGGAATTTAGAGATTGAATTCAAATTTGAAAAATACAAGTGAAAATATCACTGCTTCTTAAATAAAGGCAGTGCAAAGAACTAAGTAGAAATATTTCTACTGAGTGACCTCCAAAAAGTCATTTGTGCCTTAGTTTCTCTGATCAGTAATGAGGGAATATTGCTTTTGAATCCCTTACCAGCACTGGAAGATTTGCCAAGAAAGGTTTATCAGTGTAAAATATATCAGACTGTTTTCCTATAACATTTTTTTTAATTCTCAATGTCAGGCACCAGACTACTGTTCAGCATTGTGATGAGGAACTGGTAAGTATCTCAAATATCATCCTTTGCAACTTGGCAAGCAACATAAGATTTTAGTGTCTTCCAGAACCCTCTTCGAAATCAGATTATGGTTTATTCCCAGCAGGCATGAAGTACTAAATGGCACTGCATTTCTCTTCTTTCCCAAACAGAACGTATGTATTTGATAACAGGCATCTGTGCAAATGGGGGAAAGCGCTAAGCAGAGAAAACATCATTGGGTTTGGAAATATTAGTATTGAGGACTCTTGGAGAAGAAACTCCTCCAGCTTTTGTAAATCCAGTCAGAGAAGAGTTTAGATATGCTTGTACCAAAGTACTTATCTAGGTACATTTACTGCATAGTAAGGATTTTCTAGGCATTAACTAGAGCAATGTTCCAATCTTTTCCTGATTGTAATTTCCCAGATCTTTATGCTGTGCTTACAGAGCAACGTGGCATTTTTGTGTCCAGTCTTGGCTCTGTAGAAGAACAGAATCAGTTGATAAACTATTTAGGGTAAATGTTTTAGTGCTTTTCAGTATCAGCTGTATAACAGATATTCATACTGCTTCCTACCCTGCACCTCCTTCGCCAACACAGAGATCTGGAGAAAGACATCTATTAAAAACAAACAAAAATATGCCCAAAACCGAACCAAAAGGCTTCTAAGAGAGCCCCCGCACTCTGTTTGAATGTCTCCTTTCTTAATATCATGCCATGACTTCCAGAAAAGCACTTCCATTGCAGACTAGTATATAGCATGCATGTTAATTAATTGCATACATGATTTTAAAAGCATAAGTCTTAAATAGAGTTTAAATTCTGCACAATGCCAAGTCCTTTGGCCTGGTCTGGCAACAGATACTTACACACACGCTTCACTGTTTCACTTCAAAGTCTGAACACAGCCTGAACAGGCTACTCACAGGTGACCAAGGGAAGATCAAGCAGAAATTCAGAGATGAAGTGGTAGGTCTATGGTCACAAGGTATGTCTGTAGCAGGAGTAAAATAAGAAGCCAAAGCACCTCTGTTCAGGTCACTGATCGCCAGTCCTACGTGCCACCTCGGTTATTATTTTTTTCTTGGCTGCTAGGATCTGGTCTTAAGATGAAGATATGCAGGATCACAACTTTTGAGCATTTGGTTACAATCTGAAGTGAGGAAATGTTGCTCCCCTAGGGCTTGATTGACAAATAAACTTGCAACCTTGAAACACAATGATCAGTCAATGAATACCGGCAAATAAATCACACCAAATAAAGGCATTGTGGTATATCATCTTATTGTGATAGAATGAGTTTTTTCTTTTCCCACATAACCTTAATGGTAAATTCAATTGCAAAAGATCTATCACCACGAAAAAGAAACGTTAGGTTGCTTCTTTTAAATGAAAGAGCAATAGCTTTCCATTTAAATAGTTATCTGCTATCCACAACCTCTCCTTTTGCCTTTGTTTCCACACCTGTGAATTGGTGATTTTGCATACATCCCTTTATTCAAGCACAGTAAACTGTAAAATAACAGTAAATTGTTTTGCTAGGTTAATACTCTGTCTGGTCTATTTGATATGATTTGAGTTTTAAAGTTCTTTATGTTATGGCTTACTTAAAATTTTGAAACTATCATAAAATAAAGCTTAGAGTTCTGAAATTTAGAGGTGCTAAAATCAAACTCTGTTGTTTTAGGTTGTCCCCATACTAGTTAATTTCTACAGAGCTAAATGTACTTTTTTTCCTCAATATTCATTCCTAACATTAGGAGTTCTCTTGAGTAACATCTAATAAATTTGTGTGAAAATAAATCTGTTGACAAAAGAACATATTCACATCGCTAAGCATTTTTCATATGAGCAATGGTTTACAGTACTGAAGTTCTAAATGTGGGATCCTGGGGTTTGGCCCATATTTTCTCACACTTTAAGTGAGTTCAGTTACAATTTCACTGTGAGTGAAAAGAGCTGATATTTCACGTGATATAGATTTCTGGTATCGCCATGGGTGGGGAGGGAGATACTGTTCCTGAAGGAATCTTTATGCCAAACAACTCATAAAATTTCTTCAGGATAAAATGTGTAGGTAAATGTATGTTTAAGAGTCGCATTAAGTTAAAAGTTAGCACTTTTATAATTGCTTTGCACTGCTACTCTACAATTAGTCTCTCAAGAAAAGAATTGTGTAGAGAAGAAACACAAAACCAGCCTGGTGTCATCCCAACCAAAAATTATTTACGATTATTTTGAAAATAAGCCAACTGACTACCAACTCCTGATACACTCACTCTCTCTCTCCTCCCACTAAACCCAAGCAGATGCAATGAGAGAACATGCAAAGTAAAAGAAAAATATTATCAAGTATCCCTGACTGCTTACATTTTCTGTCAACATCAACTGTGAAGCTCAGATGATATCGTAAGGAGCCTGGAGCACCTTAAAAGAAGGATACAGAAGAAAAGGCACAGGCAGATCACTGTTGGCTCTGACATGACCTGGAGTGAGGAGTAGCACGTAATTGCACTGCCCTGAAAAGAGAAATTATCTCTGTGGCCATTTCCTTCTCTGCAGCTGCTCAGCTGAGCTTTGCCAGCAGGCAGGGATGGGAAGGGTGAGGGCTAAAGCTTTCTTCCCTGTCTCCTCTGTCTACTTTGCTCCCCTGTCAGGGGAAGCCGTGTTACCCACGGAGAGGAGGAGATCTCTGCCACTCACAATGCAGAATGCTCATACTTCATGTAGTGTCTGCTAATTCACTCCAGTGAAATGACTTCACTAACTGTTATTACATCAATCTTTCAGTTACATAAAGACACTTGTTATGATGCTTTTCTACTGCTCTGGATCTTTCAGATCACAGGGTTGAAACTCAAAAGTCTCTTCTTAAGTGTTGGTTTTCAGTCTTTAAACTTCAGCCTCTGGAGAAAGGTCAATATGTGAGAGTCATGGTTTTTATTTTAAATAATAATAATAAAAAAGTTTCTTACTTGCCAGAAAAGCAAGAACACATAACATGACTGCATCTTGCAGTTTCAGAAATCAAGGCAAATACCAAGATTTCAAGCCGCACTTCAAATATGTGCTGGTTTCCAGGCATCTCAGGAAACAGCTGCCCCGATACGTAATATCTGAATATTAGGTGGGCTGTATTGGAGGTGGCATACCACTATTTCTGATTACCCTGGGCCACTTTGTGTCAGAAAGATTTCAGGATAGAATACATGTGGGGCGTTTATTAGCTTGAGACAAAAAGTTGTGGGTTTTTTTTTAAGATGAATATGCAAAATATTGAAATGTTGAATGAAACCTCGGTAAACTCAGAATAATGCTCATCTGGAATTTATGAACATTAACCAAACACAGCTTACCATTACCTATTTGGACCATACTAGGCAGTGGTGAAAATCTTTGAATTTCTATGTAGCTTCTGGCATTCACATGAAGATTGCCACAAACTCACAACAGGTCTTTATCACAGTTGGAAAGGTTGCTTTTCCCTCCAGGAATGTGGTTATAAACAGTTGCCAGGGGAGAGGGAGACATTCAGCTGCCACGCCACTTTGAGTTTTTGTGTGTTCAAATCCAAAGTTACAAGTACATCACGGGAGGCTGCTGAGCTCCCCCTGAGCTGGGAACTGAAGGGGAATCTCTGCTATGTGTCATCTGCGAACCTGAAATGAACCCAGCTGGGCCCTGAGCTCAGAGCACCAGAAAAACAGTCGAACTACTACAACCAATTTCTTTCCTTCTTATTTTTTTTTTTCATGGTATCCAACTTTATTTTCTGTGTGATCCCTTCTTTATTTGGTGATTCAGATGATTGTGGCATGTTAATGTATGTATTTTTGATTTCTCTTTAGGGACGATAGAGTTCATTCTGCTTTAAGCACCTTCCTAACGTAACTACATTATGATTCCTAGAGCTTTTCAGTGCTCTGAAATCTTTGCTTCTTGCCCCAGAGCATAAGGTAAATGGCTTCAATAAAGTTATTGTCACTCATAAACATCATCTTCCTCCTCCAAAGCCACAACTTGCCCAATGGTTTTCACTCAGATCACAAACACACAAATTGTTCAGCAGCAGTCAATTAAGTACCATGGTAACCTGCTGCTTTTAATTATCGTTTTCCATGCTGTAACAGCTGCGAAACACAGAGTGACAAGCCAAATGTAATTTAAATACTGTGGCGTGCTCCAGATGTGGCAGTGCTTTGCCAGGTGTTTATTTTTAATGTATAACTTGACATTTTACCTGATTAACTCACCTTTTGCTCTAGAAAAACTCACTAAAAATATAGGTTTCCTGCTACAAATGCTTTAATATAGTCACAGTTGTGACTATGATTCTTTTTGAGTTTTGGTAACAGGGGACAGTTTTTTTACTCGCCCTCCAGGGCTAAATATTAATTATGGACATTATTGCTACTATTTTGAACCAAGGCCACACCACACATAACCTGATCCAAAAGCAACTGAAGTGCAGGGAAGATTTCATGGCGTTGCTGTTGTTGATGCCTGTGGCATGCAGATCTAGCCTTAAGCTAGCTACACATCAAATTATACCTATCTAGCACACTTGCACACACTTTCTCCACAATTCACCGATGCTGACAATGTTGGGCTTTGTCTTCTTGTCTTTTTTTTTTTTATAACTGCTCCACAGCCACTAAGAGAAATTCCACAGTTGTTTTTTTGAACTGGGATTTCAAGACCCTCTTTCTAAATGCAATAAAAGCAAGTTGTCAGATTTGCTGTGTTATAATGTACTTTCTTACACCTGAACTTGGAACTCCTAATGCATGTTAAGATATTGTGGTCTAGTATTTAAAAAAAAAACCACCAACATTCCCAAATCTGTCCTTTAAAATATTCTGTAAAAAAAGAAGGAAATATGTTGGCTTAGATCTCAGAACAATAAAGAATAGGGAGCAGTCATTCTGTTGCATTGTGTTGATCTTTGCTTTTCTTGCATGAAATAATACACTTTTCATGATACTGGCATAAAATAGTCTTCTCATGAACACATGGTTAAAATGAGGAGAGTGATCATTCATAGCAATTATTAATAGGGCCAAACAGCCTATATGAAGATTACTAGCAAGCTATGTTCCAACATGGCTGAAAGAGCCTTTATTGCAGGGCATGTATCTGTAAAACAAAGTGGTGGCTGTCTTTTTTTTTTTTTTTTTTTAACATTTTGCTTCTTTGCCTTGCTGCCATTTAATCTTCTAAAGAAATAAAATGCTGACCTTAAGGGCCTTCTGGACGCCAAAAAGCATCTGCAGCCACTCACGGGTTCCCGACAATAATAGAAGGAAATCAAAATAGGTCTTAGAGGATCTGCAGCTATGTTTTCTACAGAGCAGGATGGATCCTGAACACCTCTCATGAGACAGTTCCTGTGAAGACAGCTATTCCCAAACGAAAGGTACTCTGTGTCCTAGAACAAGGGGACTTGGGCCCAGAGCTCATTATTCTAACCAAATGGGAACAAAGCACTAAATCCTTCTTTCGGAGCTGAGCTTGAGGTGGTCTTCACTTTCCTATCTTTGCTTTTGGTCTTCCAAATGGAATGCATCAGAATTTAAATGTTTTTCTTTCAGGCCTGGAAAACATAACTATTGGGACTTCAGTTTGTCAAGTTTTTGTTTCATGACTCATCACGGCAACCCTGCACATGCAGGACTGAGAAATGAGCACATTTGGCTCCATAAAATGGCTGAAAGAATGACCCAGAAGAACCTGTGCTCACAGCTGTCACTGGAGAGCAAACAGGAGGAGGAGTTTGGCAGAAATTGGGACCAAATAAGCTCCAAGATAAACAAGCCCTGTGGTATTACCCAAGAGTCACAAGTCTTCCTAGCATTGCACTCAAGAGATCATTTCCACAAGGGCGAAGCAGATCCTTTCCCCAACTCTTCCATGGAGTAAATGACCACCCTGGATTCTGGGAATGGCAAACAAACTCCAGAGTTCCTGAAGTTTTTCAGCTTGGGGCAGAAGCAGACTGGGGAAAATGTATTTCCTGAGAAACGGTCTGCACATTTTAACACGTCTTCAATACGAAAGTCATTCCCACTTGCCAGTGAACCTACTTCCCCTCAAAATTTGCTTTGACAGTATTAATTCCTATTTTGAACCTCATATAATTTCCATTACTTTGTTATTTTACGCTGGAGATCTAGCTTAGGCCATGTAACGCTTACATTTTAAAATTGGAGGCACGATAAACTCCAGTTTCCTGCACAAATCAAAGACAGATAATTTAGTCTTTTAGGTGGTGTGATAAATATCGAGCAGTTCCCACTGGTTTTCATACTGGCAGTAAGAAATGATGAGTCTTTTTGAAAAAAACATGGTTTGGACCCTCAGTCTAATCTATTGCTTTAAATGCTGAAGTTAATTTTAAAAAAAAAGGATGTGATTGTCTTCAACACCTGCCAGATTATTGATGTCATTTTAATATATATTTATTTTGGAAGTAAAAATGAAAAAGAGTGAAACAGAAACCTCCTTATTTATCTATCTCCACTCCATGAAAGAGAAAATTTGGAAGCCACTGCTCTACATGCAAATACCACAACAAAACTTTATAGATTAAATTTCTGATTTAAAAATAATAGAATCTGCATGAGCTGCTCTCAAGGTGCAAATGTTCTGATCACCTAAGCTTTTTGCATTTTTAATTGGGAAATTTACTTCATGGGATTCTTCACATCTTTCTGTGATGTTTCTGTGATTGACACGGGAGAAAAAAAAATATTTTCTGAATGATCATACTATAAGGGCAATTCTGGCACATGAAGAAATTGATCACGCCCTCTAAGGAACTCATGCTACTTTATTTATCTTTCACTACTGCTCGTTGTTGCACAAGTGAATTTATTTGAGCCATGCTTACCATCACGCAGTAGACTGCAATGGTACAGATACTTTGTAAGGGCTTATTAGTTGGGATTAAACCAGCAAAATTACTTCTTGACCTCAACTGGATCATATGCAACCCACACAGATATTTCTGTGCCGTAGTCTCCAGGACCTTTGGTTCCAGGGTGACTATGGGCAAAACTAACCAGAGTACGTCTGAGCCCATTTATGTCAGGTCAATTAGCAGTAAAACTCAGCTCTTAATAGGAGTTGCTTCTGAAAGACACTGCTAAAGAGGCTTGTTGACCATTTTCTATCATATACTTAACCTTAGACCTTCCTTTCACAGGCCCAGACAGACAAGTGTGTGGTTAAATATTTGAAGGTATGGCTGATTCAGCATCATCCCAACTGATGACATTCTGTCATGGGTTACTGCTACAACTCAAAAAAATGAGTAAAGTACAGTACAGTAGAATAGAATAAAACTATTTCAGTTGGAAGGAACCTACAATGATCATCTAGTGTGACTGCCTGACCACTCTACTGCTGACCAAGTTAAAGCCTGTTATTAAACAGTGAGAGACTTGGGGCATTGACCACCTCTCTAGGAAGCCTGCTCCAGTGTTTGATCACAATCTTGGTAAAGAAATGGTTCCTAATATGAAGTCTGAACCTCCTCTGATGCAGTTTTGAACCATTCCTACATGTCCTGTTGCTGGATCCCAGGGAGAAGAGATCAGGAGCTCCTTCTCTACTTCCCGTCCTGAGGAAGCTGTAGAGAGCAAGGAGGTCACCTCTCAGCCTCCTTTTCTCCAAACTAGGCAAACCCAAAGTCCTTACCCATTCCTTATAGGACATTCCTTCCAGCCCTTAAATGGCTAGCACTCTAATTACAGCACATTAAGCGGGTCTAGTTATGAAAAAACTTAGCAGACACCATAATAAACTACAGCCTAGAAGACATACTAAGAAGACAAAGAAGTAATGGAAATTACATCTGGTTAATAAAAATGTTCTTACTATGCTTCCAACTTCAAGGAACATTTAATTATTTCAGGATTAAAATTACTGCATTAAAAAAACCCACTGAATCATTATATTTCCTTGATATTTTTTTATATGTAGTTTACCTGCTGTCTTATCACAGGAGAGAATAATGTACCTGTACCTCAAAATCTTTGTTTCTGGAACAACATGGAAATTGTCACACACAGTGTGACAATACAAGGAAAATGAAGGATTTGCAGCAGATGGCTAGTTTTATCTCTGTTGGGATTTAATAACTGCATTCATCCGGACAAACAGATGGCGTAGCTGACTAATGCCAAAGGCACTAAAGACCTTCAGCATTAAAGTATGCACACAGTGTAGATTCCATACCTTGCAGGCTCAAGCTGTCCACGTTCCTGTTTTAGCTCACTTGTAAATAACAGTAGCCATGCTAAGAGATAATGTGTGAGTTCATATATTCACTCTGATACTGGCACCCAGTTTATGCTTGCATAACTTCCGGGAGTGCACTTCAGGACTGCTGTTACTTGTACTGCTTTGTCAGGACTTTCTGAAGAAGTCGTAGGAGGACTTGGTCCTTCCAGAATATCCACAGATACAGTGCAAAGGCATTTGTGGAAAAGCACCACTAAAATGATCACTTCTCCCATGACCAAAACCATTACGTTAGCTTTCGAATAAAGACAAGTTTTGATGGGTGACCCGCCTTGTGCCAGAGCTTGTGTTTATGGCTGAGGGATAACACTGGTTAACTGCAGCTATAAAAAGTCCCCATGGACAAAAAGTTTGTACATCAGGCCCATCAGGCCATCCTCTGCCCTAGAGGTGGTCCCTAGAGAGTGTGCATGAGCACTCTGATACAGGGAAAGTAATCTCTTCCACTTGCAATTTAAAGAATATTTCCAGTGCAAAAGCTTGTTATTTTAGCATTACCGACTCAGGTGACCAAAAGTCCAGAGTCACTCCCTGGAGTGGCTGAAGAATACTTTTAAAAGGGAAAATGCCTTGATATTTTGCTTTTTTTGGTTTCAAATTCCTTTTTCAGACACACGAGAACTAGAAATGTTTCTGAAAAATAATGGACACAGGTGTTTCTGTTTCATCCATAGATTCCAGTATGTGAAGGTGTCTTGTTGGACGTGAAAGACTCAGCTTAAAATCCTAACCCAATAATACTAATTCAGACTAGACAAGGAAATAGACAGCCATTTAAGAAAATTAGCTCAAGAATTATGTCATTATACTTTTATGACATTATGACTTTATACGTTTGCATAGAGTATTTAAGTATTTGCAGTTGCCCAACCTGGAAAACACATAGATATAAGATTGCCCTTTTCTGGAGTAAGGGCAGTAATCCCTCCCAGCTAAGTCAGGGTTAATACAGTATGTTGTTGCATTACAAAAATAATAAATGGTTGTGCAGAAAAGTAATCTCTTAGAAAAGAAAATTACACTTAAGACATACCTTAATTTAAAGTTTTGTAAAAATGCAAAAGGAACTGAATTCAGTAACATTTCACAAATGGAGAGAACAGTAAGTGGGGCGTTGTCCAGCTGTTCTCATTTATTGCATCTTAGTCATTACTATCTTGTTTGTGAGCAAACATTAAATATTCAAATCTAGAGGCTGTCAATACTATTGCTTGCACTTCTGCAGCCAAAGGCCATCTTTCTTCCTGTTCAAAACCATACTCAAGGAGAGGAATTACGCAGGCCGAGTGTAATAAAAAATGTCTAATTATATTGTTTTTTTTGGGTAGGGCTTCCCCTCTCTTCAGTCAGTGAATTGTTTTACAAGCTATCTGCTTGTAGTTTTGATGCCAGTAGAGTCACAAGTCCTTTCTTACAGTATTGCTGAATACAGTTTACCAATGAGTTTATACACTTTAAATGATTTATTAGTAGTTTTAGGAATGAGGTGGAAAACTACAAACAGTGTCGTGTAATAGCTATGATTTAATACTAAACGAAGATTTCTGCACGTTTCACATCCTCCTCCCTTGTAGCAGGCTTTGTTTCATTCCCGCAGCTTCTTTCAGAAATCTCTGCAATCATGCAGGTGCTTCAGGGGGTGCACCTACCGAAGTCAAGACTAGTTTGGTTTAGATAATTATTTGGAAAGAGATCCTGCTAAAGTCACCCACAGGTACTGAAACAAGATATGACTTAGTCCAATTGACTTTTAGTCTAAGTGAAACCCCTACTGAAATCAGAGGACCTGCAGTTTGTCCCTAGTATTCAGAGCAGAGGATTGTTATGTATGTGCTTCTTTGAGCCAGAAGATGACCGTCAAAACAAGCATGAATCTAAGGAAGGACAGTGAAAGGCAGGATGTTTGCCCCAAGTGGTATTTTGTTTGCTAATCTATTATCAAGAGAAAGCACTCGAAGACTCAAAAGTATCTTTTAATGGTAGCTGATACCTGGTGTTTCTGCCTGCCAACAGAACCAAATGGCCAACCCTCAAATTTGCTCATCAGAGAGAAATACACAGCAGGGCACTAATTTAAATTGGGAGCAGTGCACTGCAGTCGTTTCCAAAGGAGGCAACTTCCCAGGACATAAGCAGCTGTTTCTTATTGTACTGTCCTGCCAACCACACCAGAGTTTTTCAGACTGGATTCGGCAGTGCGCTCTGCTCCCATTTAGGCCCCAGAGCTGCATGGTCAGACTTTCAACAGAGCTTAGAGGCTAAGGTGTTTTAGAAGTGTGGCCAAAAACGTGTTACAAAGCTAGGGGTAGAACACAGGGCAGAAAAAGAAAAGAGAAACCAGAGCCCCTTTCTAGAAGCTTAAGTCACACCTGAGTTTGCTAAAGAACCAGGTGGGTGCAGGGTACTCTAAGGTCTGCCCACAGAGATTATCTTAAATAATTATCAAAATTAACAAACACATATGTGGAACTAATGCAGTCGTCTGTTTGAGATTTTGACCAAGCCACTGTCATTGAAAAACATTAATATTAGCTGGAGAACAGGAGACCAAGGAAATCTTGGCAAGAAAGGCACAGTAAGAATTTCAGTTTTGCCATGTCAAAGTACAATTTGTTTAATTTTAGATTACTGAACAGATTTCATCTTGGGTTTTCTCTTTGTTTCATCAAAAATTGAATAAACTTGCATGCATCTGACTATCCCAGGAGTGTTTGTGCTTAGATTTACAATGTAGTATTCAGGAAGACCCTAGATGTGATTACAGGAAGAGAAATAAATCTACAAGCTCTGCTGAACAGAATTTTTCCTTTTAGGTCTAGTATGAAATTAACATAGAAATGACTGAAATCAATGCAATGAATGTTTGTTTAGACATGTAAACTAGTAGAGCAGAGTATACTCCATCATTGGAGATTTGTTTTAAAGAAAGTCAGAGATTTAGTTTCTATGTTATGTAGTAAATATTTATCTACTATCCTGCTAAGTTACAAAAGGAAAAGAAAAATCTACCTTTTTATTGCAGTAACCATAGTGATGTACAGAATAATGATACAACAAGGCACATAACACATATATATTCTTTGAACAGCTTCCATATATTTTCCAGATTCTATTGCCATACTAAACTATCAAATGTTTAAGTCGCCAGCAGAAGGAAGGAAAAAAACCCAAAAAGCTGTTCCTTATTCAGGCTATAGCCCATCTTAGGTCACCTTACCTCATTGATTCTTCTTGAGAAAATCTCCAACTGTCAGAATAGTCTGCAACCAGAATGGCCTTTCCCATAGCATATGTTTCCTTTCCTTCCTTACATTCAGGAATTCAGTAATAATGGAGATAATGAAACAAGCACCTTTCCTTACCATGTCCTTATGTGATAAGGTAGTGCTAACATTACCATTTGACAGGGAAGCAGAAACCCCAGAGGTAATTTTAACACATCACGGCAGAACATATTTCTCCATCTAGTGTCTTGCCTTCCAAGATAAATTCCAGGATCCCTCTTGCAGTGTGTATCTGTAGGATGTGATCATCTGCATCATAAATTTCTTAAGGTGGCTGAGAAGAAACAGTAAAGACAAGGATGCTTCCTGAATCCTTATCAGCCACCCTTATGCCCCCATTACTCTAGCTTTACAGAGGAAGATCTTCCCTTCTGCGAGGAATCTAAAGATTTTCTTGAGGTAGCATGTATTTTTTCCCTTCAGGTCAAGAGCTCAGTCTCATTTTTCTTTTTTCTTCTTTCTTTCTTTTTTTTTTTTTTTAACATATTGTGACATGTTAGTGACTTTTAGCTATGATAAGAAAGACTCGGTTCAATGCCATCCTGGTATTGGATCCCAGTGCTTCCACCCCACAATTGATTGGCCAACCACCATCACTGCAGCTATGAGACACTCTAGTCCCCTCCACTTTCCATATCCATCCTCATTGCAATAAATGCTGAAAAAGTCAAGCCATGAGATAAAACCGGGATGGGAAACCTGATTTCCAGGTGAACGTTTTATCTTTAATCATCAGTATAGACTGGTGTACAGAGACAGTCTATATGTGTAACCAGTACATGAACCAGTGAGATTTTGGATGAAAAGGACCATCTTCCTCTGCTCCAGACAATGCCTTGAGCAGAAGCCATTTGGGTAGGAATGTGCTGAACATACACATTGGTCCAGCTCTACAGGTTAGATGGAAAGGGAAATTCCTAACTCAGTGTTTTCAAGTCTGAGGCAGTCCTGGGAATACCAAGCAGACCTTTAGGAGCCAGAAGAACTTTTGTGGCCATTAATCAACTCCAGGATGAGACCACAGGTGAACAAGGTCTTTAAGAAACTCAGGTTTGGATTTGTGACATTAAATGGGTCAATTATAGACCTGAAGCATAGATGTTCACCATGAACACCTAGTCCAGAAAAAGCAATGTCTTGCTAAAAAGGATGTGTGTGGACAGACACAAGGTCCTCTGAGCCATATTGGACAGATGCCACATTGCTGCATTGGTATGACTTTATTTTTAAGCTAATAAACCCAGCCTATAAGTACAAGGCTGCTTAGGTCAAGCACAGCACACTGTTAGCACAGGTCTCTAACCTCTAAGCAACATCTGCTTGTTCACCTCCATGGCCATGTCTAAATGACTTCCCAGAAACCACACAGCCATTGTTGGCAGAGCAGGGATTTATTCTCATTCTTCAGACTTAGAAAGAGTTCTGCATAAGGCAAAATGGAAGTGAGTTCTAAAAGCAGCTTCTACGTCTTAACCACGCAACTTTTTCCACTTTACTTTCCTAGGTTAGATTTCCCTAATCTACATAAGTTACAGGGGGAAGATGAAAATATAGTTTCTGCAAATTTCAGTTTAAGCCTTATTTCTTTTTCAGAAAGATAATCAGGTGCTTAGAAGCCAACAAAAACACCTTTTATATTAAAATGATCCTATGTTGAAATGATCTTGGTACTCCAGCCAACTCTTCAGCAAGATCCTCTGATCCACACTTAAGATCAGACAAGGGCAGGCAGTGTCAAGTGAGAACAATATTCAGCCACATCAAAAGGCTCCAGTCACAGTGAATTTTGTTCACAAAAACAATTGCACCAGTCTGTAGAGTATATTGTACCTCAGAAAACTTACTGTCATGTCTGTTCGCTCTGTCTTCAACAATATTCATGCCAAATAAGCCCGTGTAGCACTTTTTCATCTGTATTATATTTCCAAGTATGCATAATCTATTTGTATCATGCATTTCTCAGAGGTCAATGATTTATTAAGCATTTACCTCATGGCATTTTCCCAGTTTGACATCAGTACCCCATAATAATGATGTGCAAACACACTTTTACAAGCCTTTCACGGGATACCGCATATTATATCACGGAATGAATGAAGCAAGTGATGACAATTAGTTAAGTAATGCAAGAATATCTGCCGTAACTTGTGCTACAAGCAACATCAGAGGTGCAAAAGGCCAGCAGTATTAGGTCATCTCACAGGACAAGAATGTTTGTAATATGCTAATTGGGAAGTGTTTCCTATAGATGCAACACAAATTCATCTGAATAGCATCTGATTGTGTGGCAAACTTTACTGCCTTTGGAAGTTCTCACAATTTTGCCTCACATTGAACCATCTCCTCACATGTGATGTAATAGTCTATTCTCAGGAATTAGATACTTATTCTTTCCTTGAGGTAGGGAGATGAGTAACTTTCCATGAATCAAGCTGATGAGAACATTCCCCTAAGGGAAAGCATTGTCCGTATACTGCAGGTTTATTAAAAAAAAACAGGTTACATTTACCCATTGCAATTCAACTGACGGTGCTCCTTCTTCCAAGTTGATAGTGGTCCAAAGTGTCAAAATGGACAGGCAAATGCACTGGATTTAATCGTAAGCTCACAAAACAGTTCTTATCACTGAGGATGTAATTGCCAGTAGCTGCAGAAGTCTCAAAGCAGACAAACACTGGGCAGGGACTTCTTATGCATTCTGGAGGGCAGTACCCCTTTCTGTAACACTCACCCCCAGGGATCATTCCTAAACCCCCAAAACATTAGCTTTTGCATTTTTATCTGTTACCACTCATCTGAGCAGCCCAGAGAGAAATCAGAAGCACAAAATCATATACTGTGTCTCAAAGGAAGAGAGACGATTAGATCCCCTGGCAGTTTACCTTCCAAGTCCAGACTCTAGTACTTCGATGACAACCCCACTTATGTGCTGGGATAATGCAGTGACAAATGCCACACAGAATCCTATGTGTAAAAAATACAGCAGATTTTGATAAATTAGATTATTAACCCCTCACTTGCTGTTTTTAATTCCATTTGAGGAAAACAACTTCACCTTTGAAATATCAGTTTTTCTGAGACAGCAATACTGTCATATTACGGACCAAAATATATTAGGTAAAGTTACATATGCTAGTTAAAATTGTTTGCAGTCCTGTCTGCTTTGCCTGTTTGATAAATAAACACTAACGTTCAAAGCTGGTAATATAAAAGCTTGGTACTGAACATTACTTAAATGTACCTTTATATGTATGCTTAAGTAGACACAGAGGACAAATCAGTGTGTATATATCTATATAGGGTATGTTTTTTCCCCTTTATATTGATTTTTTCATTACTGATTTCCTAAAAGGAAAAACAGAAAAATGTCAAACTCAAGCTTGTAATCAGTATGTATTCCAAAACATGAAAATAAGTTGTGCTGCAGTTACAGTTAAAAAGATATCAGTAGCTCCAGCAACATAGAGGGGGCAGGGCCCCCTCTTCTCTCAAACAGTCACTGAAAATCACAGGTTCAGGGCAACAATTAAAAATGAAACATATACGTTTTCAGGGTTCACAAAATAAAATGCAGCTGATAGATGCTGTATGTGTACCAGCCACAATTAACTCGAAAGTGCTAACAGGCCCTCATTGAATTGTTTTAAAAATACTTCGCTGGTGTTTTTATGGAGGGTTTTTAAAAAATATTTTTACTCTTCTTCACTCTGACTAAGCAAGTATCCTCGACCTGACTGCTAGTACCACCTCCCTCTGCATTACATACACTTATAAAAAGAATGAGAAACGTCATTTTGTAAGGAAGGCAGCGGTGCACTCAGGCTTTGCCTGCAGGTGAGTGACCTCATGAGGCACAAAGGCAGTGGTGACTCAGAGGCTTTGCCCAAGTGGAGAAGAGAGCGGGAACCTGGAGGTGCTGGCGCTCCTGCACAAGCATCTCACAGCCAAACCCGCCTGCAGGTCTGCTCCGAGCCACCGCTTCCGCGGGTTAGGACCAGTCATAAATGTGCTCCGCTTAACCCCACATTTCACAATAAATACATTGACTTAACATGATTAAGTAACTTAACTTGGTTGGTTAACTTGGGAGTGAGGAGTTTTCCAGCACAGACTCCATCCCCTTGGTGGAGAAAGCCCCCGGCTGTGTGTGCCGTCGGTGGGTTTCCACCAGCGTGAAGGTCACGGGTTCTTGCATGCCCATGGGGACATATGCAGTTGCACGCTGTCCTCTGATCATGCAGGGGAGAGATCCCGTGGCAACGGGGCAGAAACACAGCTCCTCCAGGAGAGCCCGACCAGCAGCATTTTGGCTGGCTGTTTGCAGGTTGTGGCTGGAAGTTGCTATGGTGCCTGACAGGCAAGTGAGAAAAGCCCTCCTGAGGGACATTGCCAACAGCTGGCTGCTCCTCCCCAGCTTGCATGCAAGCTTTTTTCTTCCCACTCCCTGCCCTGAGCGAAAGGAAGGCTGAATGGGCACAGGTGTGTATCTGGCTACATGGCAGCATCATCATAACAGTGTCAGTTCTCAAATACACCCCTAACGGTGGCGTTTCTGTTGACTTGGATTAGGTTACACTCTGCTGTCATTTGAGCACGCACCCTCTGCCAGAAGGAAAATAGCAGCACTGTTCCTCCACGGAGTGGAAATCTTTCTGCACAAATAACAAATAAGGCTTTCATTATATCTCCTGCCAGTGCTTCTGAGAAAGCCACGGTATCCCACTTTACTCAGAAACATCACATGAACACCAGGTCTCTCAAAATTAGATTCTCTTAGAATGCTGCTGTTTACATGTATGTGTCGTAAACAGCATCGGATAAAGAGACAGCTTACTTACAAACCTTGATTTTTGTTTTTGTTTTTGTTTTGGTTTTGTTTTTTTTTTTCTGAGTTTTAAGGACAGACCTGATGCTGAAAGCCATCCTGTCCTAGCCTGCAAACAAATTCATTCCAAAGTGAACAAACAATGTTGCTACAAACACTAAAAGCAAATTCCGTGGTGGTGTCCATCAGAGAGGTCTGCATAACCCATTTGCCTTGCTTTGAACTGTCCCCTTTCAACAGCGTCCGACAGCCACAAATCTACCAACATGCAGGTTATATTCTCCCTCTGAAGGTCCTGTCCCCTCTTCTCTCTGCTTTTGTGAAGTTCTTCCCAATCTACATGAGCCTTGAATATGCTTGGGAGAAAGAATCAGCAAAGTCTGGATGACTCCGAATTTTATGAATCAGCCTGGCAAGTTAATGGGAATGGCATTCTCCTTCTGATTGAATTAGAAATAACCATGGCAACAAGATGGCTCAAAATGTTTTTGTTTTTCTCAGTTAAGAAAGGAGCAAAACACTCCAGATCAACCCAGATAATTTGCTTGATCTGAAACAAAATGATTCATTTTAAGTTCGATTTTGTAAAATATTTGGTCCACTTACTCTTCTTTAAAATTTAGAATATGAAAACAAAAACTTTGCAGAAAAGGAAACTTTTTTTCAGAAAAGTGTCTCAAAATGAATTGTACCAATTAAATTGCTTTTAAATTGGAAAAAAAAAAAAGATCCAACATTAAACACACATTCGGTCTTCTCAGCATTGCTCAGCCTATATAGAAATGAAATTAAATAGTATTTCTACCTCTAAATTCTTTGGATTACTTAAAAAAATGAGCTCAAGAGGCAACGAGAACATTTTTCTGTCTATATTTTAGGGTCTAACCTGGAGCAAACTTTTGCTGAGATGTGAGTGCTCTTGTCTCAA
The DNA here is from genome assembly GCF_965231255.1 of Vanellus vanellus. Classification (NCBI taxonomy): domain Eukaryota; kingdom Metazoa; phylum Chordata; class Aves; order Charadriiformes; family Charadriidae; genus Vanellus; species Vanellus vanellus. The sequence continues at coordinate 32,104,241 of NC_138908.1, forward strand.
CATTTGAATGAACTTATTCCAGGTTTATACCACTACACTTTAAAGAGAATAAGGCCGTAGAAATCAAAGTCTGTTTTGTGGATTTCTGTGACAATGGTTTACACTCGCCAAAACCCACAGTGCTTTCCTACAGTATCAATAAAAAATGGAGGCTCAGAATTAAAATTAGATGCCATTACCTTTCCCTTCTTCGCTTGTAAACAGCAGACGTTTAGAAACTAGGTATCAGGAAAAGAGATCATGTGTGCTTATTGGGGGAAGAAATACGAAACCTGGATTCACAGCACGACAACAAGCAACGGTGTCAAAAATGACTCCATTTCACAAAGGAAAAAGGAATTTGCCAGAAAGTCTTTCCAGAATATCAGGTTTTTCTGTGAAAATGTGCCCCTCAAATCCAACTGCCCTCATGATCTGCTGTGCAGTATCACCAGAAATACTGGTGAGGCGCTCTCTTAGTGAGGTCAGAGGAGTTTTTCAATCATCGCATCCACATTTCCATATACCGGCAAGGCCAGAACACTGCTTCCTCAGCAGGTGGTGACACTGGGATGACACCAATTTCACTGCGTGATTAACGCAGCCAACAGGTGCATGAATAACCAGATGCTCATCACACGTCTAGTCGGAGTGAGCAGTAGGTTCAAGTCAGCAGTATTGGCTTGTCAAGGGAAATAAGGGCCTGTTAACAATAGGTTTGCTCATGACACCCAGTTGTAAAATCTGCATGTATTCATGTATTCACGTTATGCAACAGGTTTCATCAGAGCAGCAAAATCAAACAGTACTATGTGTCAATTCACTTTTATCCTGCTCGTCAAAGGCAGAATGAGTTGTAATTGTTTCCAACACACGACAGAGGGGAGAAAAGATTTACTGTTTATCATATGATGCATGCCTTCGCATAGGCACTAAAACCCAGGAAAATACAATTTCCTTTTTTTTTTTTTTTTTGATACATAGTTACACCACAAAGCACTACAGAAGACTTGCATTTTCCAGTAACATTTTAAAACACAAACTGATTTTGAGGAGAACGTAAGACAAGACAAGACACAATAGGATTTTTGACCTGATTTTGAAAATCAGTTTCAAAATAAAACCTGTCATTTAGCAGTGCCCAAAGCATTTAAACTATTAGAAAAAAAAAACACATTAAATTGTTGTTCTCTGTTGTTCTGAATCTTTGGGATTCCATTCATATTCTGAAAGTCACCATGCCATCAAACTTGTAACATATTTTTCCAAACACACTGAACATAACTACGAAGGGTTTTCCTGCACTGTGGATTTCCTGGGTTTTGTGGGGTTGTATTTTTTTAAATTAATTTTAATCTGTTGGACTTTTTGATCTTTCCTTTACAATATTGTATGTTATGTTAGTCTTTAAAACCTTGTGCTGAAATTCCAACAGTTTTTAACAAAAAAAAACCCCAAAAAACTAAAAAAAAAGGAAAAGGATTGCACTGGTTCCAGATGACCAGAAGGCCAAAAAGTTGGTGGTCCTTTTCCCTTCAGTCCTACATGGAAATAAGACTTTTTATTTCTATTTAAATGCTTAGGAGGGGGTTTCATCTATCAAATACACTTTTATTATACATTTTTGGAAGGGGTTGTAAGTGAATGACATTTCTATTAGCATTTGGGGGCTATTTAAAGATCTGGATCATTACAGCAATCTCTAAAATACACATTTGAGAACTCTTAAATGTTTATTATTGACCCAAAGTACCACACCAGATATTACCAAAAGGAGCACTTTTCATCATGCAAAATTGCATACCATGGACTGTGTAGCATCACCAAAACAGATTTAAGAGCAGACTTCCCAGACTGTTAGACTTCCTCAGCATTAGACCTATTTCCGTTGAGGCTTAAATATTTCTGGGAAGGAAGGAAGGAAGGAAGGAAGGAAGGAAGGAAGGAAGGAAGGAAGGAAGGAAGGAAGGAAGGAGGGAAGGAAGGGAGGGAGGGAGGGGGATACCAGGTGTCTGAGGTTACTTGCAACATCAAGGAGTTTTATGATGCTGACCACTAGCAAAAAAGGATAACCAATGCAACTATCTGAAATTCTCCAGAGGCGTAACTATGTCCTTATATAAGGCATCTGTATATATGTGGGCTAGGAAGAGTTTCCAAAAGAAGCTGTGAATTGATTCAGTGCTGAATACATTATCCCCAGAGAAGATAAGGCTCAATTTATGTACTTCAGACTCAATTTGTTTCAGATTGCAATAAATCTCTCCTCCTGCCCACAGAAGTCTAATTAACATTTTTATAGCAATGTGTGAGTTCAGGGTGAGGCATCCTGTCATGCAAGTCAAAGGCTAACAGCTTAACTTCACTGTCCTGATTATTGTATTTAGATCGGTTTAGAACCCATCCTTGGAACATATATACTCTCACTCTTACATTGCAACTACTACTTTTAGCTTTAATGTCAGGTTAATTTCTGACCTGCGAATACATTTGTGGATGTGGATGTGTGCTGTGTATACATATATGCTTAAAGCAAATTTTTTTTTGTAAGCATGCTGGGAAGATGAGTGTGAAGATCGCTTTGCTCCTGGGTACCGGGGTCAGGCTGTTCCAGAAACAAAACCTCCCACTAGAAGGATTAGGGTTTTTTGGAAGCAGCAATGAGGAAAGTTGCGTTTGGGCAGGTTGACTCACTGTCTGCACTTTTGTTTGTGCTAACAGAATCTAAACTGCAATGAATTCAGGGGAGTTAAGAGGAAAGAGACAAAGGGTGCGCTGGAAAGATTTGAGTTGGTCAGATGCTATGGTCGCTGTGGTTTGCCTTGAGCTGATAACAGTTTACAAAGAACTTCAAAACATGGGGAAGTTATTTTATTCTTTGTTGAGAACGTAGTGCATCTTTTCCATTCTCTGGCTGCTGTTCATACAATAGGCTGGACAGTTGATAGTAAAAATGAGCTGATGCTGAAAAGCCTGTTCCTATCCAAAAATATTATATCTGCTTTGGTATAAAAACTGCATTTTAGTTAAAAAATACAGATTTATTTATTAGTAGTATTTCTAAAAATGCCAGTTAAGGTCACAGGATTCAGTTAGTCCAGGCCATGTGCAAATATATCTGGAATGATACATCTTCTCTTGAACCACTTCCTGTGAAATTAGATACGTACAACACTGAGAAGAGTATTAGAGCCAGAAAGGAATGAAATGACTGTCCCTGGGGCATGAAGTTGCCACTTTCTCTCCCTAGCACCATGTCTGTTAGGCAGCAGAGTTTAACCCAACAGTGATGCTAATGCATCTCCTTGGTACACAGACATTTCTCTGGACGCAACATATTCTCCAGAGCCAACAGTCCCTCTGCTACCCAAAATAGACATCTTACTTCTTGAAATTACATTTACAAAGTATTGCCTTTACTGGATTCACATAAAGACAGTATCTGCTGTCTCTCCTATTCCCCTTCCGGGCCTGTTCCCACTAACAACCAGCATTTCCAGAACAATACCCTTGTAGCTGTATCTTGTAGCATAAAGAGACCCCGGAGAGACTCTGGCGGTCCAAAGTAGCTCTGTGCTCTGCTCAGGCATGCACACAAGTCTGCGGAAAGCAGCCATTAGTAGGTTACACTGAACCCATGTGTGTGTTTGCCTCCCTTAATCATGCCCATTTGTGGGTGACTAGTATCCTGAGCTGAACACTGAAGAAAAATTTCCTCTTGGTTTCTCATTTATCTGCTGGGGTCACATGTACATATACAGCTCATTTCTTAATATTTAGCACTAACCCCCCTAACTAGGCCACAAATAATTTTCAAAATCTATTCTACTCAATGCTGCAAGCATCAAGTAGGTGCTTTTATCTTAAACATGGGACATTTTTTCCTGGTGCTACCTAGACCATATTCATACTTTCACAGAACAAGACTACTCTCTGAATTCGTAAGTAAAATTCTGGTTTTGCTGTGGCAAGCTTTCTTTTTTCATGTGCCAAGGGAAACACTGCACTAGGCCAAATGACTCAACATTGTTTGGGAAAAGATATAACTACTAAGAGCACTCGTTGTGAAAGTTCATCTCATTAAAGGTGGTTAGGAAGCAAATCTCAGGATGAAAGGAGGATTTTGTGAACCTTTCTCAGAAAGGATATTAATCCCTAATAAGATAAGGTATGGTACAGAGCATGCCACTGGTTTGACCTGTGGTAACTCCTCTGAAATTATTCAAGGGATGAATTTGTCAAGCTTGATCTGCAATCTTTTATTTATAGGCAGAGTTCAAATTGGTTCTATTGTGTTCATCCTCACTTTCTCTTCTCCAAAAGTCCATGGGACACAAAGTAAGAAAAATCAGCAAACTGGTGTGGTATTAGTGGAATTTGCCATAAGGAACCATTATAGGGACTATGATACAGTTTGCAGAAACAGATGTGTTTGTATGAAGGCTGATTCACTATTGATAAATCCACCAAGAACCTGCTTTTAAAGAAAGGGTGAATCAAGGTAGCAAGAGACACAGCCTTGACGAGGAGGACTACAGTAGAATACTAGACATACATTTCTGCTGCACATGAATATTTCCACAACACTCCAGGATTCTTATTTCTGGCCAATATTTATAGATTTGTCTGATGACTTTCTGGTCCCAATGGTGCAAGTATGAACTGTATTTGAACAAGCAAACTTCTCACCTCTGGAGAATAAGATATTGAAAATGAATACTCGCACATACCCATCCAAGATGAGACTAGATTATATCCAGGGATCCTTAGGGGTCAGGGTGAGAAGGGCGTCTGGCTACTCTGAGGCTTCCCATATCTATGGAATGTGCATAGAAGGATACATCCCCCCTCTTACAACTCTGTGGGCATGAGGTTAATCTCCAAGTGCACTGCCTGTGCAAGAGACCTCAGAGTAGTTTGCAGGGTGTAGGCTTTCCTTCTCTCACCGCATCTGTTTTATCTGTAGCTAAGATCTAACAGTTTCCAGGTTGAAGTGTTTTCTTTCCAAGTCATACCTCAAACCAAACTCTGTGGTCTGCCAAGGCTTAACCCTTAGCAAACTACTGGCAGTACTGCTATAGAAAGAGGAAGCACCAATGGTGAAAATTTCTAAGTCCAAACAGAAACTTTTCTCATAATAAAGGGAGTAATGGTCAGCAATTTCTCTCAGCAATAGACCAGCTAGTCTGGATTCTTGCTTTTTAGATCATTTCATCCATGCACAGATGGGTAGGTGACTCATTCCACTTCACGAACTCTTTCCTGCCTCTATGCAAGACACAGAATCATCTACATTGTTTATTTCTCTTTACTTCCTATTTTCTCTGTGCTCCATATATTTATTTCTGTGTATTTTTTACCTTTACTGGTGGGATAGTTCCAAATATTGTGTTGGACTGTGCCTCTTCGTAAAGACAGTTTTTCACTGGTTATAAATTTGATGAGAAACTCATCTAAGGTATTTGCTTCTCTCCTGCACTAGTTAGCTAGCTGACTCAGCCTGAGGTCACCAAGGAGCAAGAACGGGACCAGAATATTGTAGGTTTATATGTGATTTTTATCACAATTTGCAGACATAAGGCTTAAGGTATCACCTTCCAGATATAAATTTGAGACACACAAGATATTATGGACCCAGCTGGCACTGAAAAAGAAGACAGGCTGAGTTTTTACATATTAAATAATCCTTCATATGTTCTCTCATTGCCCCTGCCCATGGGCAAAAAGGTGAGAGAAGCTGTAATTGGGTTAATCCTCTGTATTGTGCTAACAGGCATAGGAAAACACATCCTGCTCCAAGATATCTAAATAAACTCCATTTATGATGTTCTGACTCTGCAGCCAGATTTTTTGAAGCTTGACACCTCTTTGGGGGTAATACTATTAAAATAGCTCATCCTCCTCTCAAATGGAGAAAATTCCAGCTGGCTTGCTGCTGATCAGAGTTTTGCATGTATCTTTGCATGATTTATTTACTACTGGGACCTGCCCTTTCTGGGTCACATTCTCTTTACTTCATATTATCATCCTTTTAGCAATATGTCATATCTTATAGACAGTTCCTACACCTTGGAATTAACATACCGTGATGTCTTCCATCCCTAAACATATTGGGACAGCTAAGTTTGATGCAGGGCCCATAGAGATTAATGCCTTCCTTTACAGCTGCCTTGTTTTCTTGTTTCACCTGCCGCCAAATTCTCTTCACTATGAATTTATTCCAGCTTTGTCTTCTTTGAGAAGGCTTGATACTTCCTTACCCATGAATCAGCTTTCTTCATTACACCTTTACTTTTCTTCCAAAAACCTATGTAAACACATCCTCCACAGGTTATCCAGTTAACATTAAACCAACCCTTGCAGAACATTACATGTTTCTTCAATAGACAAGTAATAAATTCTTAAACTAATTGAAGATTTTATTTTTAGAAAAAAAAAATCAAAGTTCTGTCTAAAAAGTTTGAGCATGATGCTTCAGAACTGTAAAATAAGACTATGTGAATGTTGAAAAAAATTGGCTTTTCTCCCAATCTTACATGCCGATTACATTATTACACCTAAAGCTCCAGTTCTTTATTTCCCACCAGTGAATTGAGAAGTCTTCTGTTCTCTTACTAGGGAAGGAAAAAAATCATGGATTGACAGATGATGAGCATTAAAGCTCTATATGTAAAGACAGATTGAGGAAGCCAAATATGAAATTACACCAGATGGTCTCTATGAACACAACTGGCTTATTAGAAAAATCCAAAGTTCTATCACTGCAGCTTAAGAATTTATACTAAAGTCTAAATTCCAGCAAAATTCCTTGTACATATGCAAACTCATACACAGAACCTGGCTGTAGGCAATTCCCAGTGTTGCGTACTTAGGCATTTGAGCTTTTCTTCAGAGGTGACTTGATGGAATATGTGCAGAGGCTTGGATTTTGGATGCTTGAATGCAACCTTTCAAGAATTTCCGCAACTTGAGATCTTTCTTAACACTGTATTTTTATACATATTTTGGGTACAAGACCTATTGTTTTTCCTGAAGCTGTGTCCTCGTTTGAGGTAAAACAGTACCAATTTTCAGTTCAGTAATTTTATGTTGCAGCTAAGCTTATTCTAACTAACTGAACTCTTTGAAGCTCTCTGAAATTAACAGCATATTGTGGAAACACTGTTCACTCTTGGAGTGATAAGACCTGATCAGTTGTAATTTATGCCCAGGCATGGTATGCAGAGAGGCTCTTGCTTATACTTACTGCTATAACACGCAAGGCCAGATAACTTGTTTTTTTGCCCCGTTGGAGAGTTGGAAGTGGAAAAGTGTAGAGGGGTGGCACCTGTGGGGAGAAGTGGACAGGACAGGTGACCCAAACCTGACCAACAGGGTGTTCCATCCCATCTCCCTCATGCTCAGCATAAAAGATGAGGGATGAAAGGGTCAGTCCCCTTTCTTCAATGGCTGATGTCTGAGGAGGACTCTGTTCATCTGCCTTTGATACCGATCCATGCATTCCTGAATCCAGATCTGGAATCCGATTCCCATTCATCACTGAGTCTAGTCTGAGACTTTCCAAATGCCTGCTGGTGAGGTGATTGTCATCCCGGGAACTTGATACTGGTTTTGTATATATTGTATTGTTGTGGTTTGGGCTGAACCAGCCACTGGGTGGAACGACAGATGATCTCCTCTACCTCTCTTCAGAGAGAGCCAAGGGAGCGCGAGAGAGAGACTTATTAGTTTAGAAGGAACTAAACTTCTTTCATGAAATATTAATAATAAAATAAAAAGTAAATAATGAAATTTATACAGAACTGTATCAAACTCCCAGAATAACAATCCTGTCACCGGCTGGCACAGGGGCAGTCCTGAACTGGACTCAACAACAGATGGGAACTGAATTCCAGATCTGAATTCAGGATTTGGATCAAAGGCAGACGAACAGAGAGAGTCCTCCTGGGACGCTGGCCACTGAAGAAAGAGGGCTGACCCTTTGGCCTCTCAACTTTTATGCTGAGCATGAGGCAGATGGGATGGAATACCCTGTTGGTCAATTTTGGGTCACCTGTCCTGTCCATTTCTCCCAGCAGGTGCCACCCCTCTATGCTTTTCCGCTTCTGACCCTTCAACAGGGCAAATAACCAAGTTATCTGGCCTTGGGTGTTATAGCAATAAGTATAAGCAAGAGCGTCTCTGCATACCGTGCCTGGGCATCAACTATCAACATAGGTCTTATGACTGAGCGTGAACAGTGTCTCCACAATATGCTGTTAATTTCAGTAGTTAGAAGAGGCCTAGCTAAAAAGTAAAGTTACTGAACAGAAAACTGGTCCTGTTTTACCTCAAATGAGGACATCTATATATTTCATTATTTCCTTTTATTATTTTATTATTAATATTTCATCAAATTAGTTTAGTTCCTTCTAAACTTATAAGTCTGTTTCTCTTTCTCCCTCCTCTTGTCAGAGAGACAGGTGGAGGATAGCATCTGTTGTTCATCTCCATGGCCAATCTGGCCCATACCATGGCAGGCTGATAAGTAATGTTTGGCTGTAGACCACTTTAGCCTTCATAGAATTAAAATGATGGTTTGGGTACATATTTGACAGTGCAGTCTTCTCTTACAGGCTCTTGTGAGGACTTACATCCCTGGTTTTAGTGTCTTCAGAAGTCTGGACACCTTTGTAAGATCTCATCTATCTTCTAGTGGCATCTAAGCCAGAGGAGTGGTAGCTTGGGTTCAAATAACCTCTGGGCAGCTCTGACGTCTTCCTGCTTGAGATTCACAAAGAGTCAAATAAGAGATTTAAGCTAAGTGGTGCTTATTTCCTTTCTCGTTAACTGTCTTTTGACCAGAAAACTAAAAATCTTTCATCCCATAGTAACTTTAAGAATGTTGTTGTTCATTTGTTGTTGATTTCCTCTTCCTTTATATATTTTGGCTTCCACTGCTGAGTTTACTGGATGCAGATTCTAGCTAGCTGATTCAAAGATGGGATCATTATAGCTTTAAGGGTAGACACTGGATCCGTTTCTTCTTTCTGAGGAAAATGCTCAACGAAGTCCCTGTATTTAAGGATGAAGATGTTTTGGCTGGATTAATAGCTCTTGGTACTCTAAATTCAGACTTTAAGTGAAAACAGTTTAATGTGTTAAAAAGCCGATTCTGAAAATCTAACCGTGAAATTCCAGGAGATACAATTTTACCCACTTCATGTTTTTTGTTCTGACAGATTTCCTACATTTTCCCTACAATTTATAAGGTCTTATGAACTTTCCAACCTTCAGAGAAATCTGTCAGCTCTACTTCTACAAGCTGAATCTCTAGTTTGAATTGTTTGACTACTATCAGTCTTGAGATTTATATCCGTTCTGACATAGTTTTTTGCGTCTTGCATCCATCTTTTTTTAACCCAGCTGTATATGTGTGCTTACTTGATGCAATAGTTTCCTAAGTATCTTTCACTGTTGCCTACTGTGGTGTCATGTCTTGCCAAGAGGTAGGGAGGGGAAAGGAACATCTTCCTATTGTGTGACCTGTTTCCCCTTCTGCAATAGCCTGCCTTAATTGTATGCTGCATTTGGCCTCTTACATCTTTTGTGATTAACGGGAGTAAGTCCTGGCTTGAGCTTGTGCCTGTAGGGCCCCTTCCAATTATCATCTGGCACCCACTAGTCTTGCCAACTTTACAGAAATGTGTATTTCACACAACTTCTCAGGCCCAGAGTGAATCAGTTTTCTTTCTTTCCTTCTTTTCCCTTTCATTTTTGGTAGCAATTCAGATACCATTGTCTATTTCTCCAAAGAAACCCATTTTTTTTGTATCCTACACTGTACTATTCTACAAAGTAAGCATTGTTACAGCAGAAAGCACAAAAAGTCCTAGAGCTGACATTGCAGAATAATTTCCAGTCTTCTTTCTCGACACTCCCTTTCTTTTTTCTAAAAGTAGTGTATTTTCCCAAACACTTCTGGGTTGTTTTGCTTGTTTATTTTACTCCAGCAGACAAAACCTTCTTTCCTCAAAATTTCTGGTGCTAGAACATGGCAGCAGAATCTCACATTAAAATTTCACCTTCACTGAAAAGAAGTTGTGTAGGAATTGAAGAAATCTGAGGTATTGTGGTGAAATTAGCCATGATTTTACTTGAGTCATCAGTCTCTGAAACTCTTCCTCTGCACAAGTAAATCAAATATCATTTGCCTGCTCAATTTCTCAAGTGCTGTGTGCAGTCAACATTTTTCATATGGATATGAGCAGCAGACACAGTGGCTTGATACACAACTGTATGTACATACACTTGAGAACAAAGTTAAAAATGTTTCTGCTAAAATATTTAATGATCCAAAACTTAGGTGCTAACGTACATAATCTTTAGCGTGCTAGTTTCATGACAGGAATACAGAACACACTGTGAGGTGTCCAGTTTTCCTATAAACTCTTTGTGAAATGGAGGCCAAGACATGGAGATAACCTAAAGAAGAAGCCATGACGAGGGGCAATGAACAAAGCTGAGAGGAACCATGGAATCTAGGGGTCTGTCTGAGATCTCATCATTCTCTCAGTCATCAGCATCTTACCCAGGGCTGCCTCAGTTTTACAGACCATTTTCTTTGCAGTATGACTGGACCTTTAAAAAAAAACAAACAAAAAACCAGAGGGATTAGGCTGTAGTCTTGTGACTACAGCACTCACGCACAATACAGGAGACCCCAGTTCAGTACAGTCTCTTCCCTTCTAGTAGATGTCTCTTTGCTCCCCCCAAACTGTCGTAACTATCTAATGATAGAATCATAGAATCATTTAGGTTGGAAAAGACCTTTAAGATCATCAAGTCCAATCATAAACCTAACACTGACTGGTCCACCACTATACCATGTCCCTAAGCACCATGTCCACATGTCTTTTAAATACCCTCAGGGATGGTGACTCAACCACTTCCCTGGGCAGCCTGTTCCAATGCTTGACAACCCTTTCTGTGAACAAATTTCTCCTAATATCCAACCTAAACCTCCCCTGGTGCAACCTGAGGCCATTTCCTCTTGTCCTATTGCTTGTTACTTGGGAAAAGAGACTGACCTCCACCTCACTACAACCTCCTTTCAGGTAGTTGCAGAGAGCAATAAGGTCTCCCCTCAGCCTCCTTTTCTCCAGGCTATGCAACCCCAGTTCCCTCAGCTGCTCCTCATAAAACTTGCTCTCTAGACCTTCAGCAGCTTCATTGCCCTTCTTTGGATGCACTCCAGCACCTCAATGTCTTTCTTGTAGTGAGGGCCCCCAAACTGGACACAGTATTTGAGGTGCGGCCTTAACAATGCTGAGTATAGGAGGGACAATCACTTCCCTAGTCCTGCTGGCCACACTATTTCTGATACAAGCCAGGATGCTATTGGCCTTCTTGGCCATCTGGGCACATTGCTGGCTCATGTTCAGCCAGCTGTCAACCAGCATCCCCAGGTCCTTCTCCACCGGGCAGCTTTCCAGCCACTCTTCCCCAAGCCTGTAGCGTTGCATGGGGTTGTTGTGACCCAAGTGCAGGACCCAGCACTTAGCCTGATGTATCATACTACTTTTTCTCCATCTTCCTGATTGGAATTGTACCTCTGTCCATCAAAGAACGGAAGATTTTCCAGGGATGGGGAGCTGTGAAATGAGGAAAGAGAGAGAGAAATGAAGTTCAAGTATACACAAGAGGCTATAATTTTATAGACTAGTGGATAGAGCAATCTTCAGCAACAGTGAGAAGGAGAGAGGAGCATATTGGACCTTCCTCCCAGAAGTTATGTCTTTTTTCCAATAACTGCTTCAACAGATACTGTCCTAAAATGGTGATCCAGGAACTTCTGTGATTGGTTTCAAGGATTTCATGACACAGTTGCTTAGTCTATTCAAAACCGGAACAGCACCAGGCTGATGAAGAAGGACAACGTACTTTTCAAATTTGCAGCATTAAGCAGGAGTTTGCCTACAGTTTAGGTTTGCAGAGTTTGGGGGTTTCTTACATTGCAGTTTCAGACCGCAATACCACATGTCTATGTCAGATCTAATCCTGAGCTAATGAAGTCCACCAGACCATGTGTAAACGTTAAAAATAAACTGCTAAACATGGACTAATATCCTTTGCTTATGTATTTGCCCAGCAAAATATTACAGAGATATGATTTACTGCCTCCGTTTAAGCAATAAACATTGCTGCACTAAATGTATATTCTTTTCCCTGAGGAGGAGCAGAGCTAAAATCTGCTGTTCATTTACCATCACCATCCTCTTTACCTTGATTCTAGGAGACAGACGAAACCCTGGAACATTCCTCCTGTTTTGGCGAAACAACAGCTTGAAGTCTAATTGGTGCAATGCATTCATTTTTTGACATACATATACTTCCTAGATGACCTTAAAGAGGAGTTACTGACTTGATGCACCTCATGATGCCGGAAATTTCCCAGTAATTTCAAGGGTAATCAGAACAAGCCCAACGTTTACACGTTGAGAGTAAAATAAGGGCAAAACACTATATACTCCAACCATTTAGCAAAATGGTCCTCCCATTTAAACAGAGGTGGCAGTTAAAGTAAACTAAGTATATTTTAAAAGTCTGTATTGCTCTGGCCATCATTTGTCAGTATTTCACAGTATTTCTTTTATATGATTATCCTTATTCAAACAATCAAAATATTCCATTAACTGGAAATTCTTGGAAAATCTCTGCTAGGCACAACACCCTTGATCGCACAGGGTGTTGTACAACTGTAGCCTGGAATATAAAAGCTGTCCTGAGGAATTCTGTGATTCTGTGAATCCGCTGGCACAGATTTAATCCACTCTAATCTGATTACACCCAGAAATAAAGGAGGTTAGATAATGGTAGAAGTTAATGGACCAAACTGCGCTATATACGACCTGTGCAATTTTGTTGAATTCACCTGGTTGCACAAAGTACGATAAAGGCAGAATTTATTCTGACAGGTCTCTAGTCAAACACAGCCTTCAAAGCTAGGTTTCAGAATCTGGTGCCCAGGTCAAGTTTTTTCTTACATTTTAGTATTCATCATTCTCTGTTCACTTCTGGGACAAACAGTTTTAGAGAAGGACATTCAGACATGGGTGAAAGGACCTCAACATTCAGTATACCAAAAGAAAAAATATTAATAAATCAATACAAAAAGTTAATATTTGTTGTAGTTGTGTAGTTTGAAAGAGGTAGATTTTCTAGACCTGGCATTCTTCCAGTGCAACTTGTCAAACCAGGTTACATTTGAAATGTGCCTGCAGCCAAGAATGTGAGAGCTCAGCGTGACGATGTGCAGAGGCTTGTTTGATTTGGGGTGATTTTCACTTTTCATCAAAGAAACTACCTGATCCTCTTTCATGGGTAATATTTCCAAGGCTCATTATTATTCTTTTGTTTGCTTTGGTTACTAGGGCTCATTGGAGGAAACATCTCATTTAATTTAGAGTTTCTTCATTATGAGACACTTCTTGTAAAGATGCAATGTTCTGCTTTGTTCTTTTGACTTCTAATCCATAAAACCCTCCCTAACTTTGCCATGTTTATTGACACCCAATGGAGTCTGCATTGCATAACATGTCAGATTTGATTTGTTTGTTTTCCCTTCCCAGTTGTCTGTTTTTCTAGGGAAAAATTCTCCAAAATTCATCTTTTTCAGACACAAATAACAAGATCTCATGTTTGAAACGTTACTGATTTCACAGTATGAGGAAAGTAATTTCATATGGCAACACCAACACAGGAGATAAATTATCAATTTACTCTGTCTCAGCTTAGAGGTGGTAACATAGAGATCAAGGATTGTAATTTCTTTAAATGTTCTAACTCAACTGGCTGTGATTGTCCAAGCACATTTCTAATTAATTTTTAAATAGAAGGGACTCTTGTTGTTTTTCTATTTGAACAAGCACCTGGTTTCCCAGTCATAGTAGTCACAGCAACTTAAGTCTGATTTTAGCAATCCCTGCTGGTTTTAATGCATATGCTATTTTTACCGTATGTTCATTCATAGCTATGAAGAGACTAAGGTGCCAAATAGAAAAAAGAAATCCAGAGGTCCATATCATCACAGCTTCTTGCAGTTTCTGTATGTGAAACAACAGTCTGTCTAGATTGTTTTATGCTTTGTTTCAGTACTCGCTTTCCAGTTAATGGGAAGTTGTTATGACTTGTCAGGTGAGAAAGTCATGAATAAATATTGGGTGTTAATTAAATAAATATTATGGTTTTGTAATATGTCCTTTCTGTCTATTCTCAATTCTTCTTTCTTCCTCCATTGTCCAAATACATTCCCTATCACGCACTACTTTTAGTTCTCCTGGTTTTACTTTGCAGTCTTCATTCACACAAGATTTACTTTTTCACCTGAAAATATAGAATCATAGAATAGTTTGGGTTGGAAGGGACCCTTAAGGGTCATCTAGTCCAATGGTCCCGCAATGAGCAAGGACTAGATCAGGTTGCTCAGAGTCCCTTCTAGCCTGACCTTGATTGTTTCCAGGGTTTGGGCATCTACCACCTCTCTGGGCAACCTGTTGCAGTGTTTCACCACCCTCAGTGTGAAAAATTTCTTCCTTATATCTAGTGTAAATCTTCCCTCTTTTAGTTTAAAACTTACACCTTGTCCTGTCACTACAGGTCCTGGTAAAAAGTTTGTCCCCATCTTTCCTATAGGCCCCCTTTAAGTACTGAAAGGCAGCAATAAAGTCTCCCCAGAGCCTTCCCTTCTCCATGCTGAGCAACCCCAACTCTCTCAGCCTTACCTCACAGAAGAGGTGCTCCAGCCCTCTGATCATTTTTGTGGCCCTCCTCTGGACCTGCTCCAACATGTCCATGTCTTTCCTGTGCTGAGGGCTCCAGAACTGGATGCAGTACTCCAGGTGGGGTCTCATGAGAGCAGAGACCATAGCATCTCCAGTCCTGCCCTGCTTTTTAAAAATGGTAGCAAAAACCTCTTTCATTTTTGCTCTGGAGGTTGGAAGCTTGTCTCATTTGCAGTTTAAAACTTTTCATAGCTTTCCTTACTCACTGTCTTGTTGAAACGACCCTTATGCATCTTCTATTCCTGCCCCGCCCCCCTCCCCATCACCCCCATTTTATTAATGGAATCAAAATGCAAGTTATTTCCCTTCCTTCGCATATCCTCAAACCAAGTTTCTCCTGCCTAGAACTTATTGCTTTTGGTACACTCAATGTCAGTTTTACATACAGCCTATTTTCCTAACAGTTGTTTTTTTTTTTTTTTTCTGGTTAGGTGGGGTTACTCATCTTTGAAAAATAATTTCTGCAAGGTATACCACTCCCAGTATTTATTGCTTCCTCTTTTATAAACATTGCCAGTGTAACACCATAACAGTTACTTGACAGCACCCCTGTGATGAATTTGCCCTGCAACCTGCAACACCAGTGTAACACCAGATACAGCTAAAATGACAGAGGCCACAGTATTTATTTTATAGAATACCTGTGTTTTGCAAAACACGGAAAGCCTACGATCCTTTAGAAGCACTAGACGTAACCGAAGAGAAAAAGACAACCATTTTTGATTGAGAGAAAGGAGTGAGAGCAACTTCTTGACAACAGTAGAGCGGGGGAGCAACTTTGCAAAACAGGTCGGAGCTGGTTGCTGTTTTGCACCCAGCAACAGCGGATTACGCCGGGCCGATTGGCTGCAACACTGACAGCGGGTGAAGCAAATTTCTGTCAGACTTCTTGACTCCGAGTGGTTTCCAAACAGCATAGGTGCTGTGGTGGTGGACCAAAGAGAGAGAGAGATAGAATCTGCTCCATTATTTTGCTTGGAGCTGTTTAGACCTAATTTTTTAATTAACAAAACTTCAACTAGATTCCAGGTATCGCTGGCTGTTTGCTATGCAGGGAGCTTATTCAAATTGTCAGCCACTTTTACTCACGCTGAATGAAACCACTGAAATTGTGTGCATCGCCCCAGGACAATGCAAATCAAGAAGGGACACTACCAACAGAGAGGTTAAATCAGGAAGCACTTTCTGTGGGCAAAGAGGAGGGGAGCAGCATACAAGGAGTGGAAAATACTGCTGAAGGCAGCTTAGGAACACCTTGCTACTTTTAAGAAGATCATTTACCTAACAGTCAAAATACAAAAACTTTTTTTCAAGTGAATATCTCCTGTGATCAATCTAGATTTGGTCTCATCTGAGAACACAGAGAAAGTGCTAGAAAATGAAAGCATGCCTTTCAGCCAGGGGCAGAGTGGCTTTCAGAAGCCAGCAAGGCATGGACCGCTTTTCACAATGGTGTCCTGGCCCATGCTGCAGATTGAGAGGAAACAATTTCCAGTGAAAGGCTCCTGGTCTCAATCCAGGTCCCACCCATTACCCTCAGCAGAGCGAACCAGGGCTTCCCAAATATCCATGCTGTTATGCCAACACTTTATTCTATGGTAGGTAAAGTGTCCTCTACCCTGCAGTCTTGTAACACACATATCTAAATGATTTAAAATATGTGTTGAGCTGGAGTTTCTAAAACAAAAATATCCAAGGAAAAAGGCATATTTGGGAAACAGGTTCCTGGAGCAATCATGGAGAAGGTAGAGGAACGGAACTACTAAGAACTTTTTACTGGAAGCACATTTCTGGCTTTCTTGGCTCTACAGAATTTCTCCTCCTTCCTTCCTTATCCCTTCAGAAGCACTGAGCAGTGTGTTCCAATATTATTTCAGTATATGACTAACATAATTAGTTTAATGTTGCACTCCTTCCACACATAAACCTGACAGTAAATTATAGTTCCACTCTAAGTAAACAAACAATGGCATGTGTGGCCTCTCTTGAAGAATGCTTGTGTGAAAGAAAACACAGAATATTGTGGAGGTAAGAAAAGCAGTAACAACTGTTCAGCTTAATAAATTTCTTCTATTTGCCATTAGTTCCAGCAGACATATTCAATTCCCCTGAAGAGATGTGCATTTTTCTAAGCCAAAGTGTGCATCTAGTCTTGAAATTCAGAGTAGTCACTTGCTTCGGTACACTCATGCTAGCCTTTGAGCTTTCTGTGAGCAGGTGAAACAGTGGATTTGCGAAAAGCTAAATTATAGCAGCAGAAATGCACCCAAACATTAACTGTGGAGACAGTCAGTGACATATTCAGGAACAGATATTTAGTAAGGGTGCAGACAAGGAGATAGGGAGAGAGTTTACCAGAGACAAGCAACTTCCTGGAGAAGGTATCTAAATTACGTTGACAGTGGAAATGTTCGAGGTCACTGAGTTTTGTAGTAGACATTAAGACAAAACTTGAATAGCATTAAAGAGATGTGCTTTCTGGAAAAACAGTGAATCCATAGCATTTTTGGGTCAGAACAGGCCTTTAAAGATCTTCTAGTCCAAACACCTGGCCATGGGCGGTGATGTTTTTCACTAGATTAGGTTGCTCAAAGCCCCATCCAACCTGACCTTGAACATTTCCAATAATGGGGCATCCACAACTTCTCTGGGTGACCTGTTCCAGTGTCTCACCATCCTCATGGTGAAAAATTTCTTCCTTATATGCAATCTAAATCTACCCTCTTTCATTTCAAAACCATTGCACCTTGTCTTGTCACTACAGGCCCTGGTAAAGAGTCTCTCCCTATCTTTGCTATAAGCCTTCTTTATATGTCAAAAGGCTGCAATATATTCTTCCCAGGGCCTTCTCTTCTCCACGCTGAACAACCCCAACTCTCCCAGCCTTTCTTCACAGAAGAGGTGCTCCAGCCCTCTGATCATTTTTGTGGCCCTGCTCTGGACCCACTCCAACAAGTCCATGTGTTTCCTGTGCTGAGGACTCCAAAGCTGGACGCAGTACTCAAAGTGGGGTCTCACAAGAGTGGAGTAGAGGGGCAGAATCACCTCCCTTGACCTGTTGGCCATGTTTCTTTTTATGCAGCTGAGGATATGATTGGTTTTCTGGGCTGCAAGCACATATTGCTATCTTGTGTCCAATTTTTCATCTGCAAGTATCACCAAGTCCTTCTCTGTAGGGCTATGGGCTGCTCTCAATCCATTCATTTTCTAGTCTGTACTGATATTGGCAATTGCCCTGACCCATGTGCAGGCCTTACACTTAGCGTTGTTGGCCTTGCCAACGTTCACATGGGCCCACCCGAGTGTGTCAAGGTCCCTCTGGCTGGCATCTCTTCCCTGAAGTGAATGAACTACTCCACCTCGGCTTGGTATCATCTGCAAACTTACTGAGTGTGCTCTCAATCCCACTTTCTATGTCACTGATGAAGCTATTAAGTAGTATTGGTCACATTATGGATCCTCAAGGGACACCACTCCTTACTGGTCTCCACTTGGACGTTGAGACATCAAATGCAACTCTTTGCGTGTGCCATGCAGCCAATTCCTTATTGATCTAACTGTCCATCCATCAAATCCATATCTCTCCAACTTAGAGGCAAAAGTGTTGTGGGGGACTGTGTCAAAGGCCTTACAGAAGTCTAAATAGATGGCATCAGTTGCTTTTCCCTTGTCCACTGATACAGTTACTCTATCATAGAAGGCCACAAGATTAGTCAGGCACAATTTGCCCTTGCTGAAGCCATGCTGGCTCTCTCTAATCACTTCCCTGTCTTCCATGTTTTGATATACCTTCCAGGAAGATCTGCTCCATGATCTTACCAGACACGGAGGTGAGGCTGCCTCGTTGGTAGTTCCCAGGATCCTCCTTTTCACCCTTTTTAAAAAAATGCATATGATAGTGCCTTTTCTTCAGTCACTGGGAACTGTGCTTGGCTGACTTGACTTTTCAAATATGATAAAGAGTGGGTTGGCAACTACATAAGCCACTTCCCTCAGGACATTGGGATGCATCTTGTTGGGTCTTATGGGCATGTGTATGTTCCAGTTACTCAGGTGGTCTCAAACCTGATTTTCTCAGGATGTTGTCTTCTCTGACAAGACACTCTTTTTCAAGAAAGAATGGCCTCAATTAAACCATTGTGTTCTTTGTGTTTTCCCTAGAAGTCTTTTTTAATATCTCAAAGGCATCTTTTTTGACGCTTACTGCTACCTCGCATCCTCTCTGATAAAGATAAAAAGAGAGGGATTAGGGAGGTTCATGGAATTACTTTTATAAATCCCTACAGCCCTAATTTTTACATTTTTATCAGCATGTCCCTATGCATTTCATTGAACAATTACTTTTTGTAATACTATAAAGGTGGGCAAAGTATGGTCATGTCTAATAACCTATTTATAGTGAACTGATTCATTCATCGCACCTATATCAGCTTTTAGAGTTCAAGCTTCCTGTATCAGATGTTATGGTATTACATTATTGTACAGTTGCTATTTCAGAGATGGAGTCAGTCAAAAAAAATATAACACTTGTGTATATCCATATAGCTGTGTGTGGTAGTATCATAGAATCATAGAATAATTTAGGTTCGAAAAGACTGTTAAGATCATTGAGTCCAACTGTAAACCTAATACTGCCAAGTCCCCCACTAAACCATGTCCCTAAGCACCGCATCTACATCTTTGAAATATCTCCAGGGATGGTGACTCAATGACTTCCCTGAGCAGACTGTTCCAGTGCTTGATGACCCTTTCAGTGTAGAAATTTTTCCTAATATCCAATCTAAACCTCTCTGGCGCAGCTTGAGGCCGTTTCCTCTCCTTCTATCACTTGTTACTTGGGAAAAGAGCATATAAATTTATATCACAGTATCACAGTATCACAGTATGCTAGGGATTGGAAGGGACCTCAAAAGATCATCTAGTCCAATCCCCCTGTCGGAGCAGGAACACCTAGACGAGGTTGCACAGGAAGGCGTCCAGGCGAGTTTTGAATGTCTCCAGAGAAGGAGACTCCACAACCTCCCTGGGCAAATATACATTTCTCCTACTTGAAACAGCATACATTTTACACTTCATCTTTTATAAGACATAAAATTTGCAATAATCATTGTCCAAATATATTCCCAAGTTTTAGAACTGAAGAACACTTCTGCATTTTCCTCCTCATATGCTGAAAGACTTGCGTGGCACATAAAACAGACACCAGTCATTCTAATGGTACATATCCTGCAGGTTTCCCTCCGTGCTTGTTTTAACCAACTAGGCCAGCATTTTCTAGCCTGTCCTGAAAAGATGGGTTCAGTCTTCTTCAGAAGCATTGAACAAGTGCTTCTGCTACTAACTTCAGTGTAATCTGGAGCTGTGCAACATTCTCTGAAATCACACCACTTCTGCTAAGACGGCTCCACTTTCAGTAGCCACACTTGACAGACATTGACTAAACTTATCCAAGAGGATGTACTTCCAGTGAGCTGAACGTATGAAAAGTGTCATTGAGAAGACATGAGTCAGGGTTCTTCATCCCAAAGTACATGGAATACAGTGAGATCATCTGGCACCTTCCTACATAAACACATCAAAAGCATGTGTTGAACGGGTGTGATTAGATAAATCCATTGCATAATGATAATAATTGCTGGAGCTGAAAAAGGCAGAATTGAATGAAAGGTTGGATTGCAGATGGATTCAAAACATGACAGCTGGGTTTCTATCCTTACTTCAAGAACTGTGTGAGGCATGGTGAAAACTGGAGCATATAAATGATGCTTACAATTAACTTCAGCTGAGGTCACTAGCAGAATTCAGATTGTGGCATCAAATTTCCAACAGCTTCAGATTTTGCTGAATATTTCCAGCCTACCATTACTCCCTGGAATCCCAGCATATGATTTGATGAATTATTTGAATTCTCTTCAAAGCCCTTATAATTAGCTCAGTTTCTTTTGTCTCTGTAAATCTTGGCAAGTTATGTCTTGTAAATCAATCCCTTCATGTCCCCCAGCAAAGCATAAGGCAAGAACTATAGAACATACCAAAATTAGGTGAGAACAAAGAACTCCCTTTTCAACATAAAACACAGAAAGCAACTATTGCTATTCGTTTTATTCAAGTATGGTCAAATGCAGTGGTCAGTCTAAATTCCAGTAATCATAAACACTAGTAGCAGTTATTCTCACTGGAATTAACCTTTATTTGTACAACTCCAAACAAGATTGCTTGCAATGGTCAGTGTGTTTTTCCCTTATGACAATATTTTTTCATCTCCCCTTCAAATTTTTATCTCCTGCATTTGGCAAGTGAGCCTTAAATGACAAAGAGCTTTGTTGTGGTCCGTGATTCAGTTAATTTATTCTCCAGCCACTCCCTGGGTGTGCTTTTATAGGAGAGGGCTCTTTTGCAATATCTGAAGTAGTACAGCTCTTTAACAATGTGGCATCACCTGCCTGCCAAGGGAAGGGACTACTGTGATTAACACCTTCAAGAGGAAAATGCAACGTCCATTCACAAGGCTACCACAGCTGGAGCCCTGATTCAACAATTTTGTCAAACTAAAATGTTTCCAAAACATCCATCCAGAGGGTCTAAAAAGTGCCATTTGTACAAAGTCCAGATCCATGTGCTCTGCCTAACTCCTGTGTTCGGTCATTGTTCATTGTTGGAAAACATTTCCATTAAAAAAAAAAAAAGACTCAGAGAAGATGCCCTTTGAAGAATGTCATATACACAAGAGTTACTAAGGCTGAAGTTTTTGCAAAGTCAGTTCAAACTGGTATAAAAGCAACCATGAGCTGCAGCATCACTCCAAATTTTTGTGGAGTGTTTCTATTTCCCTAGCCTTTACTTTCACAGGTACACTTGTTGGGGCAGTGATTGCTTGTTTCTGATGTTCTTTTGGAGCTCAACACATGTGGACTCAGTTCTTGGTGTGAAAGCCTCTAGGCTTTCTCAATGAGGACAACCTAAGAAATAATTACATGATGCTGCATTCTTATGATCCTCAGGCTGAGTATTTCTCATTCATTGTGCCTGATGTTTGACTCCTGGCTGGAGGAGATGGTTCATAAAGTCCACAGGTGTTTTAAGTAGCAGCTGTGGTCCAAAATGTAACCGTGATCTATTTCCACAGGGCTGAAAAGTCCATGCACACTTCTGGGGATCCACCTAGTTTCCAGAAAAGGAATGCAGTGTGGTGAATAAAGTATGTCAGGACAGAAAGGGGGAAATGCCCATCTCCAGAGTAGCCTGGCACATGGTATTGCACTCCACATGAAATCACAGACTTGTCTTCTCTACACTGAGCATCTCTTCCTCAGAGCCAAAGGAAAGCACGTGCATACCTGCAAATTGTCAAGGGAGATGCTATATTATGTTAAGAAACTGAAAAAAAAAATCTGCGTGTGAGCATAGAAGAGGTAATAAAATCAGAAAGCATTTGCTATGAGATACTAAGTAGGTAGCACTTATATTTGACTTCCTACCTGGAGCAAAAAAGTGTTCAGTGCAGGGATGGCTAGTGGGTTCAGAAAGCAGCTTTGCTACATGGAAGGCAGTAAATGGCCACTCAATTGATCAATAAATAAAATGAGGAGAAAAAAAACCCTCAGGTCAAAATACATCCTGTCTCAAACTGTGAGTTCAGGCACTTTTTTGCCAATGTATTAACCTTCAAAGACTTCTCAACCAATTGAAAAGGGAAGCATCAGCCAGAAAGAAGATTTTCTTTGTAAAAATCTCCATAAATTGCGAACTGTAAGTTTCATATCACCCATAATAATGGTCATTAATAAAAATCACCTCAGTTTCATCATCATGTGAATGCATAATAACTAATCAGTGTCTAGTGAATGGCCCAAACACAAACACTAGTGGAACATTCTTTGGGGTGACCAGTCAGGCATGGGCACAAGTTTACTTATCATATCTGTTAACAGATCATGTCTTAGTCTGAAATGATATTTACACAGCAATAGTCTTGTGTCAACAACTAGAAGACCAACTTGGAAGATGAAAAGATTTTTAATGGACTTGTGTATTATTCAACAGCATCTTCAGCATCTTAATACAAAGCAATCAAGATGTCTCAATCTTAAACATACGTCTTTCTTGATACGTCAATTGCCTTGCAGGGTAATTTATTCTTCGTTGTACAGCCTTGACTCAGAGAGGTAGGTAAGCACATGTATAATCTTGAGCAAGTGCGTTGTCCCATTGATTTCAATAGGTGATTCATAAATCTATTGAATTACAGCCTTAGTCTTACTCTATTAATTTCTTTGCCCATGAATAATTCCTTACAGTCTAAATTCCATTACATCCTCTAATAGCTTGCTTTGAGCATTTTACACTGTTAAAATACCTAACAATGAAGTCTGTGGGGACCACGCATTTACAGGCATAGGTCTCTGGGCAAGGGGGATAATATTATACTAAATGTCAGCCACTTCATGCTATTCATCAGACACCTTACCAGCAGTTCTTTATTTGGTTTAGTACATCCAATGTTGCCCTCTTCCTAATCCAACCACTCATTTTTAATTATTTGGTATTTTTTTTAGGTGAAGATAATAATTCATTGTTATTGTTAGTGTTCTGTCGGAAAACACAATTGGGCTGTTGCCTTTGCAGAGTAAGCTTGTTCTCTTGGAAGTTCCTTTCTAAGCCTATGTGTTTGCATGATCCTTTTCTGCTTTCAAGTGCCTTCCCATAGGCTTTGGCAGATGAACCTAGCAGAGGCTGCCCATGCATTCAGGTAGGCTTTTGGCAGGATCACAATTTAACAGCATCAACTGTTTTCTGCCTGGGATTAGCAGCAGACTGTTCCCACTGGCATTTTGCTGCCACTTCCCCGCAAGCTGTAGCAGAAAGGACCACGAGATGGCAGTACTGCATGAGCAATTGAATCACAAGCCAACTTCTTCCAGAGTTCTTTTCTTGGGAAACACATTTTCTACTGGCACCTTCAGAGCTTTTTGTAAATTCAATCTGTCCCCAACCTGCTTTGCAACAACAAGGAGATAACACGAGAGGAAACTATACCCTCCACATTCTGAAGTGTGGTGGTTAATGGGTCACATTCTTCCGCTAATAAAATATTGTTGTTTGTTTTAATACAGCGTGTACCAACATGAAGGACGACATGATATTTGAGGGCACCACAGAAAGCCTGTGACTAGGAGATAAGATTTCCACTATATCAAAACTTGCCTTCTGTCTGAGAATGGAAAATTGATACCGAAATACTAAATTTTAAGGCAGAGCAGAAAGGAATGAGTTCTTTGCAAACATTTTTACAGAAGTGGGACTTCCTTTGCAAATGAGTGATCTTTAGTGTCAGCACGGCAGTTAATTATAGAGGGGAAAGTCACGTGCTAAAGTGGCTAAATTGTTCTCATTTTTCAGAGGCTGAGCTACCTGGTCGGTTTTGCATAGTAGTCAATTCTGCATAACAATATACCTGTTCAGTAAGGCTGACCCAGAAGCCAATAGGAATGTCTGAACAATAAATGCTGAGCTTTTAAAGGTCTGAAGAAGTGTATCTTTGCCCCTTCATTTCGTAGTGGCATGAAGGCAAAATAACTTTTGTGAATGAAGTAGTCCCAGAGAGTTGTAGAACAGCATACTGGTTCAGGCCCTGCTTGGGGCCTGCTGGTCTTGTTTCCCTACAGTGGGCTGCAGAGATTCCAGGGAGAGGACTTTTGTTTGGGAAATGCTGGTGCTCTGAATCTTCCAGGAGCAGGTGTTAGGCCACACTACGGCAACCCCAACACAGCAAGGGACGTTGTCATGAGTGTGTCTCTTACTGCAGTGGTAACAACTGTCACTGCCCGTTCATAACTCCTGACATGAAACTAGCCTTCTTGTGCCCATGGGAAGAAACGCACCATTGGGGTTTCATGGCAAATTGCCTCAGACCTCCCGTAAACTATCTGAAACAACCATAAATACAGTGTGAGTAGGTTCTCTGGTCTTTGTTGGTGACCAACTGCTGGCACTTGCGTAAGCCAAAATTGTGGACTACAACTTCTAGGTGGTGTTCATGTGAGACAGAACTGCCCTCAACATTGTGCTCTGAATTATGACAGCGTTCTATGTTGATGTGCCATTTCAAGCAAGCAGGATGACTCCAGCCAGCCTTTTTAATTTCTGGTACTCAACAGCCTTCTGTCTCTGAAAGCAAAATCAAAAATAGCTCTTTCCTTCAGATA
Organism: Vanellus vanellus; assembly: GCF_965231255.1. Taxonomy (NCBI): domain Eukaryota; kingdom Metazoa; phylum Chordata; class Aves; order Charadriiformes; family Charadriidae; genus Vanellus; species Vanellus vanellus. The sequence goes on from NC_138908.1 coordinate 32,129,247, forward strand.
CAAAGAAACAGATGTGCCACGCAATGCAGGAAAACATGTGAAAAGGAAATAAATGAGGAATTATCTAAGTAGGCAGGAGCCACTACCTCTCCCTGAAGGAAACCCTGCCATTAAAGCCCTTAGTTTAATGCAGTATGACCCAATGCAATATGACCTAACAAATGAAAGACTGCATAGCACATACAAGCACTCAGTGGAGGTGGGTTTCCTTTCGCCAACAAGAGAAGAGATGGGAGGAGGAAAAAAAAAGTAATAGTGGTTTCTGGCTGCTTTATATTTAACAAGTAACAGACACCTTTCCTCCACTCTTTTCCTTAGAAGGATGCAAAACAATCATTTCACTGGCAATGTTTACTCTGGAGATATTCCAAAACAAAAGGAACAGTCAGCACAAAAGCAAGCACAACAGACTCCTGTCAGATCCATCACCTCATCCACAGCACGGTTAAAGGCTAATTGAGAGAAATGCATTCCTACACAATGGCTAATATGAACAGATTTATGCATGTGTGTATTTGTTTACAGAAATACATGTACATTCATTTTGTTATTATGTTTTGCCTGGAGAAATAAGATGAAGTAATCAAACTTGTGCTGGGAACAGTACTGCTAGCTGCTGAAGGACGCAGAAGTTTATACCCTGTCACATAAATACTTTACAATCTTACTGTAGTTTAAGGAATACAATGAAGGGAAATCAAGCAAGACTGAGGGCAAATTTTACCTTTGTAGATTCCCCTCCACTTGCACTGGGAATCCCTAACAATTGAAAATCTGTCTGAGCTCACCTGGATGGTGGTTTTCCCTGAAAATGTTAATAGTCATCCCACCTGGATGCTGAAAATGCTAATAGTCAGCCATTTTCCCTCCAAGGTGGTTGGTACACAAAGATAAGGGAGTAAGAACTCATAACCCAGCTGCTTTTGAAATCCCGCTGCCACAAAGGCTTTGAACATTCTTCATCTGAGGGAATATGAATGCCAAAGTGATCTACTTCTTACAGCAATAGCGACAGAAATGTGTTACTTTAAGTGTTAGGACTGTAACTCTCTTAAGGCCACATGGAGGACAGGGAGATTCAGTAACATTCCCAAATTGCCTGTTTTCTGTTGAGTACTAAATCCTTTACCTTGTCCCTTTTCCCCTTTCAGTGTCTGGCAAAGGCACTTTGCTTGCCCTGGTCGTGTGTTGGACCAACGTCTCAGAAGATGTGTCCTCTATCAAAGCTAAGGTCCATTTCTAAGTGCATAGTAAAGAATTATGCTGTGGCATAATGTCACAATGCAAACTGCAGGGGACAACATTACCTTGCAGGAGATTATGTATTCCGCAGGTATACAGTCCTCTTCTGTTGCCACAGAGCATTACTTCTCTGGGGCATTACAACTGGACTTCTATAAAAGCTGTGATTTCCTTCCTCTGGAAAATGTTACATTTGAAGAAAAGGTTGCCATTGCATTGTTTGCTGATTCTGCATTTTCAAATACCAAATTCTTTAATCTGAAAACACATAGCTAGGTCTAATTACTGTTCTTAAATCCTGCTAAGATAGCATGCGGCTGATGTTTAACTGGGCTTCCTTGCTGTGGAGAAAAGGCAATCAGCAGGTGATGTTAGGCTGAACATAACAAAGTCCTTCTTTGGCTGTTGTCTAGGTCACTTCAATGCTGCTACTGCCACCATAAATAATAAAAGAAGCCACCCCTCCCCCCAGCAAAGTACAAGAAAACACACGAATATTTGCACTGTGGGTTCATACAAGAAGATTGAAGAACTCGGCCACAGTTATCCACTATTTTTATTATTGCTTTTATACACAGAATGTAAGTCAACAGAGAAAAAAGAACCATTTGCAAGCCATTTTAAAAGTAAATATGTTTCGGACTGGAAATCAATATCTGCCAAATATTGCTTAATAATCCACTATGAAAGTTTTCTTTTCAACATTTTCTCTTCCCTTCTGCCAATACGCATCCCCCAACCAAAACTCCTGCATGGGGTTATGCCTTGATTTTCATCAGCCATGTCAAAAGATGACACAATAGATGCATAAATCTTTGCAATGAGTTTTGCTTCTAGGAAAAGCTTTCAGGAAAGCACACATGCTCACTCCATGCATATTCAAAACTCAGCAGATGTATCATGATGAGTTGCCTTGATTTGGCTCCAGAATTACAAATTATAGCCATCAGCACACATCCTGCCAAGAACAAAGAATGCAACTCTGTTTAGTCCAATCATCCTGCTTTAGTTGCCGTCATGATTTTGTGTCCGTCACAGAAATATTTCCTTCTAAAAGTATCCTACTATCATTTGTTAGTGTAACTATTTTGAAAATACATAATACTTCTTTTGTTCCTTTGCAAGGTTTCTATCTCTCCCCAAATCTGATCATGCTGTTATTACAGCTGATTGGAACTGAGCTGATGAAACAACATTTCACTGTAAAAAGCTGAGCCCAAAGGGTTTTTCACTGGAAATACTTGGGCTTGAGTAGCCTCTACTAAATCCAAGAGATGGCTCCAATGTAACTGAGCAGGGATTCCTGGCAAGCCTAATTCCAAAACTGGGAATGAACGGAACACAGCAGTTCATAGTTCAGGGTGTTCCTGCCTCCTGCTCTCTCTCTCTTTTTTTTTTTTTTTTAAATTTTTTATTATTATTATTCTGAAGTAATTTATTTTCAGTGCAATTTGTGTTTAAATCAAAATTTTCTTAAAGGCACAGAATGAGGGATCCCTGATCCCCGATCCCCTGTCTTTTGTGAGTCCAACTACTTAGTCAATATTACTGTAGAGAAGTTTCCAAGTAGAACCCTCTTGAGTAGAAAACATTCTGAAAGTCATCTCCCCATCCCAAGCTTTCATTTTCTTCTTTTGTTTTCTTCCTGGAGTATAGGTAGGTCAGTTTTGGAGACATGTCATATTACAGAAATATATTCTGGTTGTCCCAATGTGTCAAACGCTTCTGAAAGACACTGGTTTCATAAGATTGTTCTCCATCTGGACTGAAAATGGAAAAGTACCATTTACAGGGTAATTTAAAAATAAAGCTTGACAGACTTTGACGCACCAACTACCAACTTTGATGCACCAAATATCGATGACAATACAAAGACATTGCTCTGTTTTGGATCATTGCTCCACGGTTTTGCTGTCTCAAAGTGGTTAAAGTCTTTCAAACATTTACTTTGATATGTGTATCCCAAAATATCCTGTCAGTTTGAGATTTCCCCATTCGTATGACCACAGTATGACAGGGACAAATCAGCATGGTTTCCCTTGGAGGGACTTCACTCCCTTTCAGTCCCTTAATGCTCTCCTGCAGCTGAAAGAAGGACTCAGCAGCATCATAATTAAGCCAGCTCTCAGCACAGTTCAAGAGACTAATGAGGAAACCGAGTAGTGGAAAGTTGAAATGTAAGACAATGCCATAGTTCAAAAGCTGTCCGAGAAACAGAAAATAGGGCAGGAAGATGTAATTGGTGTCAAATCATAGACAAAAGCAGTAAGTGTCTGTGAAACTGCACTCTGTCTCATGGAACTGTAAGAAAGCTCATGTCATAGTCACATCTCGCAACAAAGTGGACTTCAGACAATATAGAAAATGGAAAATATGAAACTGTCCAAACCATGTTGCCTGGTGTCAGACCTTTCTGAACACACAACAGTGTACACCAGCGTCAGCAGAACTTCCAGATATTTTAGCATTTGGTGGCATCACATAGCAACTCTTGAATCTTACTTTTTCTTATCAGATGCCCAGCATTTCATGCTACCAAGACTTTATAAGGCACTTGCCAGGGCATCTGGACACACAGACTTATTGCACAAACAAATGTGCAATCGGATGTGACTCCAAAATTCTTGGCAAGGTCCTGGCTCCTATTAATCTCACAGCTCTTTTGGCCATCTAGTATTATATGTGCTTTCTGTCTGATGACCTTTCAGACTGACTGATAGAATCATAGAATCAGAATCATAGGGTTGGAAGGGACCTCTGGAGATCATCTAGTCCAACCCCCCTGCCAGAGCAGGGACATCTTAGAGCAGGTTGCACAGGAACGCGTCCAGGCGGGTTTTGAACGTCTCCAGAGATGGAGACTCCACCACCTCCCTGGGCAGCCTGTTCCAGTGCTCTATCACCCTCAAGGTAAAGAAGTTCCTCCTCATGTTTAGGTGGAACTTCCTATACTCAAGTTTGCGCCCGTTACCTCTTGTCCTGTCACTGGACACCACCGAAAAGAGCCTGGCCCCATCCTCCTGGCACCCACCCTTTAAGTATTTATAAGCATGGATCAGGTCCCCCCCCAACTGTCTTTTTTCCAGACTAAAGAGACCAATTCCCTCAGTCTTTCAGATATTTTCAATGTATGTTGTTATCAACTCTTTTCTCACTGTGAAGTGCCTGTTCACAAGCAGGTATTAATGTAATGTTGTGCCAGATAACAAAAAATAATGCATGGTGTCTTCAATTAATAAAATGCATTCCCTGGAAAGGACGTTTTGCACTCTTTCAATAGGCTTTTCAGGAGAAATTATTACATATCAGCAGAGAAGATTCTGTCAATCTTTCACTGGAAAAAGGGGAAGTGAGAAGCACTCAAAGGGATGATTTCCTTACATAGTCCTTGTTTTATTATTAGGCAAGCCAACAGATTTAACTCACTCTAATATTTTAGAATTTTCATGGTATGGTTGAATGCAAGAAACAGTAGGACAGGCAGATACTTGTTTAAGGTGGAAATCAGACTCCTACCATATATCCGATTAGAAATACAATGCTATATGTTTACTACAGCTACAATGTATTTTTCAATGAATTGTCTGGCCAGCATCCTACCATTGAGCAAACAACTGCAGTTTCATTTTGTGTGGCAATCGAAACCATTCAGTTTCAAAGAGCGATTGAAGTTTAATAAAGCGTTCCATTGCTAACCACCAAACAGTGTCAGATTTCCACTGGCAGGTTTAGGCAAAGAAACCTCTTGCTTTTTCAAGACCAACTGAATCAGGGATGTGTCATCAAGAATCAGCCTTTTTGTTTTAGCTTTACAGTCACTCTACAACTGACTTGGAATGGCAGGTTGCATGTTAATAAAGCAAATGGATATTCAAATTCTGCATTCCCTGGAAGTATCAGGTCAGGCTTCTTGGAGCATGGCAAGAAACTGAACCTTTGTTCTGTGAGAGAACGTTGGAACTTAGTTGTGCACCAGGCCAAAAGAGCAAAAGCTATGGAAGATGGCAATATATGCAGAGCCAAATGCGACACGGTGGGTTCAATTCACTGTGAGAGTGAATCCTAGGTACAGCTCTGACTGACACAATCAAATCCTCTATACCTGACACTGAGACACACACAGACAGAAAGCACTGGCCACATATTGTTCGTGGCCAGACAGTTTTTAGAATGGTTTGAGACACTGAAAGGAGGGCAAACTTGGAGCCTAATCGACACTGTAAACCCACTCTTTCCTATGCCATGTGTAACTGGCAATGGAGCATGTGCCACAGTTCCTCCGTTTGGGCTCAGTCTATACAGCACGAGAGTTCATTGCAGCTCACAGACAGCAAGTCTTCTCTCATTAACTCACTTCAACGTTGCAATTCATGGTTTCAGAACTGGGGAGGACAGATCCTCAAACTCAGACCCTAATGGGCTGATGGTACACAGTAAGAGCTTTATTTCACTTAAGAATATGTGCCTCAAATTCTTAGCAGAGGAACAAAGCTGTGTTTGGTGGATGGAGCTGTTTACATACAATTCAAATGAAGCTTAAGTAGCTGATGACTAACTTACAAAGCACAAAGATTCCGGTTCTGTATTGATGAAAAATGTAAAAACAAAACTACTGTTGCCCCCACCAAAATATTTCACTGCCAGAAGCTAATTCAGAGGTCGGGAAAACTAGGGTCCACTTCAAAGTAAATTCTGGGGTTGCCCAGTGTAAAACTTATGAAACATACTGGAAAAAATCAAAATATGAGTCACTCACGCCAATCCATCAAGACATTGTGGGAATCTACTGCTATTACCCTTTGGGCTAAATGACTTTCTGGAGAAATTCCATTGAAAGCAAGTCACAAGAGAGTACTTTGGCCCTCTATGGTTAGTTTGTCTTTTCTTTCATTCTTTTCCTTGCTTTCTTACATTTTCTTTCTTGCTTGCTTTCTTGATTTTCCTTTCTTTTTTGCTGTCTTGCTTTTTTGCTTGCTCTTTCTCTTTCATCATTCTTTCTCTCTCTTCCTCTGTTTCTTTCTCTATTCTTTCCTTCCATCCAGCCTTGATCCTCAGTGTAACAGAAATAAAGGACCAAATCAAGGTCGGGGCACTGATGTGAAGGTCTAATGTGCCTTAGAGGGGAAGCTGTGGCAAATATAATCAGTGCAGAAGCACACGGTGAATGGCAGTGAGCTTATAACATGCTGTGCATGAGGCTGAGTCTGAAAGAGATGGAAAGGAGTGTCACGGGGTAGGGAAGTGACAATTTGAGCACCTTCTACCTTACAAAAGAGTGATCAGACACTGTGCGAATATATATATTACTTGAGCCAATTTGCACTGAGTTAGTTGTCACAGTATCAAGATGTAAATGCAATTAGTCATCTTCCCAGTCCCCTATCTCTGCCACCAGTTCTATGCCATGTACTTCCATTCTCAACCCCTCCAACCTTTCCATGTTTTTTCACCCTGAAGAAATGCATATTAAGGACATCACTGTGATGTGTCTTCAACATTTATTAGGACTGACAGAAAACTATTGATGGAAACTGTCTGAGGGGAAAATTTGGCTTTCAAATCTTACTTTCCACAGAAAATGTAATATTTTCTTCCTGACAATCTAATGCTTTTAGAACAAAAGACAATTCCCATGACAGTTGCAAAGCAGCCATATTATGTTACTTTCCCTCTAATAAAAAGCATGAAAGCAATGTTTTCTGGATGTTCTGGCCTAAGAATGGGATCTAGACTCTGCTGAAAAACAGGAATGTCAGGAACTCAAATTATCATAAAGTTTCCCATAGACACATTGCAGAATGAGCTTTTTGATTTATTGATTTTTCACAGAAAAAGAAAGAAAATTAGTTTTTGATTAAAATTTCTCCAACATTGATTGTGTGTTATTAGGAATTTTCTGTTGCAAAATGAAACAGAGCATCAGACATCTCCAATTCCCCAGTAGCTCTCATCCAGGAGGTAAAATAAAACATTGATATGTTTCTGTACATATTATATCTAATATCTGATTTGCTGAGAAGTGGAGGCTGAAATCTCAACAATTCTTCTCTGTACTCTGAAACTCAACAGGATGAAAACTGCAATTAGTTTCCTACTCTTGTAAACAAACAGCTCTTGCATCATCAGCTTTGTGTACTCATTTACATTTGTGCTGTATACAGCTGAAGATTACTAAAGAGTAGATCTAAATTAATTACTAGCTGTAATTAATTTATCCGGGAGTTAAGGCCCCAGTTTAAAGGGATCCTCACTGCCAGCTTACAGTTGGTCTGCACATACAAAGACAGGTTTTGTGGTCATGGTTTCAGTCACTTACAATGTCTCTGCCTCTTCAAAGTATGTAGGTACTATACTCCTAGAATTATTACCAGAATTATACTACCAGACTTGCAGATATAGATATAGGTACAAGTATGCAAAGTAGCATTAGTCTTCAGTTAATACCAGTGCTCTCAAACTGCTGTCAATTAAATACTTTGCCACTGCTGAGGGTAATAATAACAATTTGTATTAGGATAAGAAAATAAGGTCTTGGGTTGCTGAATAGCTTTTAAGTTATCCAGTTCATCAAAAGAGTCATCTACAAAATTAACAGACTCTCTGTTTCTTGAAATGCCAGTTTTCAAATATTAAATTATGCATTCCGATACATGGTTGGTTTGAAAATGTAACCCAAAAGATAGCATCATGCTCCTCTTCAGAAATTAAATTGAATCAAAGCTAAGTTTCAGATCCACTTGCGAAAGAAAATCACCATCCTGGAGGGATGCTAAAGCTTGGAGAAGAATTTTCCATGGTTGCAGAGCTCATTAGTGGCCAGATCTGGCAATGGGTCTGGTTCCCTAAACAAGTACAGTGCTCTCTGAACTACATTCTCTCTTAACCGGACAATGAAGAATTAATAAAAATGTTATTACCTAATATTGTTATCAGAGACTTTTGTCCCTTTATTATTGCTATGGAAGTTTCTTCACCACTAGAAATCTGGTATGTTTTAATAATTTGCATTCTTATCCATCTGCTAGAAAGACAATACGCCTAATGCTTTTTTAATGCTCCATTAAGTAAACGCACCCAAATTTAGGACTTTCTTTGGTAATGTCAACTCTCTTTTCTAACAATTGTCTTAGAACGGGTGTGTTAGGGTGAACTCATGATATCAAAACAGGCTTTACCCCTTTAAGGCCCGTACTTGTAACACAGAACCAATGCTACTTCTTGTGTCAGCTCACAATTCAGATTTGGTTTTCTTTCAACACTCTTAGGGCTGAAAGCTTGTTTGATTTCTAATCCTTTGAAAAAGATATGTGTGAAGCTACAAAAGTTTATACCCCAAATGAGAGTTACAGATGATATTTGCGCAATTCTCATTTTTATCACAGTTCATTAAGAACCCATTCTTGTCATGCTCTTCTGTGATGACTTAAAAAGGTGTTCACATTTGGATTGCATCTTTGCTATTATACTCTGCTTTGCCACGAATTGTTTAATAGCCCTTCATTTGAGATTCACTCCAGTGATTACAGAAACCTTTATGGACATTGATGAGTTTACACTGTTCAGACAACAGCTAAGTATCATGATTACCATTACACGGTGGGAAACACTGGCATATGATGAGAGAAATTTCAGGAAGGGACTGGAGAAACTCACAGAAGATAGACTATGACTGTTTATTAAATATGGTCCTTGAGATGTGACATTCCGGTTAGGAAGTTCCTAATCCACTGACCCTAGTAAACTGGAAGAGCCAAGTCATTGTAAGATTTTGCAGTACTTTTCCTGGTTCTGATATCCTTTGCTAACACATTTGCTGGTGGCCAGTGCAGGAATCAGGGTTTTATCTAGCCCCTTTCACCTATTCCTTTGTTGTAAGTGGCTTACTGAAGCCACTTTTCCTTGGGAACTGTATTTGCACTTCTGATTCTGAAGAAGTTTAAAGTTATGACTTTGCCATAAAACCCCCAACAACATAGTTGCTTCTTCCTTCTGATTTTCTTTATCTGAGAACACTTCACTAGAAATTATTTGCTGGGAGTGATAGTCTTCTCTAAGTCATACCCACTGAATCTAATTTGAGTTACGTGTGTTACATGAGTTTTTGTAAGCGACTGAGAACGGAATGTAACCCAGTGACCACAGTAAGCCATGTCTTGTCAGTGTCTACAGAAAGTACAAGGAAAACATTGACTGTAGATATCATATCACGTTATCTTAAGCTAACATAAGATTGTGGTTCATTGTTTTAAGATATTAATTCCATGATATCACAAAGCAGAATTTTAATGATTCCCATGAACACAGTATCTAGTAAAAATTTAAAAAAACTGGAAGCATGACAGGTGACACGCTGTCCTTTGCTGCACTAGGTGTGGAAATACTACTTGCCGTGTTGAGGACAAACCAGAAATTGCACAAGAGCAATTAACTAAATCTTCCCTGCAGAAGAATCTGTAGACACACCTTGCCTTCTGTAATGAGATCAAAGAGTGCTAGAAATGTGTTTGCCAAGGCCTTTACAGAACATTATCCCCAAATCACCTGGAATGTGAGTGACACGGTGAATGCTGTTGTCCTTGCTGGCATTTCTAACCTCATATTTGGGATGGCACGCAACTCAAATTTGTATCTTTAGAGAAACGAATTAAGTAGCATTAGAAAGAAACATGAACAACCTGTTGTTACTCAATGGATTCAGGACTAAGCAGACCTTCAATGCTTTACATTAGCTGAGTGGTTCTGCCTGTTATTCAATTACAGTCTTTACTGTCTCAAATTTAGTCTATGTTTCTTTATCCATGTCTTTGTTTTGAATTTTTTGAATTATAAAAAGCCTTACAAAGACCTTGGCTAGGCAGACATTCTTTGTGTCCCAAGAAAGAGATGACTTTTCAAAGATTTCTAGCAATTCACCAAAATGACAGACCTGTATTGTGTAGTCTTTACCTGTTCCCCACATGTAAAGTAATCAGCTTCTGATGTGTAACAGTTACAAAATAAACCACAGAAAACAATACCTCTAGCAGAACAATATGAGTAAAATGGTCTTAAAATTATAGATGTTTAGCTTAAATATGTATTTTATTAATCTCTGGATTTTAGTAGCAACATTACACTTCGAAAATACTAGGCACTTTACAAAAGACCATAAGGATATTAGTGGGGTTTTCTAACTATCCTAAAGAAAAAAATCACTGCAATTGTAATTTTAGACTGTAGGTGTCTATAATCAGCCTTTTATGCTACACCTGAACAGTGATGACTCAGCTGTATTGTACCAATTGCTTACATTTAACAGAGACCTCAAAGAGGCATAGGTAAGTAGGTGGATCAGTGCTATAAGTTCAGTGTTCAACTGGGGGCCAATTGGATGCCCCAAAATAAGAAGAAATTAAAAATTAAAAAGAACTTAAGCCCAATGTTATTAGAACTGGAAGCCAATGAAATTCCATGTGATGAGTTTGACTAAGAGGCTTTTAAACTCAGTTACAGATTTCTCCTCCTTTACAGTGCCAGCCACAAGTCACTCTAAACACAGTAGCACACCCAGAGCACTCAGTTCCCCATGCATGGCTTGAAACTTCCCCCTTCTCAGCAGGGTCACTCATCTCTGTTTTCCCTTTCACTAACACAAATTTAGGCATTTACAGAAAAGCTCATTTCTGACAAAAAAGAAGATTTTAATGAAGCAAAAATGAAACCTACCCTACACCCCCCAATCTAATTTCCAAAGCAAATCATGCTCAGAGGAGCCATCTTTTGAAAGCTTCTTCCATTTGCAACCAGGAGTGGTCTGCAGCATCCTCTTCTTGCCTGTCACTTTTATTGTCTTTTCCTTGCACCTTCCCCACAGATGAATTCAGGCTGTCCCAGTCCTAGTCTTTTCCCTTTTCTCGTGGTGTAGAATAGTCCCATCCTGCTAGTTGCTAGTTCCCTTTCAAAATGGGAAGCGATGACACTGTTGGAAACTCCAGTGGAGGGAAAAGAGTTTGACTGGTAAGATGTTTCTCTAAGCTCTCCTTGCTTTGCCAAAACTTTATGTGGAAAATCCTATCAGGTTTCCTCTTTTCTTCTAACTGTGCTTCTCTCTAGAAGGGAGATCTTCACCATCTTAAAATGTTCTTGTGTAGTGTCAGCAAATCAGGCATTTATCTACATTTGATCTGCAACTTCCCATTTAGTACAAAGCAGCTCACTTGCCCGTGACATACAGAGAATTAGTTACTCAAGGAGTTAAGCATAGGTATTAATGGAGATAATTGTCTACTTAAAGTGTAAACTGACCAAAGACAAATTACAATAGTCGTTATTACCAAAGGAGATCATTCTTCCTTAACATTAGAAAGCCTGCAAGGGAAAGTGTCATTGACAGAAATATGTGCTCTCAACATAATTGAAGTGACTTTTGACTGTGATCTGAAAACAAATAGGATTCTAGATTCTTTAGAGAAGTGGCTTCTGAAGAGAAGTGGACATGTAAAGACACCAACTCACTGCAGCTTTTGCACAGAAGAGGCACTTTTGAATACAGGTTTTTTTAATTGTTTCACAGCCACTTCTGAAAAAAATCAGACTGCTGAGTCAGTCTGGCAAAACCCAGAAGATGATGGGCTCCCTAAATATCCCCATTTCCAGTACTTCGGACTACAGTCCAAAGTTTAAGCTTGCAAACCACTGATTTAATGATGAGGTACCCATAGGACAGGGATGAGTGTCTGGGTCCAGTTATCTATACAATGAGTGTTGGCACATTTTGTATGAAACACTTCTTCAACACATCATCAGCCTTTGGAGCAGGTATGGTATAGCAAAATTTCATGCTTTTCTAAATGAAAGCCTTCATGCGTCTTATTCTGTCATTCGGTGAAGGCTTTATTGTGAGGAACTAAAGTGCTTATGATTTAAACTTACCTACAGTGTCCTAAAGGAGGGGAATCATTGTTGTAAGGTGTGGGAGGTACAGAGCAGAAGGCAACAGTACAGTGATTAGTTAAACATAGCTTGCAAGAATGTTTATCAACTTAGCTTTGAGTAAAGTTAGGAAGAGAACTATGATCAGACGGTTATTCTGCCATTCATTTTTGTCCATTCACATTGTTTCCTTCATGGTATTCCGTCCTCTGATGTATACACAGATATTCAGCAGATTAGGTAAAATCTGGCTTAAAATCAGTGCAATTTAACAGGGTGAGCAAACTGAATTAAGGTGAATCAACATGAGCAGTCTTTGATACAGTTTAAATATTAAGTAAGTAGCTCAAACATTGATTAGTCAAACCTGTTTTGGGAGAAAAATAATTAAAAAGAAACCCCAAAACATAGGCTGCTCATGAAGTACAGCAAAAACACAGTGGAAAAGATAAAGAACCTTCCCTAAGACCAAAGCAAATTTGGGTTCATGGGGTCAAATTTTACAGTCCTTATGCGTGAAAGGTACTGTGCCTAAATTGTGCAAAGCACTTCCTACAGGTGCTACATGCTCTATAGTTACTTTAACTTTCACCTTAATTAGTCCAGATTACTAGCAAAAGGTATAATTTACTATTTGATTTTCAAAAGAATCTCATAGGAATGTTGAAGAATCAGGCCTTTTTGTAAACAAAGAAGGAAGATTTCTGCCTCTTTTCTTTCTTCTCACTTTCTCCTCAATGAATTAGGCTTTTTCATCTCTACCAAAGTCAAGGAACTCACATAGAATGATCAGATGCTTACAGTGCAGCAAAGGACACATACCTGTAAGTGAACAGCAAATTGGATGTCTGAAAAGAACTCCAGACAGCTGAGATATGCCCATTCATACATATTCTGTAATAGTCAGGGAAGATGCTCAAAACTCAGTAACTTGCCTTAGATTTTCTGCTGTGACTTACAGTAGGATTCCCAAGCATTCTTGTGGGCTATATGACCTTTGCAGGAATTCAATTAAACTAAAGGCCACTCAGTTTTAGGCAGGCAAGAGCTATGTTCACAGCCATTGAGTTATTATGGTGCAGGATCATGTCGTTCCCTGTGGAGTCACGAAAGGGTGGACCATCTCCTACTCCACAACAAATTCAATGGAACAGAAGCAGAGATCCATTTACTCCTCAGAATTTATCTCTGCCCTGGTAATGAGTTCTTAATTTTGCTCTAATTTCTCCACGTTAGGCAGTCTGGTGCAGCAGGGAAGGCTGAAAGCAGAATGGAAATTGAGGTGTAACTTCCCCTCCTTCCTCAGGAACATTCTGCCAGGTTTGGTGTTGCTTTTGGAAAGGTGGATAAATTGTAGTCTTTCCCCTGCCCCATTTTTGTTTCAACAATTGCAGCTCTGACATGTTCCTGTCAGTTTGACATATTTGTGTTTCTCTTATGTACTTGCTGAATGATTAATACCCAAGATATAATATTATAACTCAGACAGAATAGGACTGTAATTTTTTCATGGTCTTTGTATCTTGCCTGCAAAGAGAATCAACATTTGCACCACAGAAACAAGAGAGCGAAAGAAAAATCTATTGCTAGGTTATTTCTTAAGAGAAGTTGACCATATATTCAATGATAATATTCAAGCTACCTCTAGCAGCTCTGTCGTGGTTTGGGTCTGAAATGAATGACAGATGGTCTCTGACCTCTCTCCCTTCAGAGAAGAGAGAGCATCTCCTTTCAGGGAGAGGAGGAAGAGAGAGAAAGAGACTTATAAGTTTGAATGAAACTAAACTACTTTAATGAAATATTAATAATAAAAATAAATAAATAAAAAAATAAAGAAGATAAAAATAAAAAATAAAGAAAACATAATAATATATTAAAAAAAGAAAACAACCGAATATATTCAATATATACAAAATAAGTACCAAGATCCTAGGATGACGATTATATCACCAGGAGGCACTAGGAAAGTTCCAAACTGACTTAACAACAGATGGGAACTGAATTCCAGAACTGAAATCCAGATTCCATTCAGGAACGCATGGATCAGGATCAAAAACAGATGGACAGAGTTCCCCCTAGACGCTGCCCATTGAAGAAAGAGGGCTGACCCTTTGATACCTCAGCTTTTATGCTGAGCATGAGGCAGATGGGATGGAATACCCTATTGGTCAATTTTGGGTCACCTGTCCTGTCCATTTCTCCCAGCAGGTGCTGCCTCTCTACGCTTTTCTGCTTCTGACCCTCCAAAGGGGCAAATAACCAAGTTATCTGGCCTTGGGTGTTATAGCGATAAGTATAAGGAAGAACCTCTCTGCATACCATTCCTTGGCATAAGTTATAAACAATCAGGTCTTATCACTCTGAGAAGCAGGCAGTGTCTGACAAATATGCCGTTAATTTCATAGAGTTCAGTTAGTTAGAAAAGGCTTAGCTACAAAATAAAATTACTGAACAGAGAATTGGCTCTGTTTTACCTCAAATCAGGACAAGCTTCAACAGAATTTGTTGTATTTAGCAATTTCAAGTGCTAAGGAAAGCACAACTGACAATATGGTAACATGGAAGTAAAGTATGAATCTTGTTCTGTAGCTTACTCACCAAGTACTCCAGGATCTTCTACCTCAAATATCTACCATATGGTCAATGTTCAGATGCCTACTAGATATCATGGTGCTTCATCTGATTCATTGAACTTTCTCATGAAAGGGTTACTTTAATTTGAGACATCTTTTATATATCTGTGTCCGTTCATATGTAGCTAAGACTAAAATTTGAAACATAAAAATCCTTGAAGATTTTTCCACTTATAGAAGGTGGCCTACATTCCAAAACGTCTACAGTAATAACAGTAGGTAACCACGCTAAAAGTCTTAATTTCTGGAAGTCAAATTTACATGACGCTAAAGTAGATAACACCACACATTCATTTGGACAGAGAAAAATTTCACTTATCAAAGAGTGTGCCAAAATACTAGCTCACCTCAGCTTTGTTACACTTTTCTAGTAACGCCTAAGCATACAGTTTAGAGATTTTTCTTTTCAGGTGCATGGGAAGCATTAAGTCATCCAGCATGATAGTTATATCAAAGAATTTAATCTTTTTGTTCCCGTCTCAAAATTAGCAATTTTCAGTGGAACATCATCCTGTGTTTTGGAAAATGATCCATTCTTGAGCTAGCAATTCCGAGTGATGGAGATTACAGCTGGTTGGGGAAAAAAAAAAAGATTCCCTTAGAATAAATCTCAAACGGAATATCTGAGTTCATATTTTTTTCAGCTGAGACTGAGAATTGAACGTCTGAAATTATTATATAGGAAGAAAGCTGTTATAAACCAATCTTAAATACAATAGCATGAGGGCTGGGTGTTAAGCACCAAATCTTTATCTAATAGTATATTTTATGACAAAATAAGAATAATGTCAGACCAGTTGTGAGGAAAGTTCAAATTTGGGGAAAGACAAGGAACATGTTTTCCAGAAAAAGTTTTCCATCAAATTGTTGATGTCTGTATAAAAGAAAAAATTATCTGAAAAAAATATGTTCTACATTCAAAAAAAATCCCGTGGTAAGATGTTTCAGTAGTTAATTATTCTCGTTTATAGTGTACATCTTAATTGAATTTTTCACCAACCAACCACCAGGCAGTCTTCACTCTCTTTGCTTTAGAGGCAGGGAACGTCTTCTATCAGATCTTGCATGTGCTGTTTCCAGATTCTAATCAAGTCCTATTTAAGCTACTTTATTTTAGCAACACCAGTTCTAAATCCAGCCTTTTAGCAGCAACAACAACAATAACAAAAAAGGTAAAATACTTTTTAGAGGAGATTAAACGTGCTTTTGAATATTTTATTAAAGGAATTAACCAACAGTTCACTGGGATTTTTTTGGCACCATATCCCTCGTACTTGTAGATAATTATCTTGTACTTTTAAAACTAGCACTTCTCTATATGTCATAATGCAATTCATAATCTGCACTTAAAATAGCTGTTTATGCAGTTTCCATATTGATGATGCTGTGCTTAGAAAATGAACTAAACCTTTGATTATCCGTAATAAAATAAGAATGTGTTTAAAGAAGACCTATCATGATCTGTCACTACCCTTTAGAAGAAAACAAAACAAAATATTTTTACAATTTTTTTGAAATAAGTTCTACAGGGAAAAACATGTTCAGCAAAGGAACATCTTGTCTTTAAAGAACTCAAATTCTTAACATACTGCTACTAGTAATTGTAGATTTCTTTTTCTGATATTTCTCCTTGTCCTTTAAATATCAGAGGTGTTTCCCTTAAGTGCTGTTTCAAACTGGGTATCAGAAAAGCTTTGCTTTTTGTGACTCATGAGTTAGGGAAAAAAAAAATAATTACTGTAACATTTAATCCAAGCACTTCCAGTTTGTTTTCGTTTTTAACCCCTGTTTCAAACTGGGACTACAGAGGAGATACAAAGTAGAACTCCTTCTAACTTCCATCTTCCCCTTTTCCCACAGTAACACGATCGTGCTTTCTGTTTCATTTGTCGTCAGGTGGAATTGGATCTGATGTTTATGAAGGAACTGTGGTCTTAAAAGCCTTGGAGAATTTACTAGTGCACAACCAAAAGTAGTATTGCATGGTTTTGGCAAACAGGGTTTTGCACATTTTCTAAGTAGGACCTTTTAGGTTTCTGGGAATCACCAAAAGCCATCCTGTTGCAGCATCATTTCTGTACTAGCAGTACCTTACTGAACTGTTTGAGTGCCTGGGACAACAAAATTTTTGCTTTGCTTGCATGTGCAGCTTTGTCTCACTTATTAAAACGTCTTTATTTTGATCCACAGGTTTTCTCGCTTTTGGTCTCCTGATTCTCTCCTCCATCTTACTGTGTGTGTGGGTAGAGTTGAGGGGGGCGGTGTTGGAGTAAGAGAAGCTGGTGGATGCTTGGTTTCTGATCAAGGCCAACCCACCACAGTACTGAATGCATATGATGACAGAGTTCATCGGGACACCTTAGCCATCTTCTGACACTGCAAGTGGCCCTACCATGGTCTGTAACCCCACAGAAGAAGTGAAGTTCACTAATAACTCAGTTTTTACTCCCTGTGGAATGCTGAAGTGTGGCGCAGCTGGACTCCAGGCACTCACTGCTCAGCCATGCAGACAGCAAATACCCCTGCACTAAGCAGGCTCATGTCTGGATCATGCTATTTGCATAAAGCTAGCCAAATATGCATAACCAAACAGTTTGGACTGGTTTAATTCACGACAGGGTAATCACAAATTTAATTTGCCTGAAATCAGAATGTGAACCTCTGTGAAGAACAATACGGCGGGCAAGAGAGTTTGGTCTGCAGCAATGACAAGGAAATCTGTATTGCCAAACGTGCAGAGAAAAGCTGAGGCTCATATAAGAGAAATCACACACTGCAGAGCATAAAATAGCCCAGTGGCAATGCTAGGAGAACCCCAGTGCCACAGATATCACAGCACACCAGGCACACTGCTTTTCTAAGATATTTGCTACTCCCTTACGTTACCACACTCTCGTGTTGAAATTCTGTCTGCCCCTTGAGGCTTAGAAAGTGCTTGCCAAAGGTAAGGCAGTCTGAATGCTGAGAGCATGGCCTCTCCCTGTAACAATCCCCATTAGAAACACTAAGGACCAAAATCCCACTTCCTTCCTTTTGGCCACCTCTGTTACATGCCTTCCCCCCTCACTCCCTCTCTGGTTGCTGGAAGAGATGATATTGCATATCAGCCTTGCTTTGCTGAATTTGCAGATTCCTGTGTTTGGTTTTTTTTTTTTTTTTTCTTTTCCCTGTCTCATTTGATTTATAGCTTTGGAACATTATTTGAAGGCTTGCAGCCTGTTTCTGGAGGACTCTGTTTGAACACATCTTTGCTGTCCCTCCCCCACTTCTTTTAAGGGCAGTTCATGATAAGGCTGTTTGCAACGCCTTCTGCCTCTGATAGTCTCTCCAGGCCAGGAAATGCACTTGTCCTTTCCCAAGAAATTAGTCAGTGTGGGTAATAGATCAGATTCTGTCCTTTCTTTGCTTTATGCCTAAAAGACTTGCTCGGCTCCTGAGTATTGTATAAAAAATGTTGGTCTATAATTTTTTTTCCTAGGAGCCAAGCCATTCTGATCTATCAAAGATGTGGGACATGCTGTGAGGCACATCCAGCCAGATAAGTCATCAACATTGCCTCAGCACTTGAGTGTTTTCTTCTTACATTCTTCAGGCCTACAACAAACAGCACATAGACAGAAGCTCTGTCTCCCCTAACAGGTCAGGGGAAATCTAACTTATCTGAATGAAGAAAATCTCACTGTCTTTGCCACGCCAAAATATGGCCCAGGTTAGACTGCAGCTGTATGCTCTAATATTTCATCTTTGATTGAGCTGGAGGGGGAAAAAAATGCCTCTTACCCATAAGAGGCTGGATCAGCTTTGCAGTGTCGTATGTGGTCATAGCAGAGAGATGGCCAGTTTCTGAGACAAAACCCCTTTGATTTTCCTCACAACGTTCCTGGAACAGACTCTTCTTGGGGTTATGGCACAATAACACAGCATACTGTCCCATGGGTAATCTAAGCCACGCTGCCTGCTTGTGAGTTATGGATCTTAATGAGTCCTATGAAAAAGCTGTGGCAAATTCCTTGCAAAGCATTTCTTAACCATCTTCTACATATAAACACACTTTGAACCTTCTGTGGACACTTCCATGTGAGATGTCTAATTTGATGCTTTATGAGTCACCTCTGCCCTGGAAGACATAGTGCATAGAACAGTGAATAATCATTGGTCAATGGAAACTCCTAAGAGAGAAGAAAATAATTAATGACTTTATATTCATGGTGGAGTAAAGAAGAAAAATGAGCCAGAGAGTATGAACAAATGACTGGAAGTTGATGGAAAATTTGCAATTTGTGAAGTCACTTTAGTTTTTGTTTGTTTCTTCTTTCTAGCCTTGTGGTTTGGTTATTATTATTATTATTATTATATCTACAAGAATTTAGTCATTATATTTGCCTATTCATCTTTCTGGATCAAGTTAGCAAAACATTTCTCTCTTCTTGAATGTGAGACAGAAAGGAAGACAAGCAAAACTTTCCTCCTGAAGAGGGAGACACATATACATGTGTAACAAAAAAAATAAATCACTGACATAAATCTTAAAAACTGAATTCTGTTCCTGCATGAGTGCTTTGCTCCTTCTACTGAAAAACAAATACAGCAAATATCACCAATTCTGTCCTCCCCCCAGAAGGTGTTGGCGATTGCTAAAAATAAAACACTGAGGGTATAACCCAGGCACAGTTTGGTGAAGTTAGGGTTGTGAAAATTAAACACTGTTCTTCACATAGCGATTTTGAGCCAATTTTACCACATGTGTTTATAGCTAATGAATGGAAAAAAACCCCTCATTTTTGTAGAGCAGGAACACATTTCATCAACGTTAAGCTGAAGAAGAAGGAAGAGAAGGGAGGGTTAGGCTGACTGAGCTTGTTTTGGGACTCGACTCAGTGGTTCTTCCTGCAACCATTTGCAGGTGAAGATGGTCTGTGAAATCAGCATGTCACAGCACTATCAAGTACTATTGCTGTCTGCCAGAATGCAAACAGGACCTGCCCTTTTGATTTGTTGTGGTTGTGATGGTGGGAGGAAAATCAGTTTTAGCTTGTTTTGTTTTTTTCCTCCCCATAGCTGGGAATGTTTTCTAACTAAAGCGCAGATATCACAGGAAGGACCGATAGCTAAAAATCCTTCATACATCCCACATACACTCTTACAGCCCATTTGCCTTTGGAAATCTCTGCACTCTGTGTTTCTGAGGCACAACAAACACCCATATGCTTCCACTAGCTAATTTCCATGGCCTACCATTTAAAAAACAACTGTGCAGAATGCTAATTTCACTGTTTCTACTCCAGTTCTTTATTTCTGCACATCTGCGTGTGAGAAAAACATCAGCTGTATTTAGAAATAAAGCTTTTCGGAACAGCAGTGCTTTGAAGGTAGACCACATTGTCCTCAGTACTAATGCCATGCAAAATGTAATTCTCATGCCTGAAAAGAAGAGAAGAAAGTAATTCTTGTGGTAGAGCAGCAACTCAAGGGACCTTTTCAGAAACGCAATGATAAACAAAATATGGTGGTCCATTGACATTCACATCTTCCATTCTTCAAGTGTTTCAACTTTTTGTTCAACATTTGGGCAGAGCCTTGCACTTCCAGGTTCTCAGCCAGGAACCCAGGTCCTGCAGACTATTGGCAAACAAAACAATGTTTTAACGTGGGACAGGGCTCTGAGTCTTTGTGACACGTGTTATTAAAATATGAATAGCTCTTCTGTTTCTGCCTGGTTTTTGGTGCTGGATGATGAAAGCAACACGCTGAACGCTGAAGATCAGTCCTCTGGCTGAATACTGCATCTCTTGCTCTCATCCAAATCCATTCACAGCATAGTTTCTATCACCCCTGGCCTTAGTCTTGGACACTATCTAGGGTCCACCTGGGCACTAGTTCGTCATTAAGTGTAATGTATTAAAGAGGTGCAGGATCCTGCACTGGTTACCGAGTTGTGAGTCAGCCTCTAACACCAGCACACAGCATGCTAACAGCAGATACAATACATTGAGCAAGGACTGAAACTGGGCCAGCAATAAATGGTACTGATGTGGCAAATGGAGGAAAGTGATTTGCGTGTTCTTAACAATTTGGTAATAACGCTCTTGTTAAGTGCAGGAGACAACAGAAGAGTAAGACCAATAGAGTAGGGAACACCCATGAGTCTTCAGAAATGTAGAAACTACTGTTCAGCTTTACAGGAGTTGCAACACCATGAAAATAAATACAGGAATTAAATACCTATGTTTTAATACTTACACATCATTATAAAATAAATACCCCTTTCACATGCATTTTGATGTGAAAGGAAACAAACACATGATCTATGTTTTCATATCTAACTCTACTGAGTTTTATACACCTCGCAAGAAAGCGAAAGACTATCAACAAACTCTCTTTATCCATAGAGATTAAACAATAACAAAGAAGACCAACATCGAAGTATCTGATTAATAAAATTGACAGAGTTGAGAAACACAGCCAATGAAAATGCAGCATGTCTAAACAACGCTGCTGCTTTTTCCAAGGTGTTAGTGACAAACATGGTGATTTTTGTGACCTTTCTTAGGGAACCACTCTCTTTTCTTCCTCTCATCCTTCCTTCCTCCCTTCCTTCCTTCCTCAAGTTCAGATATAAAAAGAATTGCCTTGATGGAAGAAAATAACTTTTTGCTTACAGAACTCCTTCACAATCTCCAGATTAAACACACCATCAGAGGATAGCTGAAAGCACCTGCATCTCCACTGAGAGGTTCTGCGTATTGCAAGGAAGATTATTTTTAATTTGGCCAGCAAAGAAATGCTGTTCAGGCAAACAGATGCCTGCAGACCTTTTTCCACCCTCAGTATTTACAATCTGACCTTGACTGAATGCGTACACTGATTTTGTTTTTTTTATATTTGCATGCTGATATCTAAACATGCACATCCTTTTGGCTGTTCATGGAAGGTCAGAATATCTTTGAAACTGCAGCAAAAAAACTTCCTTATCTTTTTTTCTTATTCTTTTTTTTTTTCTTTTTTATTCTTCTTCACTGTTTTCTTTTTCTTTCTTTTGTTTGCAATAGACCTTCATAAAATCCACTTTATGTTACAATGCCTATTATAAGTGTGTATTCTGTGTCTGAAACTGAACAGAGGTGATTAGTATTGATTGTAGAGAAAACTACAAACTACTGGTGCCGAGTTTTCCTGTGTTTACTTACTGTAGTTGATACTTAACTCCAACAAAAACCTAATGGACTAGAGTAGGAATAAGCATGAAGTAAGACACTACTTCTTCCAATTGCAAACAAACTATTTGTTGACACTTTTGAATTCTGTCCGTGTTGTGTTCTTGAGAGCACACATGGATTTATTTCTTCATTTAAAGTCATAAGGATATGGCCCAAAGCAAATCATGAATGACAGTGGCTATACAGAAATGGGTTCAAAGCAAGTGGAAATACATTAGGGATGTGAATAAGCAAGGGCTTTACACCAATTTGTGTGTAAATTTGTGGAGTGGAAGAGCTGAAAAAAGCAACTGTACTGTGGCTTGAGCCTTGATGGACTACATGGCATTTTCAGTATCACATTAGTTCTTCCACTGGCATTCCACCCCTGTTTTCAGGCCATTACAACTGTGATAGACTTTAAACCTGAGAGAATAAAACTCAGGAAACAGTGAAATATGAAAAAATGTTCCACAGATTGGCATGCTCTAACATACTTGCTGACCTGGAACTGCTATCAGAGAATGGTGATCTAGCCGGTGTTTTTTGCAAAATGGAAGTGGGTGCACTGAACAAAATTATATGGGATCCTGGAGGAATTCAACCCACAAATAGCAGAATAGAAAGCTTACAGGAAATCTCAGCTGCTGGATAGAAAAGGACTCTGCTCCACTTGTAGCTTATGATTTTACAACCTGTAGTCTAAAACACATTTACACAAAGACACAAACTTCATAGATCCTGTGAAGATACTCAAATTATGAAGATCCTTGAGAGACCTTAACACTTCCATCCCCTAAACATTAGGTTAAAGGTTGGCTTACAGCCTACAGAAATAAAATACTGAGCCTTTGACTAAAATTGTGTGCTGTATCAGTGACAGACTTAAGAAGAAAACATAGTTTATCAAATTCTAACTGCTAAGAAAAAGAAATGTCTCCAAATGAGAGATAATATGTAGGACTGGCCTGCACTGAAGACCGGTGTTGCCCCAAACTAGCTCTGATGTCTGAAAAAGATCTTAAGCTGTATATATGATGTTGAAGACTGAAAAATCTGCATAAGAAGTTGGATAAATTACTTCACAGAGCACTTGATATTCCCTAAACCAGACTGCTAGCAAGACTCTTGCTTAAAATTATGAGGATTCCTAAACTACTCTTGATCTGTTCAGTAGGTAGGTTTCATTTTAGCTGAAGAGAGAAACAAATATCCTCAACCACCCTCAAGAATCTTTTTGGAGCTTCTAAGCCTTCTGCCTACCTTTTTTTGCTGTGCTAAAAAATAAAAAAAGTTCATGCAAAATCTGGCCAAGAGATACAGCTCAGTTGATGGACATATTTAAGCCCCTAAGAGGAGCAGCACTGGCAAAATTCCTAAGCCTGCAAGGGAATGTGTTACTGTGTGTCATCTTCTGGATCGTGGTAAACTGGTTTTACTCTGGAGTGCTGGAGAATCCTCATGTGCCAGCTTAGCCCAAGGGCTGTGATGCTTGAAAGAGGGCAAGAAAAAACATCAATTACATAAAGAGGCCCGCTACAGGTTTAGAGCACTTAGAAGCATAATTTTGGTTATAACTAACAACATTGAAAGATTGTCTCCACCTTAAAAGGTTTTTTTTTTTAGGAGTTTGTGTTCTGCAGAAGCCTGTTTCAGATGTGGAAAATTTAGTTAGCTGGGGCAAAAAGTGATTCTGGTTTAAAGACGTCTTTCCATCTTTAGAAGACTAGGTACATACAGCTTGAAAATGATGCAGGATTTCACATTAACCTGGATAAATTAGAGTTCACCATGAAAAAAGGCATGGTCTGAATTCTGCATTCCTTTTTATTACTACTAATTTATTCTGAGTACAAAGGTTTTGTTAGTGCTATGAGAAAGTTTTTAAATAGACATTACAATTCTCTCAAGGGTTAAATTAAAAAAAAAGCAAGGGTGTGTATTTATGATATATATATATATATACACACTTACATTCCTGAGGCTTCTCTGTTCTTGTCCCCTTGTTTGTTCTTCAACTTTCAAACCATCCTCTGAGAAGCTGCAAAGAGATTTTTTGAATGAAAATCATAGACATGTTTAACAATATATTTGTACCCTCAAAAAATTCCATTCTTCCCAAGGTTTCACAGACTAACATTGAAAAGGCAAAGGGGAAGGTCTGGAGAGAGGAAGATTTTCCCTCAGTTGAGGAGGACCGTGTCAGAGACCACTTGGCCAAGCTGGACATTCCCAGGTCCATGGGCCCTGATGGCATGCACCTGCGAGTGCTGAGAGAGCTGGCGGATGTTATTGCTAGACCACTCTCCATCGTCTTTGAAGGGTCATGGAGAACAGGAGAGGTGCCTGAGGACTGGAGGAAGGCTGACATCACTCCGATCTTCAAAAAAGGCAAGAAGGAGGACCCGGGGAACTACAGACCAGTTAGTCTCACCTCTGTCCCTGGGAAGGTAATGGAGCGACTCATTTAGATGTCATCTCCAAACACGTTGAGGAACAGGAAGTTATTGGAAGTGGCCAACATGGATTTACCAAGGGTAAATCGTGCTTGACCAATCTGATAGCTTTCTATGATGTTATAACTGGTTGGCTGGATGAGGGGAGAGTCGTAGATGTCATCTACCTTGACTTTAGCAAGGCTTTTGACACTGTCTCCCATGACATCCTCATTAGGAAGCTGAGGAAGTATGGGCTAGATGAGGTGACAGTGAGGTGGATTGAGAGTTGGCTGCGGGACAGAACTCAGAGGGTTGTGATCAGCGGCACAGAGTCTAGTTGGAGGCCTGTAACCAGTGGTGTCCCCCAGGGGTCAATACTTGGTCCAATTTTGTTTAATATATTAATTAATGACCTGGATGAGAGGACGGAGTGTATCCTCAGCAAGTTTGCTGATGACACAAAACTGGGTGGGGTGGCTGACACCCCAGAGGGCCGTGCTGCCATCCAGCGTGACCTGGACAGGCTGGAGAGCTGGGCAGAGAAGAACCTAATGAGGTTCAACAAAAGCAAGTGCAAGGTCCTGCACCTGGGGAGGAAGAATGCTAGGCACCAGTACAGGTTAGGGGCGGACCTGCTGGAAAGTAGCTTGGAGGAGAAGGATCTGGGGGTTGTGGTAGACAGTAAATTATCCATGGCCCAGCAATGTGCCCTTGTTGCCAAAAAGGCCAATGGAATCCTGAGCTGCATAGGGAAGAGTGTGGCCAGTAGGTCGAGGGAGGTCATTCTCCCCCTCTACTCTGCACTGGTGAGGCCACAACTGGAATACTGTGTCCAGTTTTGGGGTCCCCAGTTCAAGAGGGACAGGGAACCGCTGGAGCGAGTCCAGCGAGGGGCAACTAAGATGATTAAGGGATTGGAGCATCTCCCTTGTGAGGAAAGGCTGAGAGAGCTGGGACTCTTTAGCCTGGAGAAGAGAAGGCTGAGGGGAGACCTTATTATGGCGTACAAGTATCTTAAGGGTGGGTTGAAGGAGGATGGAGCCAGGCTCTTTTCAATGGTTCCCAGTGACAGGACGAGGGGTAATGGGCACAGGTTAGAACATAGGAAGTTCCCTTCAAATACACAGAAACACTTCTTTACAGTGAGGGTGACAGACCACTGGCACAGGCTGCCCAGGGAGGTTGTGGAGTCCCCTTCTCTGGAGATTTTCAAGACCTGCCTGGATGCAGTCCTGAGTAATGTGCTCTGGGCAATCCTGCTTTAGCAGGGGAGTTGGACTAGATGATCTCTAGAGGTCCCTTCCAACTCTGAAAATTCTGTGATTCCGTGAAAATTTACATTTTGTGCTTTAGAGTTGCAGCTGTCTTGACTGAATTTTTCACACTGTGTACACAGAAAGAATACACATTTTTTTATTTAATAAATCTCATTTTAAAAGTGTTCCAAAAGATATTGTTGTTATATCACAATATACTTTGGGAGGATACTAAAAGTTCCTACCAATTTTTTTTTTTATTTATTTATCAAGATCTAACAGCATCACAAAAGCTGTGTATTACAGTATTTCTACACGGAGAGAAGTAAGGGGGCCATCTTGAGCCAAGCCAAAGCCAGTTATTTTAATTATATACATTCCAATGTTACTTCTGTTTACATATATATATAAAAGAAAGGAATAAAATACAGTTCAAATTAACTATTTTATATATATTATTTATCACTATTTAGATATTCACCTCAATATGGCTTCACCTGCATGCTGTGATTCTTGTTGGTGAGAATTTACCAGCGTTTATCCCCAGCTGTACTGTTGAAAACCTCCTAGATTTCAAATTTCACAAGGAAAGGCTTCCTTGCAATACTACATCACTTTCATTTTGGTTATAGCTGAAAAATCCAGGAACAGCCAACTATGGTCCTGGCAAGAAAATGACTGCCCAGATCCCTTTATGAACCAGTTAACTCAGTGCTCGCTGTCACTTGAATAGGAAAACTAGGTTGACTTTTCCTTCCTTCACATTGACTATCCCTTGCCCATTATTGCCACAGGAGAGCAAAACTCCAGTGACCTTGGCTTTTGTTCTGCACTGTTGCACTTACTTACCCAACAAAGGCATCGCAGCCCTTATAGTAGCTGAATAATTGCTTGGCTTGATATTAGCATGGACATGTCTACTTAAGCAGGTGCTGACAGACCTGAACTCATTCTGCCTGCTTTCCTCACTGCCTGTGTGAAAGCCAGGTCCAGTCCAGAAACTTTATTATATCGCCCGTTCTTTCTATAGATAATAGACACTGCCTGCAGGTTTTGGCGGTAAAACTTGTTATCATAAGGTCAAAACATTCTCCAAACAGTGGACAAAAACAGTTGTCACATAGATGGGTCTTCTTCTAAGCTTAAACTACTAACAGGTCAGAGGTGCTTTCAATACCAGGAATTCTGACAACCAGTCTGATGCTCCATGGCTCCTGCAGTTTCCCTCAGCTTGTGTAACACATAAACTGTAGTGAAAATCTCATTAGGTTAAGCTTTGTTCAAAGGTGTGAAATAGCAAAAAGTGTACTAAAAGCTGCTAGGGTTTTGTGGTTTTGAACTTCTAACAGATAGTCTCTCTTTCTTGTCACCTCCCACCAAAAAGAAAGTAGACATCCTTACAGGGCAGTCTAGTTTTCTCTTGAAAAGCCAAAACAAACCCAATGAAAAACAATAACAACAGCAATAACAATAACAACAACAACAATAGAAACAAACCAAATTTTTTGTGGTCTGTAGCTGTAAAGAGAAGCCATTAGATGAGGTGGAAATGGATCATAAAAGAGTCCCTGGCTGATGTGCTGGCTGTCTCCTGGGCCGGCTGGAGAGGTGGTGAGGGGAGGCAGTGCAAGGACATGTAGTTGCAAATCCCAAGCCCCAGTGACACTCCTGTCTTTTATTTTATTTAGTTGTTTCCTCTCTATGTCCCACTGGAAAATGGTATAAAATGCAAACCAGAAGGAAAATAACACGGTCCCTTATTTGAATAACCATAGCATACATCCAGTTTTAAATTAAATGATTACTTTTTGTTATGTCCAAAAGTAAGTGGAAAAGCCAATAATGGTTAACCAGCTTGAGATGCTGACAGTTGTCGCTAACCCCAGGAATTCCACTTTTTGAAAACATTTAAAAAATATATTTACTTATACTGCGGTATGTCTAAAACATCTTGTATTATGCCCCTTCTACAGCCTGTACATTAAAAGACATGCATGACAGCTATGTAGTAGAAAATATGCATCTCCAAGTTTATTTAAACCTACTGGTCTGTTGCTGTCACACAATGCCTACTTATGGTACAGAGGAAAAAATCCAAAAATGTGTACATTTGTGTACATTATGTAGCATTATGGTGAGGTGTGCACTGTGTAAAGCAATACAGCTTAATTCACATACGTGTGAGATGAAATTACAGATCTCTTGTCAACTCTTCATCACTTGAAGTAAAGAAGGATTTTTAGAGACACCAAGCTTTTTCTTAATTCAAAATAAAGCCCATATTTCAGTATTCAGTGCAGGATAAAATATTGCTCTGCCTTGACTCTGTTTTGGCCTGGTCCTGTTTATCAACAGCAGTTCAGGTGGAGATGATTCTGCAATACGTATTTCCCAGAGGACACTTATGACCTCAAGTTTGGAGCGTTAATAGAGACAGGCATATGCAAACACCCTGTCCTATAACAAATAAGCACCATAAGAAATTCACAGAGCCTTGAGGCCGAAAACACACATTCACAATGTGCTAGATCTAATAAGCTCAGCTGGACCTGAGTTGCAGAGTGAGCGCAGAGTTTTTTGTCAAAAAAACCTCCTGGCCAGTGCTGGCTTTCAAAATAAACTTCGTTTTCACTCCACAAACCCTTGCTTTGAGGTATCCCAAGATTTGACCCTGTCTGGCCTATCCTTGTGTTCTGCATTCTGGTTTGTGTGCTGCTGAGATGCCTATAGGAGAAAACACTGAGGTAGTTTTGCAAGGCTCCCTGGACCACTCCTAGTTCTGTGCAAAGCCAATGTGGTTCCAGCAAGGTTTAGTACTTCTGGTTCTGCTCCACGGGAAAGCAGCCACACAGTTTCCAAAAATGCAGATAACATCAAAGAGAAGACAGCAGCACTAGTGTGGTGCTGAACCTTTAGCAAACGTCCCTCCTGGACCCAGCCTTCCTTGGTTTCTCTGACACAAATGCAGATTGACAAGCAATCACTGCTGGTGAAGGGCTGACCAAAATATTCACTCTATCCTTCTACATATAGTTGTTTACAGGGTTTCAGAGGAAAGGAAATTAAATCCCAGAATGTCCATCCAGAATACGGCTATCCAACCAAGTACGATTGTACCACTTGAGTATCTCAAGTGAACAGATAAAGCTCTAAAGCATCTGATATTTCATTCACTTGTGTCTTACAGAAAAGTGGTGTGAGTTAAGCTGGTTTGGACTTTTGTCAAAAATCAGGAGAGGGAGGCAGAATCTATAACTCACATGGACCAAGGACACACTAGAAGGTAAGCCTAAGTCTCCTGCAATGTGTAAGTGCCCTCTCTATGCCTGCAGATAAAAAATTACTTTGCTTGCTCATTCTCTGGCCTGCTTATTATGCATTTATAGAAATAGAAGAACTTCAACAGGAGACGTGGCTGCAGCTGGGTCTCAGACAAACCTATAATGCGAGTAACCATGTTTTTTTGATTGGGTTGCATTAATGACAGATATTCAAACATATTTGAATGTAGATTCTTTTAGATGCACACTCAATACGTAGTTATCTATCTTCTGTTGGCCACTGTGACTGGGAAAATGACTATCTCATCTGTCTCCCTTGTTTAAACATGGACAGTTTTGTTTTGAATACACTGAAAAACAGAAAAATATTGTTAAATCCGAAATATTTTTAGAAAGAAGTACTGTTTCTATCTTAGCTGTAATTACAGTTTTTAATTCTTTCCATGCCTATAATGGAAAGTAAAGAAAAAGAGGATTGACTAAGTCCTTAATTTTAAATCTGGAAGGGACCATCACAAGTGCCCAATATGACCTACAGGACAGTTTCTCCTGCACAAGCTGTTTCAAACCTTCCATAAAATAAAAGACTTTAGGTATTAATGAGTTTCCCTCCTCTGGAAAGCTATTCCAGTGTTTGTTTAATTAATATTTAATTGGTTTCTTTCCATAAAAGGTCTTGTCAGTGTCTATTTATTTATTACTTCCACGTTTTTAATGACTTCACGTAAAGATAAATTTCTCATGAATAAGTGATTGTCAGAGATTTAAAAGGCTAGCTACATTTTTGTGCTGAAGGCGCACAATAAATCATCCAGGTTTTTTAAGATGTCAATCAGGAACATCATCCTGTTTTCACTGTAACAGCCTACTTTCATGAAAGGGCTTAGGAAGAGTTCTCTGGTGCCAGGCACTTTGTTTGATGTTGCCTGCACAACGCCCTATGGTTTGTATGCTTTGAACGCTTTGATTATGAGTCCCTGGGCGTGTCGCCAGTGCCACAAATGATGCTTGCATGGGTCTAGTCCATTTCCAGTGCCCTTACATTCACTGCACATTACTTGGGCCATGCAGTGTCACAAAAATAAAAGCACAAGTCACTGAAATGACACTTCCAAGATGAAGGTAAAGTGCAAGCTCTCTAAATGTGTAAACATTTTTTTTGTGTAAACATCTTTTACTAGGGTATTCTTTAGGTTTGGAGTCGTTGCAACTCGTTGAGTTGATTTTCTCATTGGATAGCTTCTTTAAAGCTCAATGTGAGTCAGTACCATGCTTGTAGTGTGCACTGATGCAAGCAAGTAGAGACTTTGTCCTCTATTTTCACCTATATTTAGAAAAGACTTTGCCATCCACAGGAACAGTGAGACAGATGTAATAAGTGAAGTACCAGCAATGATTTATAGTGATATCACCGGACACTTCATATTATAATAAAATAGTTTGTGTAAACATAATTAAATGATCCCATGTTATATGCTGATATGCTGATTAACACACTTAGTGATTTGATTATTTTAAAATTTTTGCATTTGTTATCGACTGTTTTAACAGATGTTAACCTATAAGGATAACTGCAGAGCTGTGCTTCCTTCCCAGTTATGTCAGAATCCTACCTCAGTATCTCATTTTAATGAAAGCCTTGTGGCTCATCTTTCAGATACTGCTCACCAGTAACTGCGTATTGTGTGTTGTGTCTTAGGACCAGCTTTGAAGAAATATCCCCAGAAATAATCTTGCCTTGAAGTCTGAAATGAGTATCTCTCACCTCACAATAAACCAGATTATTTAAAAAAACCCTGTTTTAAAAAGCAGTACGTGACAAAACAGGGCAGAATCCAGCCCCCTCAGAGGAGCTCTCCTGCTATGAGGAAATCCACGCTTCACAGCAGCTGATAGTCAGGAGTGGCAGCTCATCAAGGAGGCAAAGTGCTCTTTTGGGAAGGCACTGTGACCTGGGGAGGAAGAAGTATTGCCTCTCAAGCCCCTGCATCCCTGCCTGCATGGTATCCTTGGTTTTGTTGATCTCTGGGAGCCCTTGTTACAGAAGCAAAACACTATCAGCTGGCTGGTCTGCACTTCTAGTGCCAAGGCAGGATTGTGCTTGGCCATGGGGCTGAAGGGAGCCACTCATTTTCCTGCTGAAGCCGACACAAGTATGCACAGCTTCCTTCTTCATCCAGCGCCAATGCAAAGACCCTGACTGGAGGAAGGCAGGTGACACATGACACTTCCTTGTGAGGTCCAGCAGAGCTTGCCCTCTAAGGAAGTAATGGGGCATGTCCATCAAAAATTACGTCCTCCAGACCTTGCCCTGCCAGCACTTGGCCAGGATGGTCGTTCCCAGGCTGGTGCCTGCTCCACGCTGCCACAATACTCCTCGTCTGAATGCATCCCCACTCTGCTCTGACACATGGTGCCATGGCCCCTGTTTGCACAGGTTATTCTTCTTCAGATCAAGAATGTGTCAGAGAGAACTGACTTTCCCACCAATGGGTGAAGCTGTTAGTCACCAACCCAAACAAAAGGAAAGGCAGCAAACTGACATTTTAAGAGAAAACGGCAAAGTTAATCTTCAGATCAGAGAAATGCCCTTTTACCAAGATGTTAATTTTGTTTAGGTTCTGTACTTTGATTTGCTGTTGTTGCCTCATCCTCTTTCTTTCCCACTCTTAAGAAGAGATGGTGTGTGCTATTATGTTCAGCTTGATAAATTAAAACAGCACAAGGACTAGCACTTGGCTACCTCCACAGTATTAGCCTTAGGAAAGAATGAGTAAAGTCTGGCTTTTTTCCAAAAGCTTAAAGTGCTTTTACTGCCAGAGATACTGGCTCATACCTGTTACATGCCTATAGCACCGTCTGCCTAACACTGCTGCTTTCTGTGCTGTAAGAAACCACACAGTGGTCATTTAACCCATTGTGTATTAAGTTAAGATTCTGCCAGAAATGGTAATATGGTAATTTTCAAGTAATACAAAATAGATTATAAAAAAACAAAAAAAAAAACCAACAAAAAAACAACACCCCAAACTCAGAGGGCTTAGGATGTTAAAAATGTTCCTAGCACCCCAGTTAGCCTGTGCGGAGGGGCTAGACTCTTTATCAGACATGAATGGTGGCATGTCAGGGTGGCATGGATCTCATTTTGTATCTAACCTCACTAATTTGTTCTGAGCCCTCTCCAGATCAAAGAATGCCATGTGCCCACTTACTGCGATAACATAAGCACACCTGATAAGAATTCAGACCACCAACATGTATTGACTGGCAGAGTTCAAGTGAAGTCACTGATGCTTTAAGGATCCTTTCTTGTAAACCCAGTTGTACCTGTCCTTTTCTCTCCAAGTTGTCCCTAGCCCAAAGAGTCACATCCATGACCTCTACTTCCTTTCTTCTTCCCTTCTCCTCTGAATATCCTCCTCCATACAGGCTACTGCCCTTGGAGCATGCCTCTGTTCCTTTCCATACAAAGTTCAAATCTTTTTCAACTGTGATCAAAGACTGTCATCAAAATGCTTCCTCCTTCTTTCATGTTGACTTGCAGGTTGTGTTTACGTGCATTCAATTGAGGCACAGACAGTGATGTATCTGAGAAGGCTTTGCTAAATAAGAAATCCAGCCCATTTGGTCAGGGCTGCCTACTTACAGAGCAGAAGCAGCGTTCATTTAGATTGTGGAAAAATTGTCCCTCCAAGTTTTTCTCTGTGGTGGTAGTCTGGAGACAGGAAAAATCCTTAAGCAGAAGAACAGACAAACCAGGTCTTCACAGCAAGGCTTAAAAACAATCTGAGGTCCTCAGGGGAGAGTGCAGGGTTAAGAGGAATGTAAAAGGTAAACATGAGCACAAAAGGAAGCAGAAAAAACCTTTCGTAATGGAGGGGTCCAGTTTATGGAAAAAATAGGTGCCTCCACACAGGAGAGACAGACATAAAAATGTGCCACAGGAACCATCTTCAGCTATTGTCATCTCAGAAGGTCACAGTCTGAATCCCAAGAGAGAACTTGAACAGGAAACAGGTACAGCAAAAAGTGTGTAAATGTTGTGTTGGTTTACACAACGCCATATTTCTTCTGTTGGTGAAGGTAATGTGCAACTATACTGAGAGACATTTAAAGCCATGGGTCTTGACCAATTTGTTCTGTATTACACAGTAAACTCACAAAGCCGAAAGGGTATGCTTATGATTGTTATGAGGGCACCACTACCAGCCTGGAGCAAGGAGACCATGTATCTCATGAAGAAGTGATGTGAAGACGGCATTTCTGAGAACAAACATGCTAGAGTGGCATGAAGGTGAGACAACAATGTGACTTACTGCCTTCTTTTTTTTTTTTTTTTTAAGTAAGAAGGTGAAATTACCCATCTGTGCCTTCAGATATGTTATTTGATCCAGGGGAAGTTTCTTCCACAGAGCTGGACTACCAGCCTCATATGTTCTATGTCCAAGCTGAGGCTGTGACCCTCAAACCTGAGCATTTCTGAGGACCTCAGCAGAGTCAGACACTGCTGGTTCAGAGGGGACCCCAGCAATCACAGGGGTGTACAAGCCTGACTGCAGGGTGCAATGGCAGGAATGGGGCTGGGGCTTCTTTCCTTAAGGAGGAAATATCCTGTAGTGCATGACATCTGTTCACAGTACCTCACAAGAGTTTGATCCCTTTCTCTGCACCGTTCTGAAAGGGTTTCTGCTGAAAGAAAAAATGTAAGCACTGCTTTTAAGCTCCTCCCTTCTCCACTGTCCTGTACATCCTATCTTATAGCATCTGCTGTTACATGTCTGTGCTTTCCATGAAAACGATCTCACCAGTTATTCTGGAGATTGGTTTCTACAGCTGAACCCCCCATTCTTCCAGCCTTCCACGTTTCTGGTTTTAGAAGTCACGGCTAAAGAACAGATTTAATCCATGGGAAAAATAACACACACTTAAGTACAGACAATGTAAGACAGCCATTGCTCCTGCTCCAGGAATTTTTCTGACTCTGATGACTTCTTGGTCAGCACAAGAAGAATAGGATCATCTCACTGCCTGTCCTTCAAGAGCATTAGCAAAGTCCAAGACAGGCCGTTGGCCCGTCCTTATGCCCTTCCCCATGCAGTAAAGGGGAAATCCATACACAAAGAGCTGTACTGGGCAAAACCAGACCAAAACAGATCAAAGAAGGGTAACAAGTGGGTATATCTGTCTAGGAGGTTGGTAGTGCAAATATGGCAGGACACCAAAGACCCTGTGAGGGAAGACTGTACAACCTCTCTCCTGAAGTGTCTCCCAGGTTACACAAGGCTCTAACAGGCTGGGCTGACAGCACAGGAGTGGGAACAGTCCTCTTTTGCTCAGTAAATCCTCCTCACGCTGGCTCTAGTGTTGCATGCCTAACAGATATTAAACAACTCTCATGCCAGAGATAGCTCATGTCTAGCGAGCTCAGCCCTCACAGCTGACAACATCTGCCTGACAGGCAATCTCCAGGACAGTTACAGCCCAGCCCAAGCATCAGAAAGTGGTAAGTCTGCCAACCTCACCGCTGTTCTGTGAACAGAGAGAGTGCATGCTGCACCCTTGTAAGGTCAGCCATCTGCTCCAGGACATAAGGCAGCTCAGGAGTCTGGTCAAAACTCTTGGTAACAGTCCCTTAAGGAATGATTCCTTATGATTTTTAACATGGTGTGGGGCCTTGATATCACTCTGGGGATGTCAACATGTGTAAGAAAAGACTGTGGTTGACATGTGTGCAATTGCTGTGGGACCTAAGAAAGTATCCCAATCCCATTTTTGAGAAAATAATAGCAACATTAAAAAACACTGAGGGAAGTTTGAGCAGGTAACTTGGATAGGATTCCCATGGAAACCTGAGCTGTAGCCTTATCTGAAAGGTGTATTTGATGAGCTGCCACATTGCTTTGAGGTCTGTGGCCTGTTAAGCTATTGTGACTCTAAAACCATAACCCTGGAGGATTCAAGTCTGCTCTTCACCTCTCAACCAAAAATTTCCAATCAGGCTGGTGTGTAGAAAAAAATGTAGAAGTCAATTAATCAATTTCATGATAAGCTATGAAATAAAAGCTTTTGGTTACAAGCTTACCACCCATCCTCAAGTCCCTTACTTTTAAGCAGACCATGTATGAGCTGAATAAGTGGAAGAGCTCTTCTGCTTGCTTTCAATTAGATGCTCTGTAGTGACAGACTTGCCCTTTGGACAGTTAAGACAGCTGCAGACCAAGAGTGTCTCAAGGAAAAGAGGCAGTAAGAGAGGTAGTAAGTTGTGGCAATGTGTTAGAAGGCAAAGTGACATAAGTGCTTCAGGAAGGGGAATATCCTCATGCATACGTAGTTGTCGTGGTTTAGGCCAAAACCCACTACTGGGGACCTGAGGGACCCCAGACGGGACCAACAGATGTTCCCCTCTACCCCTCTTCAAAGAGAGAGGCAGAGGAGGAAAAAAAGACT
The DNA here is from genome assembly GCF_965231255.1 of Vanellus vanellus. Lineage (NCBI taxonomy): Eukaryota > Metazoa > Chordata > Aves > Charadriiformes > Charadriidae > Vanellus > Vanellus vanellus. The sequence continues at coordinate 32,164,651 of NC_138908.1, forward strand.
TATGAGTTTAGAAGGAACTAAACTAATAAAATATTAATAATAAAATAAAAAGAAATAATGAAAAATATATACAAAACTATATCAAGCTCCCGAGATGACAATCACGTCACCAGCTGGCACTGGGGCAGTCCCAGGCTGGACTCAGTGATGGACGGGAACTGGATTCCGGATCTGGATTCAGGATTGGGATCACAGGCAGATGAACAGAGTCCTCCTCTGCTCTCTTCCTTCAATGGCCGACGTCGCCAGTGGTGCTGGTGCCCACTCCTGGTGGTGCCCTCCCGTCCACAGGTACTGCCACTGCCGCCGCCTGCAATGGCACTGGCACCACCGGCAGCCTCCCCTCCAACCGCCACGGCACAGGTGGCGGTGGCTGTGGTGCCGATGCTGTTGCGGGGTGCCGTGGGGGAGGCGGCTGCCCGTGGTGCCGGTGAAAACTGACCAATAGGGTATTCCATCCCATCTGCCCCCTCCGTCAATTCCTTTAAGTTTTAGCTTTGCAATGTGGTTTAATTTCAGTAGTTAGAAGAGGCCCAGCTAAGAAGCGAAGTTACTGAACAAAATTGGTTCTCTTTTACCTCAAACCAGGACAGTAGTTCACATGAGTAAGCATGCTTCCACTCTCCCTTCCCTTCCTTAATTGAACTTGGGTGCCTTAGAGTCAGACTTTGTCTCATTTGTCACAGGTGATGAAAACTCATTACATTTGGGTTGAAATCCTGACCTTATCAGAGATTTTTGTTTTCTGTTATGACCTTGGTCATGTCACGTATTTTCTCTTTTTCTACCATGATCGTAAGCTTTTCAGGACACATTCATACAAGGATATTACATAGCTTCTTCATAACTTGTCCCTGATCTTAGTGTGGGCATTAAGCTACACTCAAAAAAATGATAACCATTTTCTACTTTCTTTCCTGTCTTACTTTTTTGGTTTCTTCCCAGATTTAATAATTTTCTAGTTTTCTTTGCGGAGAGACACACAGTATGAAGACTTGGCAAAAAAAAAAAAAAAATCTATCAAATGGCAGGAATAGCTTAAGCCACTCAACAATCTGACATGCTTCACCAGACAACAACAACTAAAAAAAAAAAATTTAAAAAAAAGATTGCTGTTAAACACGAGTTTTGGCTAGAACAAACTCTCATACTAAATATCTTATTTTCAACACTAAGAAAATCGGTTTATGGCCAGTAGAGGGCATTTGACTTCAAGACTTGGGCTCATGGCTGTTGTCTCATCATCATGAATTAAAAAAAAACAAAACCATTACACATTACTCAAAATTCATACCACTAGTGGTTACTTCTGTGCTGTACCAGATGTTTAAACTTTTCAGTCAATGTTCCCCCTGAAGCCAGTGGAGGCTGAGAACATGACAATGAAACAAAGAGTTACTGATTCATCCTTTCCTGAATTATCCACTTCCTACTTTTCTAACATCAAGATAAGCGGGAGCTTTACTCAACCAACATTCAAGAAAATGGACCACCTACAAAGGGACTTGTCTGTCCCTTGTTATGGGGAGTTACATGCTTGTTTGAGCTGGTGCAGTAATTCCTTTTTATTTTCATTGTTGTTTGTTAAAACCTTTAAAGTGGTGAGCATACAGGGGTTTACTGTAATCTCAAAGCTTAAAGTGGGGGAAATTCACACCCTTGTAGAGGGCTGTTATCATTCTAAGTCATGATGGCAAATAATAACAAGAGCTCAACTGTGTGAATGTTGCTTTCCACAGTGTCGACAGTGAGCAGAGGAAAAATACGCTCTCTGAAAAGTATATGCTTTTGAGATCTTAATTTAAAGCAATGAGAGGTAATAAGTAGGGGAAATGGTATGCTGTAGCTGTAAGATGAAAAGTGTGGGTAAAAGGCAGAGTTGGGTAAAAAAGCTAATCAAAAGAAACACTGGAGTTGCCAAAACAGCATGTTTCATGATTGTGCATTGAGTTTCCTGAATGTTTTATTTCTTATTTGAAAGCACTGAAATTCTCAGTTTTGATATTTCTAAGGAAAAAATCCCTACCCTGTTTTTAAATGCCAATAAGTGTATTAATATTCCAAGAATTTTGAAACTTGGTTTTGGTCCTATTGCTATTAAACACAAAATATTTCTGATCCCCTCCAAAGTCTTAACATTTTCTTTCCCCACCACGTGTGAACTGGAATTATCTCAGATAAAATTACTAACAGTAAAAACAAAGAAATCTGCTTCCATTTCCCTGAGTCACATATTTTCAATTTTAAGTTTTTACAAACACTTAGGGCTGAATTGTCATTGACTTCAGCAAAGCCTCCAATTTTATGCCATTCTAAGAAGAAATTCTGGCCCTGAATACATCTAGGAGAAAAGAGTCACCGTCCTGCATGACTAGAAAAGAGTCAGGGCATCAGCAGCCCAGGCAGCCACAGCAATAAGTAGCGTAAGCCAAGAGCAGACCCAGGAGACCAAAAGAGGGAGTGGGAAGGTGTTTGTAACATGAAAGTTTAGGATCAGGTTTCTTGCCAAAGTTTATTTTCCAAATGGATTTAGGACCGGCTAGGTTACCTTGATAGGTGATATCTGAAACAAAGCAAAGAAGTTATAATTTCAGCATTTTGTAACAGATTCATACTTTTCTCTTGAGGTTGTTGCAGATGCACACATGTGCCTGTTAATGACAATAGAAATTAAACGTTAGACATATGTTCACATTGGAAACTGGAATAACAGTGAATACACTAGCCTATTAAGGTAATTAATGCTTTGATTTCAGCATGACACAGAGAAGTCTCTAAAACTACAAAGCAAGTTTGCAAAGTGCAGCTGAGTAGGTGGAACTGGCAACTGACACAGTTCAACCTAAAGCAAGACATGTAATTTTGCAAATAAGGAAACACAATCATAGGAGCTGATGATAGCAGGGTGCATGAAGATCTCCATCACGTGATATTTTCAACTGAAGCTGGCATGCCTTCCTGAGAAGAAAACACTTGCTCAGTCACCAAGGGCCAGAGAACAAGGTGGCGTTGCTTGGAGAAACATCTGTGATTTGTCTTCTGCAAGAAGCCAAAGTCCGTTACTATAATGGCCTGCTCCTGGCCTAGATTCTGCTACAGCAACATTTCCTCTAAAAACTGTGTAGTATGAAGACATATGGTCTGGAAACTTATGGTGCATCTTTGAATAACAGGGAAGTCTACTTATTAGGAGATAAAGTAACGTGCTGGTTAGTCAAGATAACCACTATTTGTGAAGTACTTATTAAATAATTATGTAGTACTACTAATTTTCATGGACACTGTGTAAACAGATTCCCCTGATGTACCACAGCACTGCTTCAGCCTTTGGCCATCACTTTCATCACCAACTATTTAACTCCTTTTTATACACAGGTGTGCTATGGAAAGTCTACCACAAAGCACTACCAGAGATATCAGCTAAATCTTCACATTCTTTAGTGGTTTTAATATCACAGCAGGGCATCAGTGCTACACTGCCATGCACCTGTGTTATGGTAAGTGCCTGAAAGCCCAAAGTGCAAGATTCATGGCACTACATAAAATAATTGTGTAAAGGAGACCCTGCTCTAAAATAACCACCATCTATTATGCAGATGAGTGACACTATGTAAGAACTAGAAAGAACACAAAAGTAGAGAAAAAGCTCATAAAAAATGTGGAATAACTTTCATAAAAACAGCAATATAATACTTCTCAAAAAGACTTCTTGAAAAAAGTGACAAAGGAGAATGGATATGATAGAGACATGGAAAATCACGAGTGCTATGGAGAAATATCTTATCATACAGGGGTAGTATTTTTTCGCACGTATCATACAGGTACCCAGAAGTTAGACAAGTTCACTGAGAAATGAAGGAGGCATTTACTGTGGATTTTATTTCTTAAATTTTGTGTTTTATATGCACTAGCAGGATTTTGGATGAAAAACATCCCCATTATATGTCATCTCTGGTTAGACCTCCTAGAAATCTCACATTCATTGAATATGACAATGGACGAAGTGTCTGTATAATACATTGTCTTTGTGTGACAATCCTGTGTCCACCTTCATCAAACTTCCCACCCCATTCTAGAGGAGGAGCATTCACTTTTCCTCGCGACAAGGAGCTGAAGTACCACAGGTGTGTGCAACCGGTATATTGGCAGGTGGCATAAATGCTGAAGATTTAAAAGACACTGTCCCTAACAATCAATGGAAGAAAACCACTATGCATAGGGGCAACATGGGAAGACTGTCTTAGCAAACGATCATCTGGCAGCTGTACTTGGTAGAAATGGCAGAGACATCTCATTTTCCTTTCTTCAGCTAGCTACATCATGAAGAATATAAAGGCCGGAAAAAGCTCACCTTTCTGAAGTATAGGAAGCGTAGTCCAGGAGAGCTGAGAGAAGCGCGAAAATGGGCTAGGACGCGCTAGGGAAATATTTTTCTTGTGGTTGGATTTTTTATTTAATCTTCCCTAAACCATTGCCCTTTCCATGAACAACAAATGAACAGAAAAAATGTGTGCTCTCTGCAAAACTTTAATGTGTTTCTATGTGTTCACACACTTCAAATAAGTACCTCATGGGCTATCTAATCTGAGGGGTTTCCTGCTCTCAGGTCCATAAGAGAAAATGTCCACTGATATGGCTGAAGTCTGAAGAGATAAGATTGTGTTCCCTGTACCTGACCACCATGGAGACTTGAACTTCAATGCTAAGGAGATATTCTCTGTGTTCTAAGAGTGAGTTCAGCGACTGAAGAAAAGGAGGGACACACTACAGAAATGTCACATTCTGTTTTGTCAGCTCTGTTCTCCCTGCTGCTTTCTAGATGTTATCTTCCCAAGGTCACCTTCCTCTTCTCACCATAGTGGTATGTCCTGTTTATTTTGCATGTAACAGGCTTGCTATTTTACAGAACGAGGCATGCCAAATCCATTTGTGCTTAGTGTTTATAACCGATAGAAACAGCCATTAATGGCCTCTCAAAAGCCCCAAGTGATTCAGAGTAACCTCTTCAGTCGTGAAGCCTCCCGCCTCTTACTCTGTGGGTTATTTTTATGAATCAATACTCTTCAGCTGAAGTTATCATCTGTCACGTTGCCAACAATGCAGTACTGAAGTATCTAGGTGGAGGTAGACCCCAAATCCAAGTTGCAGTGAAGTTCAAGAGCACTCAGAGCATGTTAGTAGTTGTTCTCCATCTCTTTTTTCCCAGGAAAACTCTTAGATACATTGCTGGGACAGACAGCTGACCGTACAGACAGTGGAAATTACACAGAAAGTGTGGATGGGAATGCTACACTCTCTACTTCCAAAGAGGCATGCAATGTTCCCCTCAGCAGACATGAGATCTGAAATGTACGACTGACTCCGGTGCATGGATCAAATCCAGACTGCTCCTCAAAGGAGGAAGGAGCAAGAAGCAAATATCCACCTCAAAATACATCCCATTATGGTCATTCAATTCAGATAAAAGACTTGAAAGAAAAAAAAAAAAAAAACCACAACATATATCCAGGCCTATTTTACATACTTTGATTACAGTCATGGCACTTTTAGAGCTTGGCCAGGTCTGTATTTGGTGGAGCTAAACAAGCATATAAGTACTTTTGCAAGTAATTTAACTGAAATCAAGAGCTTTGTAAATGTGAAAGGTCAGGGAGTGTTTTCAAGCTGTAGTTCATTATTTCCAGAACAAACTGAAATTTCGGCTTTGCTTAGTGTTTTTGATTCCATTGATTGCTCCTTTTTATTCCCTCCTTAAACATTCAACCAGGCTTTACGCAGACAGAATGTTTATGTGTGTGTAAGCGTGTGTACTAATTCTTAATATTTAACATAAATTCTTACAAGCTATTACTCAGTGAATGCACTGTGCCTTCCAGTATAATCCATTCAGCATAGAATGAATACACAGTTCTTTTAAAAAGATGCATAAACGATCAATCTGGTGTTCTCCACTTTCTGCTGCTACTCCAAGACTTCTAAACACAAGCATTCATGAACCCCACAATTGAAAATTTTGTCTAGGCAATACATTGTAAGACTAATGGTTAAAATACCTGCTGTTGTACAGCCATATTGCAGAGTCATAAGCATGCTCAGCACCAAATAAGATAAATGCCAAATACACAATATTACCCATTAGTTAGCACCCAAAAGGTATTTTAGATGCTGATGAGGAGAAAGGTTTCTGTAGAGTTTTATCAGAATCCTTCGTGAGGAGAGGCATGGTAGAAACCTCCAACACCCTATGAAGAAGACTGTTATTGTTTATACATGAGCTATAAGATTCAATGAGTTGACTCACCATTCAGTTCCTGTGCCTACAAATCTAGTTGCACAAGTTAGTGAAAACCTAATGGGTTGACAAGAGTCTTGCAAAAAGTCTTTGTTTTGCATCTTAGCTTCAGCTAGAAAATTTGTCCAAATTTGCCATCAGCTGTCCTTCTGCTACACCCATTTATTACCTAGAAATTTTGCAGCAAAACCTGCTTCCATCACAAACCAAACTGACCCAACTGAATCACTTGCTGAAAATATGTTTCCTAGAGGCTTTTCAAAGGCCATCAATTGCTTTTACTCCTCAAACTTAACAAAACCAGTAGCCTAAGCTTCTCAGAAAAGACTCATATGCAGATAGCCTAGCAAGAGATTTTTCTACCACAAGCTTAGCAAATTCAAACTTTCTTTGTTTCTCCATTTATAAAATGAAATAATGAAAGTGTGTGTTGACTTTTGTAATCCAAACACTACCCTGCCTTCCTCCCTGTCTTCTAACCTTCTGCAGAAATATTAAAAGAAGAAAGATATCTCCCAAGATGTACCTCGAGCATGCAGTGGACTATGGCGTAGTAGTATCTGTTTTAACGAGAATCACTTTAGCTTTACAACACCGAGCAAGATGGCCATGGTGCTGCTGCATGAAAACAGGGCTGGGGAGCTGTAGTTACTAACCAGGGACTAACATCACCCTGGTGCAGGGTGCAGTGGTGACATTCCTTTAGCCAGAGCCAGCTTCCAGTGTTACACTCTTCTGCCAGCCTGCTGGAGACAGCCATTTCAGAAGTTACACGTCAGTTACTAGTTTCTACCCAACAAATATCAAAAGCAAAGCATTTATTGGAGATATATTATAGCACTTATCAGTCCCGATAAAGGATTCTGAATTTTGTATCGCAAAAGTCAAAAGTCCTTAGAAAAGAAAATGGCTTACCCACCCTCAACCTCCCCACCATGCCACTGTGACCTTATTGCTCTCTTCTCAAAGACTAGAAAAGTCCGTAGTTTTCAGACTGTCTGTGATTTTCTATTATACGCTCATCTAGATTGCAGTTTTAGAAATAAACTGAAAGCTTTCACATACCTATCAGAGTTTACTCTTAACAGAAACAACAGAAGTTTCTACCAAGTAATATACCCTGTGCTTTGTTTCACTATCTTTTTGGCATTAGGACTGTTAAGATCCAGCCCATAGCTCATCTAAGACAATGCTGATTTACCCCAGCTGAAGTTCTGGCTCACTATCTCTTTCTTTGATTCCAAACCGTTTGTTAACTTTGCACACATTTAAAAGAACAGTTCCAACCCTGGCACATCCAGAGTTCCATGGATAATGCAAAATCTATTTTATTTGACACTGCTGGAATTTCAGAAAAACTTAATAACCACTTTTCTCCTTGCAGTCTCTCCAGGAAATAACACATGCTGTTCACTTTAGAAATTGTAATATATTTTTAGGTAATCCTATTGTACAATTTGGCTTAGTATCACAACAATCTCACAGAATCTCCCTTGGGCATTTGGAGTCAAAGAAATACAGGGTTGGGTTGTTGTTTTTTTTCCTTTTTTCCTTTCTTTCTTTTTTCTTTTTCAACTGTTGGACTTTTGCCCTTGTCCTTTTCCAAGCCATAGAGCGAGGCTCCTTTAATACCTTCTATATTCAGAAAGGAAGACTGAAAGAAGCATCAAGTGTGAAGGAGTAGTTTCTGGCCACGTCAGAGACATTAAGTTCTTCTCATATCCAATAGGAATGCATCACATGAATAACGGAAAAAAAAACAAAACACCCCACCAACCAAAAAGCAAAGGGGCAAAACCGTGTTACAATCAATAATAATTAATCTGGCACAGATTTAAATTCTCACTGAAAAACTTAATCAAGTTTTAGATCCCATTGTTTTAGGGCTGTTAAGACACACGGTGCAAGAAACAGGCTGTGACCCACAGAATATTCTTCAGAGATTATACAGAACTTCTGGACAAATAAGTGGGATGGGTCTTCAGGGGTGGAAATGAAAAACACTGACCATAGCCAAAAATCAAAGAATCTATCTTGGCTCACTGTTTGCCCAAGGAATGTCAGAGAAGGGAAGAGCCACGCTGACATGGCACAGCTGATGCAAACTGTAGTGCTCTTATGGACACTGTCACTGCACATCTGAAAACCTTTCAGTCTTTTGTGCCTGTCTTCAAAAGTGGGAAAGTGCTGTTTCCCTGATTTAGTTACTGAGGTAGAAGGTGAAACAAATTGCCTAAGGGGTACAAATCTTCCTTTTTGTTCTTTTCTATTAGTTGACTTTTCCCCAGTGTTTTTCTGTACCTGTGTCACTTTTCTAGCAGACAATGTCTGCATAGAAAGATGTGCTCCTACCAGCTCCAGTAATATAAACAAATTTCTCTGAGTTGCCCGTTCTCCTGCTGAAATGCATAAAACTCCAACCCATTCTCATCTCTTCTTTGCTGTGGCTGGCAGAAGACAAGAATACTAAGAAAAAATAAAATTTAGCTCTTTTTAAATGCTACCATTTTATTCTGCAGAAGGTCATATTCAGTCTTCACATTTTCAATTCTAAATCTGGTCTAAATCTCAGTAAGAACAGGACAGGTACTTGTTAAAATTAAGTGCATGCTTAAATATTCGGGACCACTGCCGTGCATTTTTCATGTTATGATTTTACTCTGCGAAAGAATGTTTATTTCTTGAGACAGAGATAGAAAAGGCAGGCAGTGAAGGTGGGGGTGAAAGAACGTGCAGTCAATAAAGGATTGAGGTGAAAAAGGGGAAGTAAGCACAGCAAGAATTTCTGTAGCGGAGGAGAAACTAGAAGCATTACTGCTGCTAGTATACACATCTGATGCTGGTGATTGCCAGACAAGTTATATATGAGAATCCAGTTTTCAACCACTATAATTTTGTGATGAATAAAATATCTTACACTAAATGGCAAAGAAACAGAAGTGAAATCCCCAGTCGAGCAATACTAAACAACAGACCAGATTTTGGCAGTGCTATTTTTCCTGAAATTTGAACAAATCCTTGAGGCTACTGAGTGTAAAGTGAAAATTAAAAACTTCAGCGGACTTTAAATTAGAATATTAAGACCTGATCGCTGCCAAAAAAGTTAATGTGTATTAAATATTGGCTGGTCCAGAGGTGCATCCCACCTTTCAGCAGTGAATATCAAGATACAGAGAACCTCATGCCTTGCTCGTCACATCAGTCTGAGTTTTAATTGCTCATTTCCTTGCAGTCACAATTGATATCATACCTATTTCCTGAAAGATGGCAAAATAAGGATCAATGGTCCTTCTAGTTTTATAACTGTAGCATATAAGAATACATTTTGGCACCAAGGTTTAGATGTACAACAAGAAAACTGTGATCCTGCATGGGTGTGTGTTCAGGGCAGGTATGGAATGTGCAGGGTGTGTGCTTGTGCTCTGACAGCTACATCTATTTTTAATGAAAGCAAATTGTAAATTATGAAGCCAGTAAGGAGAGTGTGAAACAAAAATACATCTAATTATAAATTTGTCCTTTCCTTAACCTATTATTTAGATAGGTCTGATGAGACCACACTGATTGTTTTCCTTACTTTCTCCCATTCTAATTTAGTCTTTGAACAGGGAGGCTCAGTTAATTGTGTTGGACGTTATGTTTACTCGTTCGGTTAAAAGCATAGGAGCCTAAATTGTTGTTCTGTGTTCAAAAAAGAAAGAACAACAGTGGAGGAATTAAAGTTGACAATCAGGTGACAGGGTGAAAAAGAAAGAGCACTGGGGGTTGATTAGGGTCCAGAACTTCAGCGAAACTTCTGATTTTTATTTTTTTTTTTAATTAGGGCTTTGAAAAATAAATGCTACAATTGTGGAGCTTCCTTGAGAAACAATGAAGGTAACATTTCACTTCCACTTCTTGGAATGGAAACTGGTACAAGTCCCTGAGCTGTCCAGGAGCACTGCCCCCAGCCTGTCTGTGGAAGGAGCACACAGTAGCCCTGCCACCACTCTGGAAACAAGACTGCCACTTCAATGCCTTGACTCACTAGGCCAGAGGACTCCTCCAAGCAGAAGTGGAAGAGGCCTAAAAAGCACTGGCAGCAAGTTTCTGCACTCTGCCGACAGGCCATGCGGCCCCAGGGCCGCCTGAGGGGCGAGAGAGTTGGAGTCACCTGTCCTTACCTGACTTTTCCCGGCCACAACTACTGGTGCGACGCCAAGACTGTGCACTGCAGCCCGTGCCGAGCACTGGGAGAGGGTGTCACGGCAGGTCCCAGAGCCCTGGGCTGCCTCACGGGGGCTTTCGCCCCACGCCAGGGAGGACAGGCAGGTGCCGAGCCCCCCGCCTTGGCTGCAAGCCCCATGGGCACAACCCCATCCTCTCCACGCAACACAGCAAATGCCCCCAGGGTGCCGAGGCTGTGAGTTTAAAGCCCGTGTTTACAGCAGAGACTTCCAATCCCATGTTACAGGGGAACACAGTGTCTGTCTTTTGCCCTGGGGCTGCCTAAGGAATTTCTGAGCAGCTACCTCTTAATCTTACTTTGTAATAGGAGCCTGTGATGCAAGAACCAAGCACAAATTTTCACGTAGCAAAGAAATTACAGGGTTAGTAACACATTTGGGAGCTATGGTGACTTACACCAGCTTCAATCGGTGGTATTTGCCGTATGTAAGTTGTAGTTCAAGTGTAAATCGCCAAAACACGATGTGGGGTAAATAACTTATTTCAATTCAACAGATGCAAACACAGACTGAAAGAGAGTACATAATTTTGTAAAATCTCTCCAGCAAGTCAGTGCCACAGAAATGGAATATCACAAAACCTTTCTCTACTTTTACACAATCATTTTTACAATAGATGACTGTTGTTGAATTGAAGGGATCAGAACTAGAGTTGATCAAACAAGAAAAACAAATTAATTCAATTTTTCTTTTTATTCTTTTGGCCAAAAAGAACCCGTCTGAAACAAAGTGGCCATTTTCATTGAATTTAAAATTCTTTCTTGGGAAAAATAAATATGGCTGAAGCTGAACTGTTATTGTGAAACATTTGGATTTCAACTAATACATTCCAGCTGATTAAGAGAGTGAGCCAAAAAGAGGACTTACTGTAAAACCAGGAGATTGAAAGCAATGACTTCAAAAGTTTCCCAGTTAAAATATTAAGAAAAATGAAAAGAAAGAATCACAAGGAAGCTCTGGCTTGGTATTGTCTTGAGTTGTCCCATACTTTAGCCCTCTCAATTTTTTTCATGAGTATGAAAAAAATAAACGAGTTTTTGCTATGCATAAGAGGCTTGGGTTTGGTTTTGGGCTTTTTTTTTTTTGGTCTCAGTTTTTCATCTGCTTGTTTCCTGAACTTACCATGTGGCTTAGTGGTTTTTATGTTTCTGGTGGTGAAATTTCTCTCAAAAGTAAAAAAAATTCTCCCTATCACTGTCAAGACAAAACCCAAAAGAGATAACTTTCTATGGGCCAAATGTAGAAATTAATACCTTTGACTACTTCATTCCTTGAAATCATTAACATAATAATACAAAATACATTTCTTATTTCCAATGGTCTGGTAGACTGCATTACTTTAGGAGCTGTTACACCAATTGCAATGAAATTTTTTTGGTGGGAAATCAAATGTTAGCTTCTCAAACTTATTTTGATAGAAGTAAGTCACTTGGATACTAATTGAATTATTGAATTTGAGTTGTCTCTTGACTTTAATCAAAGACTCTAATACTCCAGAGTTACCGCTTCACCATGGCTAATAGTGCGGGTAACTCCTCAGTTACGAACCAGAAAGGCTGCATGGGGTAAGGTATATTATCCGTCCTGGGAAGAAACAGAAACTAAGAAGGCAGTAAGACCTAGTAGAGAAACTGTATTCCAAAGACCTGTCAATCCTGTTTATCTTTGTAGAAAAACATTTTTTGCTGAATCTAAGGCCTTCTTTCAACACTGTAAGTCTTCCACAGGGACAAATATCTATTTAAAACAGCAAAGATGGCAATTTGGACACCCTGCAGCACTAAATAGACCCATCTTCTGGACAGTCTTTGCACTGGTATTTAAACAAAATAGGGGGAAAAAAAGTAAGATTAGGTAAGAAAGAGCAATAACCCCAAAGAACTATGACAAAATCAGATGACCCAGTTTTTACAGGTTAAATTTGAAATGCAACAGGGACATAAGAACTTAAATATCATGAAAAGACATTTCCCATTAAGCTTCTAGGTCACTTCCACATTTAAAACCTGCCTTACATTTGAATAAGATTTTTCCCATCTTTGTGAAAAAAATATTAATTCACTGTTTAACATTACAAACAGCAAGTATAATTTAGTGAGGCTTATGAGTCTAATTTATAATCCAGCACTTCACTCCCACCAGGTCCCACATCACCTTTGCCTATGGCAGATTACCACTTACATTCTGACTCCAGTGGCATTCAGAGATCTTACTATGCTTGCTGCAGTGGAGAAGCTGTCTGCTTTCCTGAATCGTTTATTTCATTTCACAGTTAATGATTATTACTGCCTCAGAAGGGTTGCCTTAATTGTACTATGCAAATTCATATTATCTGTCGATTAACTAATTCGCCATAATATCTAATTGCAACACCATTTTCAGCATCAACTAGTGCTTAATTTCCCATGGGTACAAAACAGTACAGATCACTAGATGGTGCTGTTTCTGGGTTGGAATAAAATTACTACATATTGGGTGAAGCATCAGCAAAACTGTTCCAAATGTTTCATTGCAATCTCAGGATAAATGAAAAAAAAAACGAAAAAACTTAAAGCCTCTATGACCACATTAATTTTTATGTAGTTTTTTTCTCATATAGCTGTCCTGTGGTTAGTAAGTAATGATAATATACAACATTTGCAAATTCCCCACATAGCCAGGGTGACTTCGATTTGCATTCTTGACTAATCACGAGTCCATTGTTTCTAGACCTGCTTCCACTACTCCTCATTTCAGGTAAGTATGAACACTGGAAGGTGTTCATATTTAGACGCGTGAATGCATACAGATGCTTATAACCCAGGCAATAGAAATCTATCAGAGTGAAAATAACAAGAATAAGGTATTTATGCACAAAGATGGGGAGCACTCTCACATTCAGGGTCTCCCATCCTTTTCTTCCCCCTGGGGAGGGACGGTTTGATGAAATTTCCCTTTTCTGCCCATATCTAACCTAAAGCTTTATATACACATACATCAGGGATTGTTCCTAAGAGATTCTGTTCTGTAAGCCTGTATATTTAAACCAGGAAGGGGCACAGGTGTTATCTGAGTGGGGGCATGCCACTGTGAGCACACTGCATGGCACCAGAGCACAGAAACCTGCAGCTGGGCGTAGGGAGAAAATAATTTAGCACCCCACCACAAGCAGATCCACCTTGGCCACATATTGGCTTGAAATTGATGGTTACTCGGACACGTGGATTTGAAAAAACAGAAGTGAGGCAAGGACTGGAGAGACTAGTATCTACACATTTATGCAGAAGGAAGCAATCCTTCATTGGGAGTAAGATTTTATAATGACTTCCACAATTTCAATTTATATGTTCTAGTCCTCCACATGCTGTCTGTGGAACTGGAGCCTTATTTGTCAACGTTTCTTTTTAATAACAACTCCCCTCCACCCCTTGCAGTATAAAACCCCCATACTTGGTAATTTGAAAGAAGTTCCAGCTTCCAGGCCACAAAGCTGCAGCTGCTTAGCCCCAGTGTAATTTTAAAGCGGCTTAGTGAAAGTGGTGTGAGTCACTTGGATTGAACTCCCATTTCCACCATTCTGGTTGAGTCTGGCTAGGAACTACTTTAAGCTGAGACTACTATTTCGGGCTCCAGTCTGTCTTCACCCCAATAAAGCATGATGATACACAGGCCCAGTTTGGTAAATCCCGGTGGCACCAGAGTTATTAGCAGGGCCACAGTGTTGCATATGAGCTGTGATCCTTTTAGATCCCAGGTAGGTTAGGGCATGGTGCTTCACAGACACGTCATGTCAGGTGGTGTCACTACCATGTGTGGAGTCATCTCAAATCTCTGTATGTTGCTAAAGAGAAATGTCCTTTAAGCTGCTCGGTTAGACTTTGTTCTCATTAATCCCCTTTGGCAAAAATTCGTCTTTCCATATCTTTGTGCTTTTTAGTAATCTGTGGCCTCAAGAAACGTCACAGCACCTCACGTTTCTCACCCTTTCTAAAGTTGCACCAAAGTCATGGGAGAGGAACACCACCAAAAGCAAATATAAAGCTGTCATTTTTACTGAGACTGGCAGCCCAGTTCTCATGTCAACATGCAGGTACCAGAAATACAGTCCAATTATACACCTCAATGACTGGAGACTCTAATTCTCATGCTGATCTGGCTTTAAAATGTGCTCCCCTGCACTTTTGCCAGATTCTATGAACCTTTCTGTGACTCTAGAAATCTGGCTGTGCTTTGATTCTGAGCTGTGCAAAAGATTATTTATTTCATTGCCTTCCTCAAATAGATTTGTAAATGTGAACATATTTTATTCTGATAGAGTGTCCAGGATGATACAATAAGCTGTGAAACAATATACCATATCTCAGGACAAACACCAAAATCAAATATACAGTAGGATTTTATTTTTTTTTTTAAATCAGTACAGCTTTACCACAATGTGTGAAAACTACCAGTTAGCAGGGATTATTTTTTTTGTGGTACACCCTTCTGCAATGGTGATGTCTTTTTTTGTTTGTTTGTACAGTTTTATTCTAGAGACAAATGCAGACACTTTCTCCCCTGAAGAATAACACTGATTATGTTGAATATAGTAGAGATAAAGAAGTAATTCTTGCATTTTTTACCTCCTCAAAGTGAATAAAGTGTGTATCTACCTATCCCTCTTCATTTCATAGGATAAGACCAATAGGATTAAGGATTTAAGGTGGTCTAGTCTGGCTTGCTATTGACCACAATTCACCACACTTCACACATACCTCCCTACTGGTGTGAATTATTTACAGCCAGGACAGTAAGCATCAGCTCTCAAGAGGCCTCTGGACAGGCAAAGTGGCTACCAGTTATTCAGGCTAGAAACTAGCATGACAAGATGAACCAAATCCTCAAGGTCCCTGTCGAGTTATGAAGAAAGGTCCTCTCCAAACAGGAAGTTAGCAAGCAGTTTGGTTTGAGCAAGGCATTTATTTGCCACCTATGAGAAGGGATACTTCCTAACAGCTTAAAGCAATGATCTAAGCAGCTGGTGCCCCGTTGTTGTTCACGGACATGAGAAAAGAAATAAAGAGAGACAGACATAATACATTTGACTAGCACAGCTATGATCATGCATAAAAATCCTCCACAAACTGTTCAATTTTTCAATTTGTCCTAAAGCAAAATTGTTGTGGTATTGAGCATGTAGAGGGTAATGCTGAGCTAAGTGGTCTCCCTTGGGCCCAAGAACGAATGGAAAGGCTTCATGTGAGTATGAATTCTATAGCAGAGGAAACCTCCATGGAAATGCCAAGCCAGAATTTCTACCTAAACAAATAGGAAGTAGAAACTGGATGAAAGCTTGCCTTGTTGGGATGTATTTAGCATGGTTTTCAATGTCCTCTGAGACTTCAAGCCCATGACCTCTTCTAAATACTGAACCAGTGACAGCACCATGTCTTTGTTGCCAGGTGTTTGAACTCCTTACTGTATTTATTTTGCTTCATAGCACACAACAGAGGTAGGGAAATGCCCTTATTTTATAGGCTGATACACAGAGATATCAAATAGTTTATAATGACTGTACTGCATAGCAACTGAAGTTGGAAGGGACCTCAAGTGGCTCTAGTATAACTTCTGCTTAAATCAGTGCAAACCAGATCAGGTTACTCCAGACCCAGATAAGTTTTGAATAACTCCAAGGAGGGATGCCCCATAGCTTCTCTGGGCTCCTACTCCAGGGTTTGACCACATCTTGGGAAAAAAATGTTCTTTTTATCTAGTCAGAATTTCTGGTTTTGAAACTTGCGCTTTTTGCCCCTTCCTGCTCTAAACCTCCCAGAATAACATTGCTCCATTTTCTCTGCATCCACCCATCTGATGGCTGAAGAGCCTCGTAAGATCCCCCGCTTCTCATTTTAGGCTGAACAAGCCAACCCAAGGCCATGCAGAAAATTTGTGGAATCACAGGAAATCGAATCCATGTTTCTTCTGTCCCAGGAACTGGGCCACACATCCTTTTAAAATGCTTCTTCAGCATAATACAAAAACTACAGGGTGTGAAAGGAAAATATGAGATGACGGTTATAGAGCAAACAGAAGATGGTGGGAAGAGCCACCTTATGCGACTATGCTGTACAGCTCTGCATTGGAGGATGTTGAAGATGCAAAAGTTTGCATGGATTCAAGGAGAGAGGTAGGACAAGTTTGCAGAAAGCACATCTGTTGAGCATGGTGGTTTAGGCTGGGCTGGCCAATAAACAAACCACATACAGACAAAATATAATGCACTTCCAGACTAGGAATATCCTGAATTGCGGACTGTTGGAGACCAAAGATTACAGGAAAATGCCAGCCTCATAGGAACTACATTTTGGGCCTTTGCTAGAAGCAGGTTACTGGTCTGGATGGAATTTTGTTGTGATTCAGTACCATCATCTTTTTTAAACTTTAGGAGAAGGAATGTCCAAGACTGAAAATGCAATACATTGCAGCCATGGCAACAAGTGTGGAGGGGCAAAGGAAGTGCAATTTTTTACACTGATATGATTTCACCAACATTCAGATTTTAAGTTTTGAGAAAGCTCATGATCTCAGATTCATTTACATTATTCTTTTCTTCCTTTCTTTTACAAGCTGCTGCTATGCATTTGCATAATACTAACTTTTCTATCTTGGCAGGCCACAGTAGTGACATATCTTTATGTAAAGCAACATTTCCGTCATGCTTAATTCAAAGATAGGTCTCAACTCAGCAGTTTTTGCAGTTCTTTAGCCCTGCTGCTTCCTTTGAATGAACAGTATGAAACGTTGTCAAAGATGAAAACAAAGTTGTTCAACCTACTGATACGAGAAACATCCAACAGCATCAGGAAACCATCTTAGGCCATAAATTTTGGTGAGTAGCAAAGCTAGAAAGTCTGCATAACACAGTGAATAACTCACATTCAGACACAATCCTAGTTTAATATCTGATACTCCAGTTACTTCTGAATGGGTGATAATTCCAACAGTTAATATATTTTATACATTCTAATATATTTCAAGGAAGATATTCTTAGTGACTAAAGCTGTAAATAGCACCACCAACACCCTCTATCATGATATCATAGTACAAAGCTTATAAGGAAGCAACATATCTTAAACTGACAGATACTGCTGCCATAAAATCAGAGGCTTTTAGCATTACAAGCCCTTCTTTCTTGTCTGCCCAAAAGTTTTCACTTTTTTTTCAGTATCTCACCTATATCCATATATGATCACAGCTAGGACAAAGCTTAGTTACCTTCTCATGTTATTATGATCATTAAACTTCAAAGGGTTAGTTAAAACAGACAGAAAAAATATTTCTGTAGTGCCCCCCCCCCTCCCAGATGAAATGCTTTTTCCTATCCTTAGTCAGGATAGAAGGGGAACTTTTACAATTTCTTTTGAAAAAGTTTCAAAACTTTTCAATTCAATACAAATATTACACTAGGAGAAATTTGGTTTAATCACTTGCAAAAATGAGTACAATTCTTAGCAAAAAATTAGTATATATCTTCAAAAGATCTGGTCCCATATTTTTTTTCCAAGTGAAACATAAATTTGAATCAGTTTTATGGAAAAAAACCTATGGTTCTGATGAAACATGTTTCCTATAGACAGATGTTACCCTGAAAAATTCATCACCTTTCACATTTGTAATCAAACACTGTCTTTCTGCCAGAGCACAGAATTCCATTTCTGTAATATAATCTGATCAGGCAGCAAAAACTTTGAAACAGGAAGCATCTTTTTCTGCATATTCAGCTGTGAGGTAGCAAAGCCAACTTCAGGTTTCTAGGTGCTATAGTGGCACACACATATTTTTATTTTCTTCTGTGATTCAGAAAAATTAGGGAGAAGGAGAAAGCAAACAATGCAATAACTTGAGAACATTCCAATGAGTACTAGAATAATTGCAGTAAGTCTTCTGAAAGCCATATGATTATTTTTTTTCCCTCGCAGTCTCTCATTGCCTATTTCCAACATGATCCATCTGAATTTTCCCTAAGCAAACACTTGCACCACTTCATCATAGTAGTTCTATTAAGCTGATGCAACCTTCTTTCCCACAGTTGTAGTCAGCCTCAGTTCTGAAGAAGGGAGGAACATAACGTGAAATAGTCCAGATAAATTAAAGCCAAAGTAAAATTAAATATTGTGAGTTGAAGGCCAGTGAAGCTGGTGCAAAGAATGTATTTAGAACTTGTTTCAGAACTCAATTATATGCTCAAAATGAAAGTGAGGTTCTTCACCTAAAGTGGTCATACATCGATAAAATCTTTATCACAGCACCTGAAAGACCCATTTATGGATCAGATTAAATTGCCTGAGACACTAGAATTCTAGGACAATAGACGGTCTTGCCCTTTTTTGCTGCTTCCCTGGCCAACATGTTTAATCCCAGAAAATGGAGGGAAACAACTTCTCTGCACCAACTGATATGTCCTATTTTCCCCCAGGGAAGAGCTCTCTCAGCCAGCTTTAGCATCTCTCTGTTATGTAGGTTTCCGCACCTGGATATTTAACCAGGAAAGGCACACTGTGCCTCTGGAGACAGATCAGCTGGTGGAAATCGGCCCAATTACACTAATTTAATTGAAATGCTCCCGAAGTCACCTCTGTGGAGCATCTGACCACATAGATTTAGACCAACAACATTCAGACACTGACTGACCCTGATGCCGATTTTGTAAAACTGACGGTCCAAACAGAATGGCTTGGGTTTGAGCTTTCACAAATTACCCCATCTGGGTCCCCCTATTCTTCATATTAATGATATGCCTGGCTTCTTACCAAATCAGTGTTTATTTGCAGTAATCTAATATAATGTTATTTGCTTATTCATTGAAATCTAGTTGGCATTTTCCCCCCTGTAGGGATTTGGCAAGGCAGCACCCGCATGTCGTTCCATCTTCAGTTGTCTGTGTTTAATATGCCAGCTGCTTTCCTATCAGCCAATTCCCACCCACTCTGCATTCTTGCTTTTCTCTGCTCTCCCTCTCTCTCTTTTAATTTAGGGATAATTGTGTGGTTGGGTAAGCTCAGAGGGAGATATATCCCCACATTCAAAGACAAGACGACAAGGGTGGTAGTTTTCATTTATTGCCTGTTCTAGAAGTGGCATAAAGTAGCATACTGCATAAAATAGCATGTTGTGGGGGAGGAAAGGGAGAGTTTAAAGACAAAATATTCATCATTTCAATGAGAGATTTTGTGAAAAAAAGCTAGTGGAACTATCTGGGCCCCACTGCTAGGGGGGGCGATGAAGGATCCCAATTTATCAAAAGCTGTCTTAATTACAGCAGGACAAATCTCACAGGAGATATGCCAGCAAGTATTGCAAAATTTTAACTCATTTCTGAACACTTTGATTTCTTTGGACGAAAGCATAGAAAAACTACTACTAAGCACAGTTTGCTGATATCTGACAGAGCTGTGGAGCCTAGAATTGGGATAAAACCCAGTCCTGGTAAAACTCAATGAACAGTTGTATGTTCCCAAACATATCGACAGATAGTGGAATGACCCCTTGCCCTCAGCACACACTTCAGTGGGAGGCCAGTGACAACCAAACAAACTATCTGATTTGCCCCAGGTGCTCTGTCAAGGCAGTGAAAGAATGAGCAAGACCTTGTCCTAAATAGTCTTGGAGCCTGTTGTAGTTGCTTGACAATTGGAGGTCTGACAGAAAGGTTTGTTGCTTCGCTTTTAAATAATCTTTCTAACCTCCTGAAATTGAAAGACTGATTTGATTAAAAGAAGTCAATCTGAAAAAAAAAAAAACAACATTAAAAAATTCCTTATTTCTTGTGAATTAGTCTATTGTTGAAGCTAAAAAATGGAAATGAGATGAGATGAAAATCTGCAGGAAGAAGATTCATGAAACTAGTAATAGCAGGTTAGATTCCAAAAAATGATGCTAGTTTGAAGGCTGAAGACAAGGTAGAGTTCCCCCTCAACACTTGTTTTTTGAAAATAATGTCCTTAAGTAGTCAAAAATCACTATTTCTGAAGTTGTTGTCCTGTGTGAATTGTGATCTATTCAAGTATCCTTAAATGATTTTTCTCACTTAGCTTTAACTGAGGGAATGTTTTCTCCATATGTGTATAAAAGGTTTACAAGAAGAGACAGTAATCTAAAGAGAATGGAAAACAAAGGACAGAAACACCTTGTTCACATCCTCCTTTAGTTTGAACACTGACAACAGTTACATTTAACTTCACAATGTCAAAGAAACTGAGAACAGGAACTTTCAAATCCATAAAATTTATTCTGAAAATTTATTCTGAAAATCTCACAAAATTCAGAAATTAAACCCATAAACATATAAGCTGATTTTAAAATAGAGTTTTAAATTGGACTATCTAGTACTTGAACAATCTTTCCTTCTTTCCAAAGAGTTTTAACAGAACACTATAGATTTCTTACTCCACTGGAAGACAGAGAAGATAGAAAAAAGAGATGTACAAAATCTCTCTGCCTTCAGCCACAGCTCCTTTTCAATGAAGAAGCCATGTTGCTCACCCCGTCAGACACATATCAAGGATTATTATGTCCTGGTGAACACTAAGGTACTGTGATCATAAAGGCTCTTGGAGGTTCACATCTGTATTAAATCCCAGGGATATTGTACTGTTCAGGATGAAGTTAAGCTTCTTTGGGTGGCCAGGTGTTTGGTTTTACACCGCTCTTACTTACTCAACTTTGCATAAAATGATATCCTGTTTACCTCTCTAATATTCTCTGGGACAGTAACATGAAACAGTCCTTTTTTTCAGATTTTTGGTACTTGCCTAGAAGTCAGTCCATAGAGGGTTGGGCTAGCCTGTTACATTTATACAACATACAGCACTGTGGAATTCACATGTACAACTATATGAAAAGTACTTGTAATTGGCCGTCAGTACTCTTAGAGCAAGCTAATTTTTCAGACAAGGTGACTTCACAGAACTCATTAATACTGTACTTTTCCATTACTTTACCTACTGTGCTGCAGCTTAGCAATTAGTTTACAGTAGTTTATCTTTGTTCTCAGAAAGAAACAATTCTCTTCAAAGTGTTGTTCTTGCCTGTGGCATATGACAACAAGAAAACAGTACATGTAATAACCCTCTGGTAACCATCTTTCTCATGATAATTCCAAGATTACGTTAAAAAAGGGGAAGATAAATTACCATTAATATTGCATCTTCTAACATCTGGACTATTAAATTCACAATGCTTTTGATTTTAAATGTTAATTTAGACAGAGAGACTTGGAGAACTGAATGTTTTTCAGCCTTCTAAACTCCTCACATCACCTCATCACTTACAGTTTCAACATGTCATAGCTTTCTTTCTCTATCAGTGTAATATGAAGGAACAATGCATAAAATGTCCCAAGACAGGCTAGCCTAAAGAGGAACCTAAACTTATATCCTGCAATACAACGGGTTGGACTGTAGCTTCAAAGAGAAAATGCTTCCCCTGGAGGAATAAAGCAAAATTGGAGTTGGGTGAACCTCAAAGGAATTGCAAGCTCACAAGCCATTGCTTATGTTTGGATTTGGAACTGAAATTGACTCCGGTAACTCAGATCCTCACCACAGACTGTGAATGGCACCAGCTACAGAGAGAAGGGGGTTGAGGGAAGAAGCCCAAAACAGGGAATAATTTTTTTGCAGAAATTAATGTGCCTGATAATATGATTGTAAACTTATTTACATTTAATTTGTTGTTTATTTTTCTAATTTAATGAAATATCTCTCCTGCCTTTTCATACGTCCTCCTGAATTATCCATTTTAGCTTTTACCTTTTTCCCTTGTCATTCCCAAAGATCCCATTTCCTTTCCCCCCCTTTTTTTTTAAACTTCACTTTAAACCATATCCTTCTTGGGAGGTCCCAGATCTCTGAAGGAAGTGAGGGATGCCCCAAGTCTTGAGTACTCTTTCCCCCTTCCCGGGACAGACTAATGAGAAAAAAAGTTGAGAAGCATGTTTTCCATCATTGTTATGTATTCCCCTAAAGACATTACCCAAGCAATGCAAAGCAGAAACAACAGGGAACAAGTTGTCTGCTGGCAAGAACGTCTGTCTCACTTCTTTGACCCAATCCAGAAATCTTTTGTCACTGGTGGTGCTCAATGGAAGATCCAGGCATGAGAAGCTTGTGCTCCTTGGCCTTGTGCACCTGTCTGGGTTAGTTCTCTGAGACTTAGTTATTCATCACTACACACACAAACACACACACACACACAATAGTGAAAACTCTCCTATGAAGCTCTTCAAAGAGGTTTTTATTTTTTTCTCAGTTGGACACTTCCCTCCATTTTTTCCTAAATAATCTGTTTAGTCTGTGAAATTTTGGAAAGTCAGTTGTTTCACTGCTGACTGAGGGGTAACAGGGACACTATACTACTAACGAAACATATTTATCCTAGAGATTGAATTAAACGTCACAAGAACCTTTAAGAAAACTGGCAGTACAAATAGACCTAACTGGAAGAACATGACTATTCCATGACTCCTATTCTAATCAGTGTTAGAATAAACTGGAATTTTTTTGTCAATTATTCTGAAATTCAGTCATCCCTTTGGAACAAACCCTGCAGTCATAACAATGCAAACACCACTATCTTTGAAGGGATAAAATATCATAAGCTGGACCCAAGTAGTTAGTACATTCAGAGCTTGCTAGTACGGGAGTGTCAGCAATGAGTAGACATTTGTTCTGGGTAGAAGTAAGAGACAGTTAATATAAAGCAGCAAAAAAATTTGGTTAGATCATGGATTAAGTGGACATGAACTGTGGGACTTCATACCCATGAATCCAACACACAAACTGCAACTGAATGTTGCTTTATCTCTGTATGAACAGGTCATTTACACAGCAAAACTGCAGATGAAAGCAAGAAACTGTTTGTAGTTCAGCCTGTCGCCAGCCTTTTTGCATGTTTCACTTACAGTCTCCTCATGATGCCAGCGAATGCACACTGCTAAGTGGAGGTAAATGGCATAGTCACATAGTCATCTCAGAACACCTGTAACACTTGTAGCAGCTCCAGTGCGAGTCCTCAGTCCACCTCAGTGCAGGTAGGAGAGTTATTCTGAACTAGTGAAAACACCGTCTGTGTCATCTCAAGCCAAGCCGTTGGGCAGGGGAGGCATAGTCTCTAGCTCTCTGTTGTTTACTTCTCGCACCACTATTACCCCCTCCAAAGCCTTCACCCTTTACCATTGTGTCAGTCAGCAATTTTTCTTTTTCCTCTCAGACTGCTTACTTTTCTTTACCTTTGCCTGTATTTGGTAAAGGCAGCAGTGGAAGCCATAAAACATTGTCAGCAGAGAGTCTGATTCTCTTTTGTGGGCGCATTTCCACCTGAAGGAAGGGTACCTATTTCCTGCTGGACTTTCGTGTGCTTTTCTTTCTACACTAGGCAATGCAATTACAGCTTTCTTTCACTATGCATTTTGTAACGCAAAGATGGCCCTGGACAGCATTCTCATCTCACTCCTTAACAAGTACATACAAAATATTGCCTAAACTGTCTCCTTTCTTGAGATTTACTTACATTAAGTCTAGTACTGTTACATATGTCAACTTTGGGTTTCCACTTGTTTTAGTGGATCCTAGAGTTTCGACTACACCTCTTTCAAGCTCCCCATGCCTTTCCAGTCATATGCCACTGCCATTTTATATGTTGGGATAAATAGGACTTCATTTATGCTATAAAGAACTAAAAGGATAGACAAACCCCTGATAAGAATCATGTACTAGATCATGTACCTATGATCAGAATTCTGGAGCTGAAAAACCATAGACCCACTACATTAAATAATCTCTGCAGTATGAGCAGCTGCATTGCAAGCATATGGTTTCTCCATGTCATTCGTATCACCTGTGGAATAGCAAGCTGGTGTCATGTATTTCAGCAATGTTTGTAAAGCCAGGGCATCTTCAGCTTCCTGAAATCCCTAGGAAACAAGTGAGGAAGGTTTTAATGTTTTCTCTGAAGGCCACAAGAAAACTGTTAGATGAGTTGAATTGGCTTGAACCAAGGGCCTGCTTGTTCCAGTACCACTGGAAGATGGGAGCCACTGACGATGCCAAGAACAGAGGCTAAGGAGAGGGTGTGAGAGGGTGTAAGAGGTGCAAGAACAGGGCATAACACAGGGATACTTCCTGGGCCAGGAACACTGCCTGTGCTTAAAAAGTACATCTGTCACTTATACAGGGTGTAACTGTTATCTAAACATTTTGCAACACTTAATGTATTCAGAGGTACAACCTTAATGTATTCAGATTTCCAAAAAAGCTTAATTTTCCTGATAAAAAGAAAACCATGAGCCATCAGGTCAAGAGACTTAGAAGTTAACAAACTGCTTAATTAGAAGGAAGGAAAAACAATGCCTTTCTTCAAAGAAATATGTCTCCCATATTGGAAGATGAGGTATTCAATTACTTCAGCATGATCCAGGAAAAGGGATCCAGGAAAGGACCTTTCCTTCCTGGCCTGCCAGGCATAGTGCCCCCTCTTCCCCCCAGGCCCCTCCATCCCCACCGAGTGCTGCAGGGGAACAGGGGTCAGGCAGCACTTACCAGTTTCTCTTGGCGTCTCCATCCCTCTCATGCCTTCTATTGCTCCGGTGTGTGCTCCCCACGGTCACGGTTCCTGTCAGGATG
Source organism: Vanellus vanellus (assembly GCF_965231255.1). NCBI lineage: Eukaryota > Metazoa > Chordata > Aves > Charadriiformes > Charadriidae > Vanellus > Vanellus vanellus. Next base: position 32,189,809 of record NC_138908.1, read on the forward strand.
AGGCTGCTCTGGCACAGGTTTGGGGCAGCCTCGGGCTGCCGCTGGCCTCCCCGCCACAGGAAACTCACCACCTTCGCAGTGGTTTCGTTGGTTTCATGGAGTGGGGAAGGATGAAACACAGCAACGGATTTGCTGCTGTGTGTTGTGGAAAGAAGCTGAAATGTGACCTTGCAGCACATATTGGGAAGGATAACGTGAACTGTTCCATTCTGGCAATGAAAAGTGCAAAAATCGTGAGCAATATGCAAATAAAATGTCATATTCCTCAAGCAGGGAACTGGGTCACATTATATTTGCCCACAAGGAATCAGCTGGCCTTGAAGGCAGATAAAGTACTCCTGCTTCATAAATAAAGCAGCATGCACCACAGCACAAATGGCTGAAAACATGTTTCCTTGCTCTGTGCACTACATGCACAAGCCACACAATTACAGAGATGAAGCTTCTCCGCTCCCAGTTTGTACAGCGTAGCATTGATGGCGACAGAGTTGGGGCAAAATTGTGCAATGTAGAAAATCTGATGGGAACAGTCTTTTTTCAGTGGTGCCCAGTGATAGGACAAGAGGTAACAGGCACAAACTTGAACATAGGCAGTTCCATCTAAACACAAGGAGGGGCTTCTTTACTTTGAGGGTGGCACTGGCACAGGCTGCCCAGAGAGGTTGTGGAGTCTCCCACTCTGGAGACATTCAAGACCCGCCTGGACACCGTCCTGTGCAACTTGCTGTAGGTGACCCTGCTCTGGCGGGGGGGTTGGACTAGATGATCTCCAGAGGTCCCTTCCAACCCTGACCATTCTGTGATTCTGTGAAATCCATTCCCCATGTTCTTACTCTGTTGCTAGCATGAAGAGACAGAAACCACATTTGTAAGCAAAACTGGGAGCAAAGCTGTACGCAAACCATATAAACATTTATTACCTTTTGGGGATCACCTATTCTCACATTTAATCTCACTGCTGAAGGTTAGCGAGCATGCTAGCTTTGGCTAATTAAGGATTTTCAGTTACTTAATTTAGCTTGGGCTAAATTTAAGGTTTAAAGAATAAAGGGAATGTATAATACAGACAAACCATAATTAAATGCTGCCATAGCTTCAGATGGGATTAATCTTTAATTTTAGTTAGCAATACTGAATTAATAGGAGGCCTATGAACACTCACAAAACTTTAGTGGTGCGTTCTTCCTGTTGAACCTCCTCCTTCTGCTTCCAAATGTATCCCCACATTTGGAAGCACCACATGAATTCAAACTTAGGCAAAAATCAAGGGACCGAAATCAGCTGAAAATACGTGCTGTGTCCTGTTCCCCAGTAAGGTTTTAATGCCCAGAAAAGAACTCTGCTGCTGGAAATTGGTGTCACATCCAATCTCTGCAGCACAGTTAGAACATCCCAGCCCAGAGGGGACACAGAGGTGAAATAGACACAGAAACCTGAATGTAGTTCTATGAGCAACTTGGGAAGGAGCAAATTCTTTGCGTGGTTTTGTCCTACGTAACTGGGAGTAGAGCTGTAACTATCTCTATGAAGTCTTAATATTTTTAAATTGGTGATAGAAAAGTAGAATTTTAAACATCCCTGAAATAGCATTCTTTTTCCACCAGCAGGCAAGTCCTGTAATAAGCCTGAAGGTAGCTAGCAGATGTATTGCAGTACTCCCAAGTGTTCTTGATATTTTATATGACAAAAGATATATTTCCCAGAGGGACCAGACATTTCTACTTGTAATCAATTCTCCTTTGCAGCACATCATTCTTCGGGAAATACGGTGGGAAATAAATTCTTTGTCCCACAATTTCAATACATCAGAGCAATGACATGTTAGAAAGTTCTGCTTCAGTTTCATAGGATGGCAAAATTTTCTGTTGCAGGGAAGTGAATTGATTAGGTCCCAAATCAGTGTTAAACAATACTGCTTATGAACAGGAGTATTGCAGTCTATTTCAGGAAATATTACTCTTTTGCAAACCCATGAGATTGCATTGTAAGGTATCTCTACGGCTTTGACACACAGTGACCTTTGCCTGGTAAGGTATTTGTAGGACTTTTCTAACTGTCTTGAAACTGAGATTACTTCTCAAAATGGAGTCAACAGAAGTAAGTAAATAATTATGAAGCTGTAGTGATGTCAGAAGTAGCCTATTTCTTCGCTTTACAATATTTAGTTTCCTTTCCTTGTAGTAACATTGCAAGTTTCAGACTCTCTGTCTCTGATATCTCTGAAGACTCCATTTGCCTAATCCAGTTATGAGGAAATAATATTGACAACCTTGGCTTTGTTTGAATAAAAATAGCTTCTGCCAAAAATTCCAACACGAGGACTAATGAGCTAAGAACTTAGCTGAGGTAGAGCAGGTGCTTTCCTATTATAGCAGGAAGGTAAATTTGCTCAGACTGAGCTTTGTCCTGCCTGCAACTAGGTGAAATGCAGATTTAGGTCATCCCATCCTTTTGTGCTATGAAAATACATAGGACCGACAGACCTCAAATGAACCTCAGTGTAAAGTCAGAAAGAGGAAATAGAGGCTTTGTGTCACACAAGCAGTATAGTCATGAACAGTGACCAAGGCTGAAATGAAGTGGTTCCTTTACATCTTCCTTGAAGAAAAGCAGACCTAGAAATGCCAAGCAACCAACTGGGAAAGTCCAAATCAGCTTGCCAGTAACGTAAAAAAGCATTGAGTTGGGCTAAGCATCTTCCAATGAATTATTTTACAGCATCCTGCCTATCTCTCAAAGTATTTCTGTACTGCCATGGCTGTGTTTTCACATGGGTATAGCTGAGTGAACTTTCAACATACTAACTCATCTCAAATTGGCATCCTAAAGGCAGGAACGTAAAGTTAGTAATGGCTAACTCATCCTGCATCTTGGGATATCTTAGTTGTGTGGTTAATTTTATTTGTGCAGAGAATGGATTTCCTAAGTCCTGCTGAGAAACAGGCTTTCAAAGCAGCAGTTTCAACTTTCGTGATTTTATCACAGGTCTCTGCAGATTTGTTTATTCTCCCTCAGGCCTCAGCTGCTGGTGTAAAACAGGAAAATCTCCACTTCCATTTTGAAGCAGATGCAACTCTGAGAGTTGATGAGAAGAGCCACCACCGCAAAGGCTCTGTGGGTAGCACTGAGGAGTGGGGCTAAGCACCATAAGGAGCACAGGTTCCTGCCCTTCTTTCCAGTCTCTCCAGTGCTGCCTACGTTTAAATGGACAAGGCCTGCATTAACTTCTGCAGCTACATTTTTCATTATTATGGATTCCCACAAGTCTTCTGCCTGGGACTTCATAGGCTTGCCAAGCAGTGCTGAAAGTGAAAGTTTGGCTCCAGCGGATCAAGAGCTGTGACCTCAGGCTATATGATTTAACACTGCTATTAATTTTTGAAAGGCAGAGACATCTATTTCTTTATTTCTTCACAACAGATTATTCCTTCAGCTCTTATCCACCAGTTTGCTAAGCTGGAAAGAAAGCACTGAAAACCCAAAGAGAATGCAAATGTTGCATCAGCATGGCATTAAGTTTCATTAAGTTCTTAATTACAACAAATAATTAAAGTTCTCCTGCTCTTCTCCTGTACTTTTCAACAGTAAATCTCAAAGTACTTTATAAAGGAGGTCACTTTCATTATCTTCTCTTTGAAGGAGGGAAAATGAAGGCTTAGGGAGAGGGAACTGCTCATCACAAGGCCAGTGGCAGGGGATGGATTTGAAATACAACATTCTGATGTTGCGTTCTCTCTTAAAAGACACCATCTTCACCACAACAAAATCATCTCCACAATACATTGTTCCAAAATTTACGATATGCACAAAAACACACACACACACACATATATATATAATATCTCAAGACACTGTGAAATTTGATCACTCCCTTTATTTCTTCTGCAATTTTTATTAAAGCAAACTGGCTGAGTCTTCATAGCATTGAACTGACATGTAGGAAACATGGGTTCAACTTCCATTTTGTTTACTGGTTTCTGGTTAATCCTGAAAAAACGTATTTTTCTATGTTTTAAAAGCAGGATTTCCCTGACTGCTAAATTGGGCCTGAATTAGTCTTCACTTCTGTGTATGAAATTTAGAGATTTCCTGAAAAAAAAAAGCCAGATGAAAACTGGGATATGGTCCTTAATTCTTGTTCCAGTTGAAAGTTTAACAATATCTATTTATATCTCTTAAGATTTCAAGGAAAGCAAAGCTGTAAAACTTCAAATAAACTACTTTAAATGGGCCAAGAAATGGCTGCTACATCATGCTTGTACTTTTGCTTCGTAATTTCTTTTCCAGTAGACATGTCGGCATCCAGGATTACCACTGGAACTGGTATTACTCTGTATAGAAGGTCACAGCTCCTGGTATGCAAAAGTTGTAAGATATTTCTTAGTACAGAAAATATGTTTTATGCATCCATCTATGGAATGCTGAGACATTTTTGAACACTTTGCTAACAGGAGCAATATTTTTCCTCCTCTAAAATCAGATTTCTGTAAGAGAATCTTAAGGAAAACTTACCACTTTAGACACCATACATAAAAGGAGAGTGTATTGTACTGAATCAGATACTGTTCTGGGAATTGCACATGGGTTCCTATCTTAGATTCACTGTGTGCTACCTGTTTGGCCCTCAGAGATTGCTTTGGTGTCCTCTGACTCTGGCTTCCATTCATCCAGTCTTCTGCTTACATGCAAGAGGTCTCTATGATCAGGACTGTCTCATATAGCTTTGTGAAATAGAGGTCTCAGGCAGGACCTGGTCCTCCTAAAGTGAAGTCTGCTGTATTGTAGGTAACCACAGATGAGACATGTAGAGAATTCACAGTATGCATTGTCATGTACAGCAGTGCAAGGTCATAAAAACCATGGCAGAGCAGGACAGCAAAAGTTGGTATTTTCCCACAGATATTGACAAGTGTTAATGCATATACTGCTTTTACCTTTAGAGATATTTCTATATGCAAAATTCCCCTCCCTTATAGATAAGCAATTGAGAAGGTGTGAAGAGTATTCAGAAGTGTTCTTTCAGTGCATGCATTCTCTTCATTCTCAAATTCTGGGTGTCCAATAAAACCTGCAGTATAATAGGAAAGTATTCCTGGCTTGTCAGTTCTCAGCAGTTCGGAGCAAATGCTAGAGACTAGATGTGGCTTTCCCTGTAACAATTTTCATGTTGGTTGTACCCACTAGCAGAAGGATTCAGTTACAGGGGCTGCTTTCTCCTCTTAACCATTCTCACAAGGCTGATGTAGAGAGGGTGAAGTCTGAAGTTTCTTCCAGCAGCTTCTACTGCTAACAACAGATAAAGGGAAAACTGCTGGCAAGCACATTCACAGCACTGGGGGACAAAGCTATACTAGGTCTTCCTGATAGAGCTAAGAGCCATAAATTAAAATAAACATTGGACTATCACAAGTCAGCTTTTCCTTTGCTAGAAAGTGAATGTGCCAATTTCTGTAAGGTGCTATGGGAACACGTGGCTCCTCTCTGAACCCTGTAAAAACATCCATAATCAACTGAAAAATATGGAGCCTGCAACAGACATAAATGAAAACTCACCAGCAACAGTGTTTTTAATTGCTCTTAGATCCTTCACCAAAATTTTGTAATTAATATGGCAGTCTCTTTTGTACACCAGCCACAAGGAAAGAAAAGGGAATTCTGCTGATTGTCTTGACCTCATTGAAATTGATTGCTTTGCCAGTAGATGAAGTGAAGGTTCTTTGTGCCGAGTATTTAAATCAAGTACCAGGCTTACGTTGCCTGCAGAGAGGGCAAGGCATTTTCAGTTGTAGAGATGCAGCACAAAGGGTAGTTGGAAGGTACAGTTATCCAGGTGAGAAAAAAAAATTTGATACAGTGGCATGTGATAACATACAGATGGATAGTAATTTTTGAAAAGCTGTTGCAATTCTGCAGCAAAACCATGCTTCAGAGATGTATCTTTCTTTTTGAAAAGATTTTACTGTTTGAAAGATAGGGACAAAGTAGATTTTCTTTACAGAAACTCACAGATATCGACTAGTGGTTTTGATCCAGACAACAGTCCAGGCCTAGAACAAGTTTTTTTATCTAAGGCCTGCTTCCATTTAAAGAATACTATTTCATACCAAGGATTGATTTTCATATGAAGAAGTGAAAGATACAATAAAATTCACTGTATAGTTTTTGTTTTAAAGGGATAGAAAGAATAAAGAGGAAACTGAATGCTGTCCTGTCAATTTCCAGTAACATTTAATTTTCTACTTATTATTTAAACTGTTTGCCTGGATTCATAAGGTTTTTTTTGACAGAGGGAGAAAATCACTGCCTAACTAACTCTGCCTCTCATATTTTTTGAATACTGGTTCTTGCAATCTACTTAATGATTATAGCATTCAGATGTGTACTGTTTTCTTAATTGAATATGCGGTAAATATCCAGATTAATTTTTACACAGTCGTAGAATCATCGAATGCATTTGGTTGGAAGCAACCTTAAAGATCATCTAATTCCACCCCCCCTGCCATCGCAGGAACATCTCCCAGTAGACCAAGTTGCTCAAAGCCCCATCCAGCCTGGCCTTGAACACCTCCAGGGATAAGGCATCCACAGCTTCCCTAGGCAACCTGTTCCAGTCCCCCTTCAGATACTGGAAGGCTGCTATAAGGTGTCTCCAGAGCCTTCACTTCTCCAGGCTGAACAGCCCCAACTCTCTTAGCCTGTATTCATAGCAGAGGTGCTCCAACCCTCTGATCATCTTCATGGCCTGCCTCTGGACCTGCTCCAACAGGTCCGTGTCCTTCTTATGTTGAGGGCTTTGGAGCTTGACGCTATACTCCAGGTAGGGTCTCACAAGAGTGCAGGAGAGGGGTAGAATCACCTCCCTTGACCTTCTGGCCACACTTCTTTTGATTCAGGCCAGGATATGGCCAGCCTTCTGGGCTGCGAGCGCACGTTGCCAGCTCATGTTGAGCTTCTCACCCACCAACACCCCCAGGACCTTCTTGGCAGGGCTGTTCTCAATCTGTTCTCCACCCAGCCTGTATTTGTGCTTGGGATTGCTACAGCCCAAGTGCAGGACCTGGCATTTGGCGTGTTTGAACATCATGAGGTTTGCATGGGCCCACCTCTCAAGCCTGTCCAGGTCCCTCTGGATGGCATCCCTTCCCTCCAGCATGTTGACCGCTCCACACAGCTTGGTCTCATCTGCAAACTTGCTGAGTGTGCACTCAATCCCACTGTCCATGTCACTGACAAAGATGTTAAACAGCACTGGTCCCAGTACTGACCCCTGAGGTACACCACTCATCATTGCTTTCCACTTGGACAGTGAATCATAAATCATAAATATAGTCAGTATTTTATATTTTCCTTTAAGTTACTTTATTTTAAAAAGCTGTATGATGGGTAGTACATTTTCCCAGAAAGTTGGATAGTCAGGCCTAGGAAATAGTCATGCCATAACTCAAGCATTAGGAATATATGGAAAAAGTAACGGGTATTTGTAACACTTCTACCAGTGCACATCTACAGAATACTCCTAAACTGAGACCCTGAGACCTCTGCTGGCTTGCAGGGACACATATACTTTTCACCATTTTGTGGAAATATAGTAACATTAGCCTTTTTTTTTTTTTTTTTTTGTAAAGAGTTGATGGCCGTAAAGGGATATGAGTTAGCTCTGAATTACCTGTCTCTTGTTCATGGTACTTTTTTGCATGCCAAAACATGTAGAAGTAGGCTCTCCCATTGATTTTTTTTCTAATCATTACACTTGAATGAAACTCTAAATGTAATGCAAAAAAAATAAAAATAAAAGAAGCTAGTACATGGGTGATGCAAAGGAAGAAACCATGGTCTGAAAATCTATGACCTTCAGAAAGTGACTATGGTTGACAAAATATGAAAACACAGAAGAGAATAGAGAATTTCTGAATTCATACAGGGGAATGATTTTGTGTATCCTTATGGATACCAATTATATTGCCATAGTGATGTTCACATTTCCGTTACTCAGGATCAGAATCAGGAGAAACCATTGACAGCATCATATGATGCAGATGACATATATTTATATTCTCACACATTTCTAAAATTCATTTTTAGATAAACCTCCTCCAGATCTTTCTTTTTCATTGTATATATTGGATAAGGAGGAGCAAAATATTGGGAATAAAAAAAAGAAAGAACTAAAATGTGGCATAAATTATATATTTATTCCTGCCACTCTGTAATTGAAGAGCATATTGAAAGCATTTTGGGATTTAAAAAAAAAAAAGTCAGTATGCAAAATCCATCCACAAACCATATTACCAGTGGCATTGCAGTTGGATATATACATTGGTAAAATGAACTCTTCAGACTTTCTGGATGTATGTGCACATAAAAGATCTTGCATGGTGAGAAGGATTTGGTATTTTAAAAAAATCTTCTTAAAAATGCCTGAAAAGTCCTAACTTTAATTCCGGACATGTACTGTAATATAAGGGAAACATTAAATAAAGCAGCCCTGGGTTTCAGCTAATTGCTTGCCTTAGTATTTCTATTACCTTAAGCTCTGTTTCAAGTGTACTTGGGAATATGGTTTGGTTTTGTTCTTGCTTGTGTCCTTCAATGCTGACTCAGGCAGGGATAAGGCTGAACCACATCCCTGTTTTTATGACTCTGAAGCAGGAAACACACAGCCTTGAAGGGTCAACCCACAATGAAAGACCCAACAAACGCAGTGTGGAGCAAATGGAAATATCAAGATTCCTATACTGTGATTTGAAAGCATGTGTTACTCACAAGAACTATTTTCTGAAAGAAAACGTGAGGTACAAATGCTTAGGACCAAGCCTTTTGATCAAACCTAGTGTATCTTGTTGCTTGGCTAGTCTAAGCAGAAACACAGGCAGATGACTTCAAGGCTGTGTACACAGGAAAGTTCAGAGTGGCCACAGAGACAGCCCAGTCCTATGGCAGTGGCTGTTGAGCAAATGGGCTGTGAGAGACAGTCACGACAGATAAATAAGGGAGAAAGAAGAGGGCAAGAAGCAAATGAAATTCTTCATTCCAAGTCACACACCTAGTTAGAAATCCATGCCTGCCAAGTCAAAGTTTGACACCTTATCTTTTGGGTCACACTGCACCCACACAACATCAAATCAAGAAGATGGCAAAGGAAATGCTCCTCAACCCGGCCAGAGACAGAATCGTAGAACTGGAATTAGGCAAGATTGCAAGAAAATTGCTCACAAGATAAAGGGCTGTGTTTGTTGCAAAAGTTACTTACAATGAATAATGAAACTGACTTCAGACCTGAACTTCCTCCTGCCGTCAAAGATTTCCATCAGCTGGCATGGAACAAAAGTAGACTCTGCAGGACACATTCAGCCTAGCTGTGAAGTACACAGTAATATAGCTTAAACACAGAATGTAGTTCACATGATCAAGATGTTATTGTGATTTCTTTGTGTAAGTCAGGGAGAGACCTACAGCTATTCAAAGGACAGTCCTAGCACAAAAAGCAGGAAGCGACAATTATATTTGTCTAATTTTATTTCTGGAAAAAAGTTTCTGAAAAGGGTTGGAGTTTGTGGTTTGGTTTTTTTTTTTTTTTTTTCCTTTTCCACCACAATGCCCTTTTCTGATGATACCAGAGAAGGCTAACATCTAATTGTTACTTAATCAGGTTTTAGTACCTTTCATGTTTTCCTGTATATGCATCATCATCTCTGGCTTTAATAAGCAATGGCTTTTCACTGATTTTCCAATCATAACAATTTAATATTTTATTGATTCTCTAAGCGCTGTAAAGACATGGAAGTATACACATGGAAACAAGAAGGCTAAAAACTCAGAGATCATTTAAGCAATAGAGTTCTATCTCATTCTTAAGTAAAACACCCCTAAGGCACATTTGAACGTGAATACCATTAAGCAGTCTCTGAAAGCAACCGATTTTCTTTCTAGCTTTTATATAGTAAAATGTGAAGAGTTTGCAAGGGGTGTATTTCCCCTTACTTTAAGAGAACCAAAAAATAAGATAAGCATTTTGGCAAGTAGCCACCTGGCTGTGGACTTCACCATCTCATCTGAGCAGGTTACGTGTCTTGCATACCCAGCAAAAACCTGGCAACAGTGACTAAGGGACATCCCTTGCAGACAGTGGAAACCAAAAGAGCTGTGCTTTTCATGATCTTGTCCAAGTCTTCTTTTCCTAGGTAGATGGTGGGTGTTCTTCAGGACAGACACTTGAAAAGTCAAAGAGCTTCTAAATGAGTGAGAATTATTCTATTACTTTAAAAATCAAGAAGCTGTGATCTTTCATTAAAGAACCAGCATAGGAATTTACAGTGGCCATCTGAAACTGCTTGCAAATATTCAGAAAGTAAACACAGAAGCCAAGTATTCATAAAGAAAAATAAATAAATCAAAATAGTAATGAAAAAAAACCACCAAAGGCTTTCTTTGCTTCTGTCTCTCTCCTTATCTCTTCTCACAGTAGGAAGGACATATCCTCTAATTTTCAATTATTCCAAGAAAGAAGGGATACTTTAACAACTTGTTCTTGTTCTTGTTCTTGTTCTTCTTCTTCATTGTTATTATTATTATTGTTATCGGTATTGTTATTGTTGTTGTTATTATTATTATCATTATTAACAGCTTTCAAACTCCAAAACATTGACAGTCCTGGAATGTGTGGACATTACATTGTTGCTACAATCCCACAGGTTATGTGCTCCCACTCCAAAAGCTTTCAAGAGATAGACATCAGGGGGTTTTGCAGGAAAAGAAAAAGAATCCATCACTGAAGCTGAATAATAGATGTTTGAGAGTTTGGCGTTGGTTTTTTTTTAGGGGGGTGAGGTTGTTGGTGTGTTGTTCTGTTTGTTTTTTTTTGATATGGCAAAGTGAGTTATAAACTCCTGAAAGTTGACTTGTTAATGTTAAGTTCACTACTGAGAACAGACATATTAGAGGAACAAAAATACGCTCAAGAAAAAAGTCAAGATGACCATTTGCTTCACTGCTTGGACCTCAGACATTCCCTCAACTAATTAATGAACATAATTACCTTTCAGGCCAAGGGCAGTTAACATCCCTGAGAGCACTCTTGGAAGCCCAGTGTTTCGGGTACTTCTGAAGCCAACCTGCATTTGATGCAGATATGCATTTTTAGATGCTTTGGCTCTGTTATACAAAGGCTTTTTATCTCTGGCTTTCAGTCAAGGTTGCAGGATTGAGCATCTGCTGGAAACTGCAGTGTGCATCAGATGACCCCAAACCAGCAGCCTCCTTGGAGACCCTGGGCTCATATCATTGCAGTCTCTGGATAAGCCAGCTGAGCGAGTGCCTCTAGGGAGGGCGGATCAACAGCTGCCTGCACTCTGAGACAGTATTTTAAAGGAGCTGGGGAAGATTTAAAAAAAAAAAAAAGCATTATTGTGTTTCCTGTGTGGCTGTTGATGACATGCATGAGGGAGAAAGGGACGTGTCCACAGTCTCATGCATTTGTCCATGCTATCCTGTAACTCAGGATAATGTGGTTGTTGCACATGTGATGTTTTTCTACTGCTGACAGTCCGCAGGCTTTGTCACCACTGAATCTGAGTATTTCTGGAGATTCTCAGACCATCTCGCTCCATTAAGATGTCATTAAAAAGCCAATATTTTAAATGAGTATATTGTAAATGTCATATACTTCATAACCCACTTACTTTTGTGAAACACATGACAAGGGAACTCACAGCTCGATGCTCCATTCCCAGGTCTGCTAGTATACTGGTGTGGTGATCTTGGTCAACTGTCCTCATTGTGCTGCCTCCATTCCACATCACATCACCACTCCTTTTCCTCTCTTTAAACTGCTAGTGTTTTGCAGTGAGTTGCTGCCTGATATGAAATGGTCAGGTTGCTCTTACAATGCTCTTACTTAAATAATAATATAAAAAATATAACAGTAGCCATTCACACAATGGCAGCTCCATGTTAACTACTAACAAACCTATTCATTTTCAGGCTATGAATGATCACAACTTATGTTTCTCCTGAGACCTCAACTCCTGGATCGCATCTTGCAGTTTCCAGTATAAAAGTAACACATGTGACGACAGCACAAAACAATTGTTTGAGAATAGGACTGTTTTGTTTTTTATTTTTTTCTGAAAAAGAATTCAGTTTCACTCAATGCCTGCTTCTTAAATTAAATGATGTCTCCAAAATTTTTGTAAGTAATTCAGGCCTGAAAACGCAGGAGGAAACCATAAGGTTTTGATAAAACCAAATTGTTCTGTTATAAACTCTATGTTGGTCACAAATGGTTCAAAGAAAGTGCAAGTGCTGCTCTCTTTGGACTCAGAAAGGATGCAAAGCACTAAAAAAATATATTAGGTTTATATAATGAAGATATTTATTGTTGAACTTGGGAATAGGAAAATCCACTTCTCTGCAGGGACCAGTTCTACAATGAATAACAGTAGTGAAAGCCTCTCTTTTGCTTGCTAGCCCACTGTACAGTCTATGCTACCACCTGCCTGGGACTTCAGATGTGCTGGCTGTGACTGCAAGAGGTAGGTTTCTTTCCATAACAGCTGTACCTTCACTGATAGCTGACATCATCAGAGGGGGTGACATCTCAGACCATCAGGGAGAAAAGGCTCAACTATGTTCAATCATTGAGTTTTATGGGGAACTGAGGGCGTAAAGGACCTCTTAGAAATTCCTGTACATGATTAGTCCTGAAATCTAGTTAGATAAAAAACGTAGCAGTAAGTTAAAATGGGAGCTTTGTCAGCAAGACCGCAGGATCAGACCTTCATGCATGAGTCACTGCATCAGCCCCAATAAAATCTGAGGAGTACTGCAAAGTGATGTTGCAGATGCTCAGTGGAAGGGAGGAGTGCAGGGCCACTGATGGCAGGAAGTGAAGAAAGCGTAACAGCTAATGAAAGTGGAGAAGGGATTTCTTTCAGCAGAATTGCCCAATTTGTCAAGGAGTTTCCAAGGTTTGTCAAGGAGACCAGGGAGAATGCCTGGGCGGATGCAGAGAGAGTTTTGGGGTCTGTAGTGACCACAGGAAGTGAAGAGCATGGTTTTAGTGACTCACCCGAATCACAGCATCTTCAGCAGTGCTGTGTGCCCTGCACACCAGGGTGCTGACTGAGTTCTGACTCAGAGGGAAGAGTGCCACCTCTCTGAGTCACCACCACCAAATATTTTCCTTCGAAGTTCCCAAACAGGATGTGCCACGTGGGTGCCTATTCCTCTCCCAGGAAATCTGATATCAGACCCCAACTTGAATGGCACACGTATTTAGAGGGAGGACTTTTTCCTCAAGTAATTTTACTCAGTAAAATAATGTCTCTTGACATATGACTGGTTTAAAACACACATAAGATCTTTCAGTTATGCAGAGGAAAAGGCTGTGACATTTTATTACAGGAGCAGTTTATTCTCAGCTAGAAGTATAGAATGAAAAATTGCTTTCCTACAGAAAAACACAAAAGGTCTGCTCTGAAATCTGTAAGAAAAGCAGTGAGAATATGATTCTTTTGCTATTGCCATCCATCTACCGTAATTTTTGTGGATCTCATTTATAAGTTTGTTTCTATAGCACTGAAAATACTGGAAAAAGTTCTGCCAGAGGTAACTATGATTTCTCTGTGCTTACAAGCAATTGTGTTTCATCACATTTTGCTAACATGGCTTCACCAAGGGCAAGTCATGCCTGACAAATTTGGTCACCTTCTATGATGGTGTTACAGTGTTGGTGGACAAAGGGAGAGCAACAGCTGCCATCTACCTGGATTTATGCAAAGTGTTTGGCACTGTAATGCACGACATCCTTGTCTCTAAATTGGAGAGACATGGATTTGATGGATAGACCACTCAGTGCATAAGGAACTGGCTAGATGTTCGCACTCAAAGGATTGCAGTCGACATCTTGATGTTCAAGTGGAAAGCAGTGATGAGTGGTGTACCTCAGGGGTCAGTACTGGGACCAGTACTGTTTAACATCTTTGTCAGTGACATGGACAGTGGGATTGAGTGCACACTCAGCAAGTTTGCAGATGAGACCAAGCTGTGTGGAGCGGTCAACATGCTGGAGGGAAGGGATGCCATCCAGAGGGACCTGGACAGGCTTGAGAGGTGGGCCCATGCAAACCTCATGATGTTCAAACACGCCAAATGCCAGGTCCTGCACTTGGGCTGTAGCAATCCCAAGCACAAATACAGGCTGGGTGGAGAACAGATTGAGAACAGCCCTGCCAAGAAGGTCCTGGGGGTGTTGGTGGGTGAGAAGCTCAACATGAACTGGCAACGTGCGCTCGCAGCCCAGAAGGCTGGCCATATCCTGGCCTGAATCAAAAGAAGTGTGGCCAGAAGGTCAAGGGAGGTGATTCTACCCCTCTCCTGCACTCTTGTGAGACCCTACCTGGAGTATAGCGTCAAGCTCCAAAGCCCTCAACATAAGAAGGACACGGACCTGTTGGAGCAGGTCCAGAGGCGGGCCATGAAGATGATCAGAGGGTTGGAGCACCTCTGCTATGAATACAGGCTAAGAGAGTTGGGGCTGTTCAGCCTGGAGAAGTGAAGGCTCTGGAGACACCTTATAGTAGCCTTCCAGTATCTGAAGAGGGCCTACAAGAAAGCTGGGGAGGGACTTTTTACAAGGGCAGGTAGCGATAGGAGAAGGGATAATGGCTTCAAAGCGGAAGAGGGTAGATTTATATTAGATATCTGGAAGATATTTTTCACTCTGAGGGTGCTGAGGCACTGGACCAGGTTGCGCAGAGAAGCTGTGGATGCCCTACTCCTGGAGGTGTTCAAGGCCAGGTTTGATGGGGCTTTGAGCAACCTGGTCTAGTAGGGGGTGTCCCTGCCCATGGCAGGGGGGTTGGAACTCAATGATCTTTAAGATCCCTTCCAACCTAAATCATTCTATGATTCTATGATTCTATCACACCTAAGAGACAGTTCTTACCTCTCCATTATAACAGTCTTGCAGATTGTCAATAAATTTAATCTGGCAATTTGCAAAGGAATTTATATACAGGCAATCTGCAATGTGTGTGTTCCTACAGAGAGGCCTATATAAATATACATACACTCAGAATCCAAAATTTTATATATATATATATTTCTTTGAGAATAAAAAAGTGGGTATAGAAACAAATTCACTTAAGTAACCATTGACTAAATAATGGTTGACCTACAGCAAATAACGTTTGCATTGAAGGAGGCTAAATATATACGTATAGAATATGACTATGAAGTAGATAGAGAGAGTTTAAACTTACATATATACCAGCGCAAAGGTCAAAGGAAAATAAAATAGCCAAATAATATTACTGGAGTACAATTCAAAGAACCTAAATTCATGCATTTAGCTGTGACAAAACAACAATTAGTAGTATGTGGCGTTATAATTGGAAAGGAGTAATCCACGGAAGGTAATAATAATTTATAAATCACTTGAATTAGACTTATTAGCTTTGCATTAAATAACTTTAGATTGTATAGGTAATATGGTCAGAAGAAAACAGCTTCCTAATTTGAAGACTGAAAAAACATGGAAGAAATTAATTGGTAAGAATGAAAAAAAGGATGCAACAAACAAGCCCCATGTAAGTGTGAAAGACAAAAGTAAGGATTCAGCCCTCCAATAGATCCTTAGATCATCATACAAAGTCAAAAGATAAGAGGAAACCCCCGAAACTACACAAAGCTTACTGTGTTTTCACACTGGCAAATAATGGCAATCTCTTGGCCCAAGGCTGATTTGAATCATCTCCAAACATATTTTTTTTCCCTAGATAATCCAGCCAAAAAACATTTTAATGAATGCAAATAAATCCTAAGGAGTAGAAGCTGTAACTTGTGGTGCTGCTCACATGGTAGAGCAGAAAATGCCCAAACAATTGGCATCTGCAATTTTCTTTATGTAGGAGAGCACCACTCTGAACTGCTGGACAAGTGTTTGACTGCATAGTACCTGGGACCGCAAGGCTGTGTGGGGTGTCACCAACCCTGTTACAGCTACAGGGCAGTGATGAAGCCTGCTTCCTTCTCTGTGGCAAATGCCAGGGAGATTGACAGCTCCACCTATCCACAGGGTTGAGCCTGTGGACTAATGGACCTGGGGAGCGTCTGCAATGCAGCCTTGCCAATGCACAAGCATGCCATGGTGAGGAGGAAAGCTGTGGGCAGGAAACTCTTGCAGGAGACTGGAAAGGGAAGAGCATGTGCCTTGTGCAGGGCTGGAGAAACCTAGTGGGAAAACACAGGGGTGCTGAGATCAGCGCCTGTTACCCTGTTGGATGCTCCCAGGAACCATCAACCATCAGTTCAGCAGCCCTCATGGGCCAAAGCCACTTTCCTGGGCCATTTCCAAGTGAAACCGGGTGCCATAGGAAGTGGTGGCAGTGACTCAGCAGCAGTGGGAGGCTCGCTTCCCGCAGAATCAGTGCTGGAGCTGTCAGTCATCTCACAGCAGGACCTACCACAGAAGATGTTAAACCATTTGCAGTCAATTAGGAACCATGTGTCTTTTCAGCCTGGAGCTCTGGCTTAGCTCAAGGAAGAGTCACTTTTACACCTAGTGCCTGCCTACAGTGTTGATGCACTTTGTATCTCATTTCTTTGTCCTGAAGCCTTCACTACCCTGGGACTCTAGCCACAGATGTAAAATGCAAGGGTGGAGTCATGATTTATGCCACTAACACATACCTGGATGTAAACAGCACTAACAGAGCTACACCCAAGAGAAATAAAAAGATGCTCCAAAATACAAGTGGTGTTCTTTATTGTTCCACAGCTGTTATGAGAGGAAGGAAGACAGGGTTGGGTTTTCTTTTCCAGATATTGCTGAATGAGGAAGAGGGTCTTGAAGTTAGTGCAACTCCAACACCTTGTGGATGGAGAGAAACGAAGGAACCCCACAATTACAGCACTGCTCCTGAGCTTAGATTTGGAGCCCATCCCAGGTCTGCCACAGAAAATACAAGGGCCTTCAGCAGGTTATTTAATCACTGTGTGCTTCAGAGCCCTGAAGCAGTAAAACATAACAGGTGGAAGAGTGGAAAAAGCTTTAAGGGTTCTTTTAAAGAAATATCAGGGTTCTGTAAAAAAAGTAGTGGGCAGTGGATGTTTATAGTAATTCTTCACTATGGCAG
The DNA here is from genome assembly GCF_965231255.1 of Vanellus vanellus. Lineage (NCBI taxonomy): Eukaryota > Metazoa > Chordata > Aves > Charadriiformes > Charadriidae > Vanellus > Vanellus vanellus. The sequence continues at coordinate 32,206,944 of NC_138908.1, forward strand.
TATGATGGTTTCCTTGGATTAAGTTAAATTGATGTATATGTAACATTCACCTGGGTATTTTACTTAGGGCAGTGCACACGCAAGAGGTAAGTGCTCTACTTTGCCCAAGTTTTGCCATCAAAATAAGAGGTTAAAGCCTTTAACGAGCATCAGCCATGTATGATTCACAGCCTTTGCATGAACAAGGTCTGCTTTCTTGGTAATTCATCATATGAAAATGCTGTGGCCAAACTCAAATTAACACTAAACCCTTTGGGACTGTAGTGACTTTGACCAGTACATATTCTTCTGCTCTGGTTGATGGGCAAGGAAAAGGTAAAACAACTTGGGAGCTAAGCAGCCAAGAAATAGTTTAAAGGTAAACTACCACCTGAAGTTCAGGTTTAGCATCATAGTGTCTTAAAGAAATAGTGGGAAAAAATAGGGTGAATTTTTACCAGGGCATCGCCTTGGCTTGTACAAATATGGCATGCTTTCAAACTCAGTAGGTGATTTTTATCAAACATGCTTTTTCACCTTAAAAAAGCTATTTTTTCTGAATGAGAAAATGACAACAAAAGCCTAATAATGATGCTGACGTTGACGACGACAATGATGAGAATAATAATAATAAAGATAATAACAACAACAACAACAAGAGTAATAATTTCTTAAACAATCTATCTGTGAAATAATAATTCCATTCCTATTCTATAAAGGCACTAAAATACTCCATTAATTCCCTGATATCAAAATTATACTTGTTTCAGACTGGAGTCCGCTACACCCTGAACTGTTATACGTTATTTTGCTCATATTTTGTAGCTTGAAAGTTACACATTGAGGTTCACCATACTATGCAGAATCTGTGGGTAAATACTCCACCATTTTTATCATAGAATGTTCATCTCATAATCTATGTCATATCAGTCAAAAGAAAAGAAAAAAGAACAAGAAAAAGTCAGTACCGTAAAGTGCCACAGGAAAAAAAGAAAAAAGAGAAGGAACAACCAGGACACCCATCATATCCCAACTTTTCTTTGTAATACAACTTGAAGAAATTTAACTCTCTAGTGATCCTTGTAAGTGGTCTCTGCTACTAATGGAAAACTTCCCTCCACCTAACAGCCCTTGCCAACACGGCTGGGATGATAGCCAGAGGCATGCATGTGACTCTATATCTGTGCTACAACTAATCCATGATCCTCCTAATCTGAGAGAACTGACAACTCATCCATCCAGAGTCCAAGCCTCCAAGAAGGGCATGTGCAGCATGCAATTCCCAAAGACCTATTGTGGCTGGGAATAGAAATCGATCTGCCAGTATCCTCCATTGCCTCTGTGGGAGGCAGAGGAAAACGCAAAGAAAAATGATGTGTTGGGGGTGGAGCTAAATTTTGCTTAAAGGAGAAAGAAAGTTTCTCCTGGAATGTGCAGCTACAAATAATATATAAATAAAGAGTGACCCAGTTTACTTTTATACTGCCTTAGAATCTCAAGCCTTCATGCCATGAGCTCCTTCCAAGAATTCTTCTTATCAAGCTCCATCTTACAACCACTTGAATTCCTTCCCCTGTTTTGAAGTTTGAAGACCCTTCCAGATCTTCACTATTTGGGCGGTTAGAAAATTTCTCTTAAATTCTAGTTTAAACTTATACTTAACCAATTTACAACTATTTGATGTGGTGCCAGTATTAGTTTAAGATAATTTTCCCCCTCTCTTGAGGTGTAGCTAACTTGAACGTATTTATAAAAAGCTAATATATAGCACTTGTTTAGCAGACCGAACCAGGACACAGATACTACACTTCTATCATCATCCGAGTAACCTTGCCTGACATTTGCTGCAGTTCATAATCTTCCTCAGAGGACACAAGAACAGAACCCTTTAAGGTCCAGGACCTGTGTCTTATATAAGGATATTCATGCTCCACTTTCGTACTAGTATTTCACTCCATATGTCCTAGCTGGAGTCATGTTAATTTTATCTTCAGTGGGATGATGTAAGCAGTTCAAAGCAGTAAAATTATTGACACATAGTACAGATCTCTTTTCTTTTTATGTCAAATGACAAGACTCCATTTTATAACAGGGAGCCCTATTATTGATAATCAGTTGCATGGCTTTGCACTTTTTGCACTACTCAAATTTATCTCTTTTCCAGCACTCCAGGTGAAGATTTTACCTAATTCTTCTTTTATGATGATCTAGTCTTGAATTTGGAATGTCTTCCAACTCCTTACTTTCACAATTGATATAAGAAAAATGTTTGTAAATGAACAGTCACTCTCATTACATTTGATAACAACTGCAACTCCACTTTATCTCTTGAAGCAAAAGATTCTTTGTCTTCAGTGAGCAAAACCACCAACATTTCTGCCAGCTTAGATCTGTCCTATAAACGTAATGGAAAAATATAAAAAAAAACGCACCACTTGCAAGACAGGGGAAGGAAGAGGTAAAGGACAGACATTTCTGAAAACTGGCCTGTGATTTACATTCTGAGGAAACTTAGAGGCTTACTCATGTAATGTCCTCTGTGAAATCTTCAGTTCAGTTCATCACAAGCTGCCCTTTCTGCTTAAACTGGTGGCAAAGTTTGAAGTTTCACCACCAATGGATGTTATTGGCAAGTGTAGGTCTTCTCTTGCATGGATCACATTCCTGCCACAGGTAGCAATCTTTGCAAAATGCAAAGCTTTTTCAACAAGGCTTGAATATGGGCTTCAGAAATGCAAGTTCTGGGAAGAATGAAATGTGTATCATTAAGCAGCGGGAAAAAGGAATGACCTTTGAAATGTTAATAACTGATTTGAGATGGACTTCTCTGAGGTTGACATTCCCTTCATCTCCATTCTCATTAATTCAACAACATGCTAGTTCTCCCTTTTCTTTAACATCCAACCCTGCTTCAGGTTGAAATTGACGCTTGGTCTTTTTTTTTTTTTTTCTTAATTTCTTTTAACCAATTGTTAATACTCAGTCCTATTCCATGAATTTCCTTGTCAGAAAATTTCACAGGTACTCAGAGAACAGGGGTCAGAGTGTACTAGATTGAACAAGGCATGTCTGGAGGTAAGGAATAGCTGTGCTTTCTGGAAGAACAATTGTGCCAATGAATCATAAGGGGTTTTTTTTTGGTTTGGTTTTTTTTTTTTTTTTTTAATAAAAATCAGTTCTATTTCTTCTTTAGAAGATCTGGGTGATTTGAAAGAACACCAAGAATTTCAGGGTACTACAACAGCATTTCAGAATTAAAAATGGTCAGGCAGATTTTCCTTTTCACTTGTGCATTTTGGCTTGTCTGGACTTCTTTAACTTTTGAAGGGGAAGAGTTTCTGCAGAAAATTGCCTGGAAAAATACTGTAGGTAAGCACTAGAATATGTTCTCCACTTGCTAGTCACTCCCTAGAGATGTGAGATACCTGCATGCTGCAATGCACGGGGAGAGGCATACAAATCAATTTTGAGCTCCCTTCTCTCAGTACCCTACTGAGCGATGGCACAGGATCAGCACCAAATGAAAAAGGCATTTTTACAAGCCTCTTGGTGCTGACAGCAGTGCCTAAACTAATAGGTTTGGCAGCTAACTTGAGTACTTGTATGGAGGGCGCAGAGCTGACAGCATATACGCACTGCAAAATTGGCAACCCATCTTTTTACCTGACCCAGAAGTACACTGAGCAGCTCTACCAGATGAAAATTAAATACAAATGTGATCATTAAGTAAAAACTGATTACAGTGATTTAGGGACAAAGTACCTAAATTGGCTTTTAAGTAAGGTTAGTTCTGCTGTATTCAATGACACTGCGAACAACTTGACACACCAGCAAAGCAACATTTACAATAAGGAGTCCTCCTCTCTAAGGTGGGAAGGGCAAATGGGACAGTTGGCTCCTCCTTTTGTATTTCATCTTTCCTTGAGGCCTCTTAATTTGTTGGTTTTTACTTGTCATTCTTGATAACATAATAATAGGCAATCCAACATATGAAGCAGGGGTTTATTCCAATTTGTGTCTTTCCAGTTTAAGTTATTACACAAAATACATTTTTGGCCTTTATGTTATTTATAAATTGCCTCTAAGGGTCGGTATGTTCTTTAGGCCAGGGTTTGCTCAAGGGAGCTATTAGAATGAAGACCTATGACCCTGTTAGGTAAAGATAAAAAGCAAATTCCGCAGAGACTTCCCCCTTCAGGCATTCCTTCAACTCTCTTCTGAGAATTTTGTGGAGATATGCTTGCTAGTAGGTATGCTGTAGCTGTAAGTGTCTGAATAAATAACATTCCTCTCAACTGGGAACTCTGGAATAGCTGACAAATGCTGTTCAGCACATACACTGAAACACAGAACAAGGGGAATTAAATGAATTAAATTCTGCCTTTTCCATCTGGGAAATAAATTGGCTACAGCTAGTAAATGAAACAAGAGCCTGCAACAAGATTAGGTAGAAAGAGAGTTAGGGTAATAATTTTTTCTTAAGCACAGGCTAAAAAACTGAATACAGGTGAACAGAAGTCACAACAGGGAGATAGGACTGAAATCAAATAGTTATACTTCTACTAAAATTAAGAAGTTGTGAAATAAACCTGATGTCCATTTCCTTGAAGATGCCCTTCTTTTGGGGAACGTGTTTGACCAGCAGTATTCAGTCTATCTGAGACGAGGATTGGCAAATGCTAGTCTGACTGGGGTAGTGTAGCATGTCCAGCCACAAATACCAGCACAAAAGGGTCTACTGTCCTCAGCAGGACAAACCTATGAACTTTTAAGTCATGTATTTTCCAATAAGTCAGCCACAAAAATCTATGGGCAACACAGACCTTTGACAGTGGCTGAAGCTTGCGAGTGCTGTCCTATGGATAACCCTCACTAAGAATTTGCACTATTCCGCCTTTACTCTTTGTTAGTTTCTGCTCAGATGCAGAAAAGTGTCTTAATCATCACCTCAGCTCCATGAGGCTGCCACTACCTTCCGCCATTTCCATCAAGCTCCATGTAATCTGACATATATTTTGATCAATAATTTATACATTAAGTCATCCTGTAAGTTATGGGGCAGAATGGTAATTGTGAATAAGAGGTGCAATAGTCATTTTAGCCTCAACTACAATCTAGATTGGCCAAATGTTCTAGAATTCTGTGTTCATTTTCAGTGACATTTTACTATTACTTAAATGTGGAGGGAAAAAACTGTGGACCAAAAGAAACTAAAAAAATAAATCTTTTTTCATGAGAAGCTCTTTTTCTTTCAATATTATGTCCTGTAAAATATCTTCAGAACCACTGAACTTCACTGATTATACAACTCAAAGTCAAGAAAAGTAAACTTTTTTTTTTGTCACACAGAATGAAATTTGATGGCGTACAACAGGTAGCTTTCATATGCTGATGTTCTTAAATCTGTAATACCTTGATACTATACAACAGCTTTCATTGTACTGTTATTCTTTTAGCAGGGAGAGAACAAAACACAAAGGGAGCAAGTTATTTACTTGCACTCACATAAAAAATCAGAATTGAAGCAAGGCTACTCTTTTTCACTCTCTTCCCCATACTCATCACTATCCAGTTCATAGCACCTTCAAACGACTGTCAAACCTAGGAAAGTAAACAAAACATTCACGTGGACATGAACAAATAGCTAACACCCACAAGGACTGAGATAACTGGATTGAAATCCAAACTTGCATAATTCGCTTGAAGCTAACAACCACCCACCCCTACCAGTTGTGTCCCTTTCTGCTCCCGTTTATTTTCAACATCTGTTTTGACAACTAGAGAGGACAGTCATTTTCCTGGAGAATCCAGGCCAAAACACTGGGCCAGAGACAGGGTCCTCTATGCAGAGAGTTTGAGCTGTTTCTGCAGCCTAGTGCTGGTTGCCTGCTTCTGATTTCAGGGCAATGAGTCTCCCACCTTTGTACCAAACAGCAAGTGACAAAGTTTCTGTCTCTGCAGAACTGGTTCATTTCTCCCTCAAGTTATTGTGTTATCAGAACATCACAGTAACAAATGTCCTGGCAAAGAGTTTGGTCCCAGCTCAGGAATTAGGTGGGAGACTATAGAAAAATTATCAGTGCTGTGCAATGAGTGGAAACCTCTACCTACATGGAGCATGTTAGTCCATTTGCTTTGGTATTGAGTCTTAAATTCTCATGACGTGACAGATTTAGTCACAGTGGAACACTATGCAATTTTGTTAACAAAAGAGCATAAGACTTTTTAGAGAGGCATTTCATGTGTTTTTATATGGCCAGGAACGCTGAATTTAGGCTTTTTTCCCCATCATATGCAATATGAACAATGAATGGACATTAATGCTATAACTTCATTACAGGTTTCCACAAGTAGTTTCCATGGGTACAGCAACCTCTGAATGCTCTGTTACCCTGTGAACAGAAAGAATTTGGTATTCCTCCACTATAAATCATGACTTTATCTTTCCTTGTCTTTTATACAGTGCTCTGATTTGAAGACTGTAGTACTCAGGATCACTGTGTACTGTCAGGAGAGATTCTATTTATACTGTCTGTCAGTATCTAAATCTGAGTGTTGTTTTTAGTGTTGCACAATGCTTCAATTAATGTACCTGACACAGCTGCATCTTTGTTAAAGAATATGTTGCAATGCCTTTCCAGCTCCACTTTAATAGCAGCAGGACACTCCTCTGGAAGAGCTGAGTTGCTTATACATAGTTGGCTGTCTGCCTAAGGCCAGTCTTAAGATTTTTGTTTCAAAATGTTTTGCTTTGCTTTCTTTTCTGGTCAAGGTGGTTTTGAGTGATTGGATTCACATCCTGGCTTTCTCAAATCTTTCTGTCCTTTAGTTTTAAAGCAGTCTGATGAACCTTCTTGAACTCTCCTTCTTCCCTTCTACCAGCCTTTTGTCATAACTAGATAAGAGAAATAGGCCAACTGATCGTTTTTCATTTGGGAATTGAGGAAGACAACTCTAAACACCTAGCAAGTCCTTATGCTGTACAGTGCCGAGTCACATGAAGTGCTCCTGTACCTCATCTCACTTGGTGACTGATAAGATGGTCCTCTGGGACAAGCAAAAAAGTGTACAGACACTAATGGTGGGTAGTCAGATCACAAATAAAACATCCCATTGATCTCCATTAGTCAGATATTCCATGTGCAACAGTCCTGAAAGTTACGACTTTTTTGTTCACTGGTCTATTTTAGAGTACGTACTACATGAATTCTGTATATTCTTGTTATTTGTATAATTTTTTTGTCTTAGGAAGAGATATTAAGCACTTCTTCTCAATTATAGTTCCTCTGTATCATATCTTTGATCTCTTCCACCCTTAACTTAGCACCATTTCATTATATATTTTCAAAAGAATGTGCTGTTTTTTAAAATAGAAGAGGTAATACCCAATAAATTTTTAAATTGTCAATGAGCCATCTGTCACGTCTCTTTTTATGTACCTTAAAATACAGTAGCAATTGAGTTGCTGCTTCAAATTCTGCTCTTCTTTTATTCAAAATACCACATTTAAACAGACCCTCTTCTACCCTGCTGTTTCCTTTTTTAAAGATGTGCTGCCCCAGGGAAAATGACATCTGCTCATCATAATGTCTTAATTATTTTGTAGGCAACTATTTTCTCTTGAGCAATGTATAGATTTAATAGGATGAGTATGCCTTCAAAATTTCAATACATTTCAGAAGTTCATTCTAGTTGCCTCTAATTGTCACACGTCACAATTCTTTAGAGAGTTTCTCAGCTTTTCTGTAAGGGAAGTCAAAACTTACTGTATGACAAGGTTTTCCAGAGGAATGATGGAAGACCACATTGCTTAACAAGCCTGGAAAACATTGAATGAAGCCACAGCACACCCACCAAAATACCAGCCTGTCCCAAAAGTGCTGCCTGTTGGAAATAAACAGCACCAAACCTCCTATCTGAAAGTCAGTGAATGGGGAGGGAGGAACCTCAATGCCAATGAGTAGTAGTCAACTTAATTAAAAGCTTTGTATCAGGTCTTCCTCCTCTGATGGAAAAATAGAATTTAACTAAACATAAATTTTCAAGGGAAAGTGTCTCCAATTTGAATTGGGGGTGAAAAAATAATCTAGGCAATTTTTTTTTGGCCCCAAATCAAAAGTTTCAATTGTTTTGGGTTTGTTGCTTTTCCTTTCTAGTTTTGCACCTTGGAGATATTAAAAACATAATTTCTGCCAAAATTGTAATACTTTGCAACTAAAACTTTTCCTATGGAAAAAACCTCCTTTTCTGGATTGTTCTACTTGTATGTGCTTTTCCCCCCTTCACCATTCATTTTGCCTCAGAATGTTTACTTTCTTAATTCTTGTCAAAACCCTAAGAATGTCTTCCAGAATCACGAGCCCTAGCATGTTGAGCTCTTGTGAACATAAGGTCCTTAATTTGACTGCCGGTGTATGGGAACAGAGGCCTCCTGAAATCTGATGCCTCTTTGATTTCCAATCCACTGCAAATGTGATCTATGGAGCCCACATCTCTGCCACCTTACACTCTGTGAAGCCTTCTCCACCTGTGCAAGGTCTATGTGAGACACTTCCACCTCAGGAACATGAAGCCACAGAGAAACAAGCTTATTTACCACAACAGTTTTGTTTGTTTGTTTGTTTTTCTTCAAATGCTACCAATATTGAAAATATCTCCATTATTTCAGATTTTTGGTATCATTTTTCTTCTGAGATAAAGATGTTTCATGTGCAACATCCTGAACAAAACCGCCTTAGCATTGAGTCTGGTTAACTGAAGATGGTGTGAATGCCCCACAGGCATAGAAGCTTCACGATCTGTGTTTCTGTTAGCTGGAAAAGTTTAAAAAAAACAAAACGAAACCAAAAAACTCACCAGCACTCTAGAAACCAAAAAACGCACCAGCACTCTAAATGCAATCCAAAAGGCATAATAAGGATTAAATTCAATTATTCATTTTAAACAATGTGTAACCTTTCTGAGAATGCACTAAATAGTCCTCTCTCTCAGTAATCTGCAGGAGTTGTGGATCTTTCACAGATCCAGCTTATTAAATCCATTTACTTAATGCCTCATATATACTGCAAGAAGACAGGAAAATAAAATTGATCAGGACAGTGATTCTCATCTTCTAATTACAGGGCACAGGTGGTTTCCATTTAGAATAATCATACTTCCCCAGTGAATGAATACTCTGTGCAGACTTAACAATGACTGGAGGATTGAGGTGAACTACTAAGAACAAACACAAACAAGGAAAGCTCAAACCTGCCCAATGGCAATACCCTTAATGAAGTAATCAGCTCACTTTTGTTCCATAACAGCCTTTCGCTGACCACTAATTGAGGTTTTTATTTTCCTTTTATGTCTGTCTCTGGATTAAGTCATAAGGGAATCAGCTTCCTCCATGGTGTACTGAGATGCTCCTAGCCAGCACCAAGTCACATATATTTTCTTCTCCAAGAGGGTCTAAGAGGTTTCAGATTATCAAAACTCCACTTGGATTTCTTTCCCAGCAAAATCTCAGGAGAAGCTTTGGTATGGTCAAAAGGCAGAAGTTTTCCAGTGCCTTATGCCACCTGTGCCTATCTTGTTCCCTGCAGTCTGGCTCTCCGTGGCTGTCTGCTGAGACTCCAGCAGCATTTATGATTGTTGCAGCTCCAGGCAGCCTGGCACCTTCACAAAGGAAAAGACCAGCTGGTCACCCCAGTGCTGACACCCCTTGGAGAGCTGCACGTCACACTGATAAGCTCAGTTCTCTATTTGCCTTTCCCCATGACAGATGCTCTCAAATTGGTCTTCATCCACACACGTAAAGTCAGTCAGCCCACCTGCAGAAGGTCTGGTCCATGCTGACAGCTGGGGATAGAGGTGTTTCGTTTATCACCTATGATTTCTACTCCCTAGAGAAGCACTGAAATTTCCATCTAGTCCACAGAGATAATGTTATTTTTTTTAAATGGAAATGAACCAATATTCTTTTGTTAAATATAAGCTACATTTGGTGTGAAACACAGATTCAAAATGCATACGATTTTTGCTTGTGAACACCGCAAATTTCCATTTTAGGCTTAATACCTTTTTCCAGCCCTAATGCACGCAGTAATGCGTGAATAAGCTTCTCACTTTCTCTCATGCAGCCCCTTATGCAAAAGCATGCTGAATAATATGACTAGAGGAACCAAGGAACATCCTTTCCCCCTCAGCTAATACAATTGTTTTTCCCCTCATTGCACTGTATTCACAAATTTGTAACACTGAGAGGTTGGAAAAAAGGCATGTGCTTGCCCCTTTTATGACAAAATCACCTGTGTCAGCATCATTTCTATTCACATATAAATTAAAACCATTAGACAGAAAAACTGATGAAATTAATTGTTCCTACTGTTTGGGGATGAGATATGTAGGTACATCTGCAACAGCAAAAGGATCTGTGAATTATATACGGATTTAATGCCTTTGTTGTGCATATTGCTGCACTAATTTTTGTTTCTATAATTTGTTTGTTTGGGTAGCTGCTAAAGTAGATTTTTGCCTAGTGTATGGGTTGTATTTGCAACACATAGCTATGAAGCACTAGGAGGCTTTACAAAAATTTCTAAACATGGCAGTGATGGGAACAGAGTAAGTCCTGTTAGCATTGACTGTGAAGAATAATTATTACTTGAGAACAATTATTTTCATTAAAGGTTGATTTCTTTTCTGTTGGTTGATTCAGACCCAAGACATTTATGCAGAAATTATCCAGAATTATCTCTGTGAACTGAAGAAGGAATGCAAAAGTGTTATTTTTCATTAAAATTAATGAGGTTATTTTGGTGATGTTATTTTCCTAGTAGTTTCGTCACTGGAAATTAATCTTCCTCAAAGACACCGGGGGAAAAAGTCACACCTTTAAGTATGGATTATATGAACAGAGTTAATGGTTACAAAGAGTTAATATTCAAGAATATTTTTCAGCCTTAAACACAGGACAGAGAAACTTGCTGTTTTCTTGCACGAAGCAGAAAGTTTGACAGCAAGAACAGAAATTGAATTGCACCGGTTTTACTTGGCTTATGTTTATAGACAGCTCAGCTAATGGTATTAGAAATTTCATCACTTAATTGCTGATTTCACTGGGAAGAGGATACTCTCCCAAGAAAATAGCTGCATGAAAATCAAACTCATCTCTCAGACAGTGAGATATTTAACGAATAATGGTGGAAGAATTGAGCAGGAAATAAGTCTTATTTATCAAGTCCAAAAAAGAAAGGGGGAGTGGTTTTAGGGGGTTTGTTTGATTGTTTGTTTATGTTTTGCTTTGGGTTTTTTTGTTTGTTTGTTTTTATTGTTATTGTTGCTGTTTGTTTGTTTGTTTGTTTGTTTTAAGAGAGAGATAATAATTCTGTATATGAAGATATAGCTATTTCTAGTTCAGGAAACAGAACAGTTCTGGATATTTTTGTCATCAAAGTGCAATGACTTCCTGTCTCCCCAGTAGGTCTTAATTGCACACACTGAACTGGTCAAAGAAGAGAAGAATGCTTCTTCAATTAACCATGTAAAGAAAAGGATGATAACCTATCATATATTTATAGGTATATATATTTTTCTGGACCATATTGTGGATCTCATCTCTATGTATTTTTTGTTACATCTGTTGCCTTGAATATTAACTAAGCTTAAATCTAGACATGGCTATTTAAGATATATTGTTGATTGTGCCATTTCCAATCAAACAAATATATTTAAGTCAAAAAGGTGATGTATATGCCATGTGAGTTATATTGCATGAGGCTTCTTTATATAGTACCTATTTTACCTAGTGAAAATACTAAGGATTAAGAGAAAGACTAATGAATAAGGACCTTTATCCATTTTAATGAGTTACAGTAGAAAAGTTTCTGTAACGTTAGTCTTTGATTATGCCTCATTCAGTGGGTCTGCTAGTCCTTGTCAAAAAGGCATCCCTGCTCATTTCCAGTGCAAAAGGGCAGGTGACAAGTGACATTTCCAGAGAGAGAGAGGAGTTAAAAGGAACAACATGTACTCTACCAGCGAGATTTGTGTTTAGGAGGATGTCAGAAGGTCTCTTTTGTGACCCTGAAGGACACAAGGCTGCTCCTGCTTTAATCTCAATAGCGTGGGCAGGTGCTGAGAGAGCACGGTGGTGAACTGTTTTACAAATGGCTGCCAAGCACACCAGTTATCAGCTCTTCAACATCATCTATGACTGCAGCTTCATTTTGGCTCAGGATGTCCCAGTCAAGGCCTAAAAGTTTTCAAATACCATTTTTAAGGGCCAAATATCTTTGAGCCAAAATAATACAGAAGAGGCTAAAGTAGAAATAAAATAAAACCACAAAAGTTCTGCAGTATCTAACCAAAACCTGTTTCAATTGCTGCAATAATACAATTTTCTTGCTCTCTTGTAAATTTAAGTGTCTTCAATAAAAATCATAAGTGCAGTGCTTATAGCAGATGATAAAAAGTCACAGAAGAATTCACAGCTGCAGTGAGAGAACAGCAGGTTCCCAAAATAAGTATACTGTCTATTTTTGGAGCTGTTACATGCTCCAAAGCACTTTCAAAGAATCACTCAACTTGCTCAGCCAGCAGACTTTACCAGATGCTCAAGTGATTGCAACGGAGAGAGAAGAGGAAGCTGCCTTTTCTTTCAAGGTGAAGACAACTGACATCTCTGAAGACTTTGGCTTCAACATGATAATACTGAAATCTTTATCAACCCATAGCATATTTTATCAGAAGTGAAATAAGAGACTGAACTTGATTTGCCAAAGGTCTCTAGCAACTTAGTTCATAACTGTTTGGGGGTTGTTAAGTTCTAGAAACATGTTTCCAGGCATACAAGTCCCTAGTTTGAATTTCAGAAAGGTCCAGACCAAGATTTCTCTTTAACCCAGGCCACCATCTCAATTATGGCAGCATTCTCTACATGGAACTGCACTTTCTGCTGGGCATTCTCATTGTCTTCTGTGTGTCTTACATGACACTTGACTGTAGCCAGCTGTGGTTTGATCACGCATCTGCTTCCAAGTTCCTCAAACCGTTCAGTGACTTTCATGGAGGAGAGAATCGAGACTCCGCAAGAGCATAGGCCGTATTCACAGATTTACCATGTGGCTCTGCCTAAGCCCCCCTTTCTAGCCCAGTCCAGCTTACTACATGTGTGGGCATGCAACATACTTCTCTCTTCAGGGACATTGCATAACCCATCACCAAATCCTGCACTACCCCCACTATTTGAAGTTCTGGCCCTAAGTCGTTTGGGTACCTTTTGTTTCCTGGAATAGGAGCAAACTCTGAAAATAGCATGAATGAGTGCTTAATGCTAAAATAACATTTAGTCTGTACCTGTAAGGAGGATTTAGCTAGTATCATTGTAACGAGAAGAATGATCACCACTCACACCAGCTTTACTGGATGCTGATAAATTCAGCCTGAGCAGTTCAAAGATTCTGGAAAGGGTGCGTCGGGAGGTGGTGGAGGGCAGGGAACTGAGGAAGGAACGGTCAGAAAGAGAGAAGATGCCGCCTGTCTTATCGAAAACTTCAGCCCATAATTGTGTCTGTCTCAAAGAAATACCTTTTCCAGCACTCTAAGAAAGGATGGTAGGTGCCATCATTTCTATTCTACACTGCCTGCTGAGGCCTGACTTCTTAAAAACAATGCAGAAGGGTCAGATTTTCAGTGGATGAAACCTTTCTTGCTATTCAGATGAGATAATGCAGGACGCACAGCCATGGAGTTTGGACTGTTGTGCTCTCTAAATCACAGGATTTTCTTCCCGTTGCAGCAGTCCTTGAGCTGATGGAAAAGCAGCTATGTCTGGGTACTCATTCACACTCCTGCTGCAAGCAGGTCTTTACCTTCCTCACTTGCAGTGAGGAAGCACTCACTACAGAAGCATCTCCCACTTGTGGGTTTTGTGCGCATCTGTCAGTCAGCTGTGTGATGCCAGGGGACACATAAGGGAGAGAGCAGACCATCCTTAGGTAGGATTGAACTACGGAGAACACGTCTTGGCATCCAAGAGAGTGAAGAGATTAGACCTACAAACATATACAACATCTCATGTGTGCACACTCTTATCTACTCCTCTTAACCCGAATCTATCTGCCTTGTGCCATAACCGTTTGGCTTTAGACTGCAAACAGTATGTAGTCCTCCCTTAGTTTTAGAAGAAAAAAGAAAGGGCACTTCTTTCAGGAAGGTGCTTCTCTTCATCTCTATCCGTTCTGGGTAGTATTTGTGTAGCCTTTGGGCACTTGAACTCATATTAAGAACCCCTCACACGCATGGGGTCAAGGAGGGAGAGTGTGGTTGATTTTGCAATGTGCTGGGATCAGCTGGACTGCCTACAAGGGAAACCTAGGCGGGATTGGGCTGCTCTCCCTGTCTGACATAGGCAGATTCTGCCACCAGCAGAACAGGAGAAATTCAAAGGAAAAAGGCTCCAGCTGATCTATTTGCAGCTCTGTCCTTCAATAGTGAATTAGTGATAGTTGCCAAAGAAGCCACCTCCAGCTTTGCTGTAAATCCATCTCTCAGGATAGCGCTTATGGCAAATCTGTCCACTCACCTGAGAGCATTAAAAGAAGCCAAGAGCTGTCACAAGTTATGGTGAAACACATCTCATCATGATCCAGATCAGGACGTTTCCAGATTATCCTGTACTTGTACTGCAGAGGAATCAGACAGTAGGTGCTCAGTCAGCATGTTTACTTTGACTCCATAGGAGACTTGTCATGACAGAACAAGCTATTAACAACCATTATTAGAGAAAGGACATTACCTATAAACCATCTACAGTTTCTACAAAGCTAATTGGATGAATGGCCATTTCCAGTGCAGTTTTGTTCTGAAATTCAGCATCACTTTTCGCCTTCAGCTTTATAAAGGGAGGTGAAAATATGCGTTTCAATTATTAGAGAAAGGACATCCTTGGGTGAGTTTCTTTTGATAACTCCTCCTTCTTCAGTATTCTTAGTGACAGCATTTCATGTACAACAAACATAATCACACACAACTAGGGCCAATTCCTCCACAGGTATAAATTGGATGAGTGCCACTGAACTTGGTGGAGTTTCTCCAAACTGCAGCGGCTGAAGTGGTAGCAAATAAGCGTTTGTGGAGTTGGTGATAGGTTGTCCTGCAGAATGCAAAACAATGTGTTTGTCTTGCTTTGTTTTATCTCTTGTTCCACCACTGAAAGTGTTGGGAAGTATCTTCTTACCTTGAATTAAATCAGCAATGGGCTTTTATTACAGATGGTAAAGGATTTTAGAAGTGTAATTCTTGTGTTTGTATAAGGCCTAATGAAGCCTCTGAAAGCTATCTACCATCTCCTTTTCCAGTTGCTGATATTAATGAAGGCAGTGAAAAGTCATTGATCATTTGGTCATCTGTAAACATCATAAGAATATTTTAGAAGACTTTCACAGCATCTTAAAAACTGTCTGAATCTTCACTAAGCATGTGTCTGTAAGGAGAGTGAATAATGTAACAGCCTGGGCCAATCCCAAATTCCTATAACATGGAGAAACCTTCATGCCCCAAATATTCTAGGCACACCCAAACAACGTGAGGACTTTTTACTTGGTGACATTGTGGTTTTAACGGAAGTAGATAGCAGAGCGTGCCATACTAACAGCCCTTTCTGCATCTGTCAGCATTAGGTCAGGCACATCTTTAGACCAGGCTCTCATCTCCCTCTCTGGTAACATTATAATGGGAAAAGGCAATATCCCTTTGCATTTTGTGTGACATCTGAGCTATTAGTTTTGTTCTGAGAATGTCCACAATAAATGACATGTAAGAATAATTTTTAAAAGGTAACTCTAAATTTAAAACAAAAATATTGAAATTGCTATTTTTGTTATTCAAACCATGAAAGGCTACAGAAGCAAAGTTTGCTTGAACTACTGCTTTGAAAGAGAAGTTTTTTTACTAGTGGGAACAGTAGCTGAAATACCTGTTAATGGCATTGCTCATATAGCAAAAAATACTGAGGTACAACAGCCTCATGTCTTTTGTTAATAACCATGACAAGAATAGATCTAACTAACCAATTTAAAAAATATGGCCCCAAATTTCTAAAATTAGAAGCAGCTTTCTTTTTGAGGCATATTTTTTCTCCTCTTTGTTTCTGTAGTTTCAGTGTACTTTCCACCTCAATAGACTTTACAAATTTAAAAAGGCCCTATTTTTATGGATACTTCTTAATCTCCTGAGAATGTAAACATTTAAGGTAAATACTTAACAATTTTTGTTTGCACAGCCAGCTTTTTGGAGCAGGGGCTGTCTTTCTGTGTATTTTATACTGTTCTAACGTGAAGGTGCTTGGTGTGTGATGACGCCTTCTGCATGTTACAGCAATATTATAATAGATGCCAGCATCATTTATAGGGAAAGTTGTTGCTGTCTGAGCCCCATTTTCACTGCATTTGCAAAGCTTTACTTTTGACATACAGATATTCTGGCCCCTGTCGGATGTTGTGCTTGTTGCCATTTACTTTTACAGTCTGCTTGTTTGGAAATGCTAGAGGCCCGTCAGCATCTTCAAAACATGTGGCTTCCTCTGAGATGCCTCAGGCAGAAAGTAGGAAGACCCAGACTTTTCACAGTAGTGGGAGAAGGCCTGCTCTTGAATGGATGGCTTCTGCTAGCATAAAAGATGGCTTTTGGTAGCCATCAAGACACAAGGCTTTGGATGCAAGGGTGTCTTGCAAAGACTTTTGATATTCAGAGCAAAAGGGACATTGTAGGGGACCTCTGTCATCCACAGGACAGAAGGACTCATCCCATGGCAGACACTGCTGAGGGACAGTCTTTCTGTTTCCCTAGCTCAGGCACTTGTCTAGCGTAACCTAAATCCAGCCTTTGTGGGAATTTCAGAGCCAAATGCAAGTCCATCTGGTTCAAGTTTGTTTTTGAATTTTTGAGAGCAATGAGAAGGCTTCCTTGCAAAGAGTTCATGGTGCTCTAGTCAGCACAGTTTCCTGACTTTCTGAGCTAGAAGTATTGTGAAATGTTATTTGGCCCACTTTGTGGGTGTTTATTTATAGATACCTGCCCTTGTGATTTATTTTTCATCCAATTATAATTACTAGTGGCAGTGTTAGTTGTCATCTCAACTACCTGGCAATTACCTCTGTGCTTTTATGAGGTGAGGACTCTGAGTTTAGAATGAAATTGGGTGGCTCAGGTGGTTTTCCTCTTCGGTCTTAATCTTCATTTGTATTGGTTGTGGTTTCTTTGTATGAAAAGTTGTGTTTCATGTTCTCGGATGTAATTTATAGTCCATCATTATTGAGACTTCCTGATGGTCCCATGGACTTCAGACAAACAGCAGTATCACAGCTGGCAGCATGGGTTAAGAGAAATGAAAGGCAGATCTCCTTTCCTTTCTCTAGAGAATACAGGCTGTGTGCCTCAAAGGCATGAAAGTATTAACTCAAACTAGATTTGAGTGCAGTTCTTATGTCTCTGAGAAGACTTCAGTCTTAATTAAATGTGTGCCTATGTTCTTCAGGAGCTACTGTGAAGGACAATCAGGCTTACAGCGTATGAGGAAGAAGACACCTGGAGTTGTGGGACCAACAAACAATGAGAGAAAAAAATGAGGAATGAGAACTTTGGGAGGAGAGAACAGTGAAGTACCAGAAAGTAAAGGAACATATATTCTTTCTTCCCACAGTTACTAGCAAGAAATAGGCATATGATTCTTTCCCTAGCGTTAAAGATCATCATTGCACTGACTCTAAGGCATATGGACATGACATTTTGTGTCAGGAGACCTTCCTGAGTTATTTTAAATATTTATATTTTAAGATGTTCTGCAGTCCCTAAATAGTACCTTGGAATCTATTGACCTTTCTCAGGCAGCAAAGGTAAAAGTTGCTAGACTCATCATTCACATTGTGTGTCTTCTGCCGAGAAGGGACCTTTATGTGTGATTCAGGTAACCACATTCTTATGTATCACAGCTTTCACGCTAATTACAAGAAGTCTCATGTTGTGATTGATGAGTTCTTTGCTGACCTGTGAGCCAAATCTTCCTCTGGACAGTATATACTACTGTGGTGAAAGACATTTAGCTTTTAATTCCAAGTTACTCCTAGATAACATACAACCATGAGGGTTAATTTGTAGTTTCTTCACAGTTTCATGCTTACTACAGCAGGCTGGAGAAAAAAAAAGTTCATGTACCTTGCTGAAGTGGAAAGCTAAACATTTTTTTTTAATTTATTTTCTCCTTTCTTCATCATATTTTCCTCGTTAAAATAAACTATTAAAAAAGAATTATCACATAAAGCAATTTTACGCCTTTCTTTTTTAAAAAGACATCCCCTTCCCTAAAATGGAGCAGATTTAACAAAAAGGATTACTTCTACCAGATGTGTATTTTGATGGAAAAAAAGCAATTGCAGAAGGAAAAAAAACCACAATGTTCCTCCCTGCTTTCTTGCAGGAGGAAGAAATGTCTTAGTAGATCCCAATTAAAGTATCTTCCAGAAATTCAGTGAAAGAAAAAAATAGTCTCTTTTGCCTTTGCTCTTTGTTTTATGAGAAAAGAAATAAATGATTATTTTGCAGTCTCTTTAGTGCACAACAAATGAACAAACATCATTGGCTTTATGACCATCAAACTAGGAGAGAATGTATCTGGTCCCTGTGCAGATGGAAAACCTTCCAAGTCTTCCCTTTCTCATGGTGCAGTACAGGAATAGAGCATCTCCAAATGCCAGACCACAAAGAAATGCCTTCTTCACAAAGAAGAAAAAGACAATGTCACCAAGGCAAGTGGCAAGGCACAATTCTTCTTGATGTTAGAAAAAAACACCTTGCTGTCCCTTTTTGTGGTGGAACAACTCATACATGTGTATCTAAATGAAAAATGCATGTGAGGAAAAAAGGAAACCTCTCTTGGCCTTCATTGTAACACTTCTAGTGAGGAAGATCACTATCATGTCCTCTTGGCAGATCTAATTTTGGACAATGTTTGATTCCTTGTGCATGCAGGAAATACACGATCAACTTTACTCAGACTGAGAACTTGGACTTGAATGCAGAACTCCATCCACTCACGTATAGGAAGCTTCCTAAATCTCCTGTGCTTCTCTGGAGACAAGAAAGGGCAAAATACCAGTCAGAGAAGAAGCAAGTCACATTTTCAGTTGCTGTTTAGAAGAGGCAAGAGTTCACAGTCAAATTCATGATTTGCCCTGAATTTCAAGTCTTGACAAAAACATATCAACATAGATCATCTTAAGAGAGAACAAAAGTGGTGAATACACATGTGGAAGAAAGTTTTAACTTCATCATACACAGAGGAAAGACTTCCCTGAAAGAATATTCATAACAACTAACAGGAGATAACTCAATATTTTCCTTCTTTTCTCTCTAAACAATTGCTTCCACTTTGTAAAGATAGAGGAAAAAAAAAGAGGAAGAAAATAACAAAACTGAAAATGAAACTAAGATTGTCTATAAAGTCAAGACATCTGGGAAGCTTGGTAGAAAACATACATGCTTGTCATATCTCAAACTACATGTTTTTTGTTGCATGGTAACCGGCATCAAAGTTCCCTTCCATGTTTTATTTTCCTCTGTATCCACTGTTTGTAGGGTATCTTCTACTGTGACACCAGAATCCCGTCACTGAACAGCTGTCATTAGGTCTGTCTCCTGAGTAAACACTCTTTTATGAAGCTGACTTCTCCAGGTTACTTTCATAAATAGTTCAATATTTGATTTGTACTCAGAAGGATTAGACCTGGAAAGGCCTTTCAGAAAGCCTTCTTATCTTCCCAGGGTGCAGACACACCTGAGAGCACTGTAAGAAAAAGCAAAATCATGGACAAAATGGGGAAGAAAATAAAGGAAAAAAGAAACAAAGAGAGACAAAAAAACCTTCATATCAAACCCTGCCAACCTGTTCTTTGCAAATGAGTTCACAATGAAAAGTTCAGGTTAAAAAGTAAAAAGAAAAGGTATTTTTTATTTGCATTGTACAAGCTTAACGACTCTTTGCATCAGACTGCTTGCCTGGAACACCTTCTCTGCCTCCTGCCTGACTCAAGAAAAAGCCAAGCTTGCGGCAACAGTACTTTCATTTGTCCTAGTACCACTTAAGTTTCTTCTGGGTCACTGTGAACAGAATCTTGTATAATCTTTGACTCTTAGAATATGGACAACCAGTTCAGCTGAAAAAAACCCTCCCCTGAAAAACTGAATTTATTAGCTGTAAAAACACAGTTTTAAAAGTTGCTAAACAGATGGTGAATACAAAAGAACTTGCTGCTTATTCATTTTATCTTTTCAAATAAATGCCATCATTTATGCCAGCGAGCTTTGTGTTTTTCCCAACTCACAGACTCGTGGCATTCCTGCTGTCAAATGGTGGCATCTAAGACAACTCCTCACACTGTCTAGATGGCAATATTAAGCAAAAGATTATGGAGAATCAGGCCCTGCATGGAGCCGGTGGCATCAAGTCCTTTGCTCAAATGCACAGCTTTTTCGGCAAGCACGTCAAAAGCAGCGAATGCTAATCGAACATCTGGCTCACAAGTATGTCCTTCAGCATCGTATTTCCTGCATATCTTATCACTGAAAGCATTTTTAGTCTGTCTCCACTGTAATGTCATGGCTAGCAGATGACTGACTGCTCAGCTCATCTCTGTGTAAAATTTCAAAGTGATATGTCATCAGGTTTACAGCAACAAACACATGACTATATTGGCTCATCCCATTAGTTTCAATAGTGGTGGGACTGGTGGTCAACATTCAAGCAGACAATGTATTTTTCTTAACAGCCCAGGATGGATCTGGAAGAGCAGAGAGAAAGCCTGTGCTCAAGGTCAGCAGCATGGTCACCCTTCCCTGGCTGCTTTCCAGCTGGGCAGCCCGCTGCATATGCCGGTGCCTGGCATCGTCCCCCTCTGGTGCAACACTTGGTGCTTTCTCTTGTTGAACTTCTTGGGGCAGGAGCAGGGTACGACCTTTTCTTGCCTTGGCAGGGTACGACCCTGGCGTGATGCAGAGAGCAGCACCAAATTGTGACTCTGCACAAGAGGAAGGATTTGGTCAATTTTGAGAAACATACCATAAAAACTATATTGTTTCATAAAACCAGATCATTCTTCTGTAGTCTTACCGTGTACTACTTGCTAGGCATTTGCATTGCCAAAGCCATTGGCAAATTTAGGGACCTTAAGCTTTACTTTCACTTTGGCTTGCGGTGGGATGTTTGGCTAAATACCAAACAGTGTCTGTGACACAGATTTCAGCCTCTAAGGGGTAAGAAGCTGAGAGAAAGCAGGTTGAGAACCTGAAGTTATCCAAGCATGCCAGAAGTGCCAGGTCCTTCTTCCTTCTATTATAATAATGAAAAGTAGTTAAGATGTATTAGGTGCTGCATGCATTTTGGAGGACTGCAGAGGTAGCGACTACCTTCTTGTTAGACATGTATCAAGATCGGTAATACAAAGAGTGAGGTAAGGTTATCGCTGATCTGGAGCAGGTGATGGAGTGTTCTCTCAAGTTTGTACAGGACACAAAACTGGAGGGGGAACCAGTTGTACGTGCAAGGGTGGGACAGTCATCTGGAGTGACTGGGACAGTGGGGTTGGACCTTGTGCAGTCTGGGCAGGAGGAACAGGCAGCCCTGTCCTGGGCTGGCAGGCCCCGGCAGCGCTGCTGGCAGGGCTGGGGACCAGGTGTGGGGGGAAGGCGCTGGGAGTGGATGGGCAGCGAGCTGAGCAGGGGTCGGGCCTGCGTCCTGGCAGCACCGAGGTCCCGGGGTGACGTGAGCAGGGCATGGCACAGGGTGCCAGGGGATGGCGGGCTGGTCCCCTGTGCTCAGCACCCATCAGGCCTCACCCGGGACACTGCCTCCCATGTGGGGCCCCGCCTCCCATGTGGGACCCCATACAGGAGGCATGTTGGCAAATCCAAGGGGCCAGCGGGACAGTGGGGCTAGAGCACTAGGGGCTAGAGGTGCTGGCTGCTTTGTGGAGGGTAACTTTGTTTGTCTTTGAGTTGCTTGCCCTTGCTTTTCTTTTTGTTTTGGCTTGCTCGATTTCTCTAAGAGGCCATGCACGCCCCACCAAGAGGCCAAACGATAGTACAGTTCGACCTCCACCACTTCTGTGTCCAGTTTTCTCTCTGTCGGGTCCGAGTAACACCCCCCCCCCCCCACGCCCCCCGGCATGTCATTCCTGGTTGCACAGTTGCCTTTGAAAACCCAAGCAAAGAGAGAACCAAACAGCAGATCTCTTCCCCAAAGAGGCACACACACTTCGAAAGTCTCTGGGGAGATGGGAAGATGGCGTGGACTGATGGCATTTCAGTTTCTATGAGCTGACACACGTTTGGAAACCTTTGACCCATGTCTGAGCCACAGCGATCTCCCTTTGTGCACCGCAAAGTACATCCATGGTGGGGCTTCACACAGACCTCCTCGAGGCGCTCCTGGCACCCCCAGGTCACACCGGGGTGGGCGTGTTTCCAATGAACGACACCTCTGTGTAAGCCAGAGCAGCCCCGAGGGAGTGTTTGGTGCAAGGCATTCACAGCTTTCGCTCGAGGCTTGTGCCTCTGTTTCTCCGTGGACCTGAAACTCACCTGATCTTCTCTCCCCGTTCCTCTGCCCCGTGGTGCAAAAGTGCCCCCAGTGGGGTGCCCCTGCGTCCCATCTCTTGTGCCCAGCAGCCCAAGAACATGGCACTGCCATTGCTAGTAGCAGACCACAGGCTCTGTACTGAGTTTCCAAGGCCTCCGAGCAGAGGCTGCTCAGGCTTGCTGTGACAGGACATGCCCTGGCCAGCTGAGAGAGGGGCTTTTGCTGGGTTTAGCTGCCACAGCACTTTCTCTGCTGGCCAGGCAGCCATGGCGCCTTCGTCACCTTCATGAAAGTGTTGGGAGGGTGTGACCCTAGGGCTTTCTTTTCTCCTTGAAGGCAAGGACAACACTGGGAAGTACTCACAAAGTAAGGTCAAGAAGACCGACCAGTTTTAGCTGAAATAAAAATTACAAGATCAGCAGAAAAGAGAGAAATTGTGTATCCTATAGCAGAAAGGTTAGGGGTCTTTCCTAGCAGTCCTAGATTTCAGTCCGTTTACTTAGCAGCAGAAACCGCACTTGGGTCCTACGTCCCGGTATGTGTCCTGAGGATAGTTAATAAGTATAAGCAGAGCAGAATGGTACTCCTTTCCTTCCTTTACTGGCTTTCTATAACCAAAGTGAAGTTATTAGAATAGATTCTTTACACAACGCAAATATTTTCAACGGAATCACAGAAAGGCTGAGATCGGAAGGGAGCTCTGGATGTCGTCTTGTCAAGGCTGCTTGCTCCGGCAGAGACAGCTAGAGCCTTTTACCCGTGTTTGTGTCCAGCATGCTGTTCGGTATCCCTTCTCCTGTCACTGGGCACCACCGGGAAGATCCTGCCTCCATCTTCTTTGCAGCCTCCCTTCAGGCCTTTTTATGCATTGATCGGATCCCTTCTGAGCCTTCTCTTCAGCGGGCTAACCAGTCCCAGCTCTCCCAGCCTTTCCTCACAGGAGAAATGCTCAACTGCCTTCATCATGTTCACAGCCTTTTGCTGGACTCTCTCCAGGATGTGCATCTCTCTCTTGTACTGGGGAGCCCAGAACCAGTCGCGGTGCTGCAGGTGTGGTATCACCAGTGCCACGTAGAAAGGAAGGATCTCCGTCCTCGACCTGCTGGCAAAAGTCCTCCTAATGCAGCCCAGGCCACTGTCAGCATTCCCTGTGGCAAGGGCACATTGTTGGCTCCTGATCAGCTTGGTGGCCATCAGAACCTTCAAGGCCTTTCCTACAAAGCTGCTTGCCAGCCAGGCAGCCGGCTGCATGTCCTGGTGCCTGGTGTTGTCCCTCCACAGTTGCAAGACTTAGTACTTCCTCTAGTTCAATGTCTTGGGGCTCCTGCCATGGCACGGTGCAACCCTGGGGTGATGCAGTGAGCAGCACCAAGTCCTGAGTCCACACAGGAGGAGAGATTTGGGTGCCCCCATAGCGAGGCTGCACCGGGCAGCGCAGGCTGGGAGGAGAGCAGAGCCGCGGGACGTGGGGGGATGAGCAATGGGGCGTGGGCTGGCCCTGGAGAGCCCCGGCTGGAAACATCTGCCCCAGGACCAGCTGCAGAGATGCCGCCCTGGAGCTACGCAGCACTTGCCTTCGGGCACTTGCCTTCTGGGCAGCACTTGCCTTGTGATTGACTTGCACACGGGCATGTGCCCCAGTTGTTGTCCTGGCACTGGTTTTGGCAGCTCCTGGGCCCTGGTTCAAGTGTTGCTGGGGGAGTGACCGCTTGGGTGGCTGGGAAGAGTCCTGGGAGCTGCCAGTCCTCCTCTTCAGGGCTCGCTGTGGCCCCCCAGGGCAGTGGTCCCTGCCCCAGCTGGGAGTGGAGGGACCAGCCACAGCTTCCTGTGGATCCTCGTGCGGCTCTTCCTGCTCCCGGTGGGTGGGAACAGGGGCGTTGGTGGGACTGCCCCACAAAAAGCAGGCGATGAGGTGGTGGGGAGCTCGTCGGCCTCCGATCTGTCAGGGCGGCTGGAGGGGGCTGCGCTGGGAACAGGAGACCCCCCTCGGGAGGCGGTGTGGCTGCGGGCAGTCACGGGGCTGTCCTCCTGCCCCTCAGCTTCATGCCCACATCTGCGGCCGGCCCTGGCTTAGCCGGCCCCTGAGGAACCTCCCAGTGTCACCGGTGGCGGGGTGGCTTCCTGGGAGGCTGGGAAGGGTCCTCAGAGGTGCCGGCCCTCCTCTTCGGGGCTCGCCGGGGCCCCTCGCTGGAGCGGTCCCTCCCCTGGCTGGAGGTGGAGGGCCCGGGCACAGCCTCCCCCGGGTCCTCGCGGGCCTCTTCGTGCTCCCCGCGGGTGGGAGCGGGGGTGGAGAGGGAGCTGTTGGGACCCCCAGGAGGAGCTGGGCGGGGGGCAGGAGACCCCCCTCGGGAGCCAGCAGGGCCGAGGACAGTGGTGGTAATGTCCTCTGGCCCCCCTGCAGCACGGCCATCCCCCAGGCCTACCCAGCGTCGGGCCTCCCCGCTGCAGCGGCGCACCACGGTGTCAAGCAGCCGCTCCACAAAGCTGCTGGTGCGCCCGCCCAGGGAGGCCTGCAGACGCTGGGTCAGAGCCTCCTCATCCAGCCCGCAGTGCCGCAGGCTGGATATGACGAGGCTCTGCGCTGCGGCGGCTTCCTGGGCCCCCTCCAAGAGCTGCCCCAGCTCCTGCTGCAGCCAGGGCAGCAGGGGCTGGAGGGCAGCGGGGTGGGCCCGGAAGAGGTACCCATGGAAGCCGCCCGCTGGGGCCCAGGGCAGTGGCCGCGCAGCTGCTGGTCGGGGTGCTGCAGGGTGCTGGAGCCCGCGGGCGGCTGCCTGCCCAGCAGCTCCTCCTCTCCGGCGGACGACGACTGCCGGTGCCACAGGTGGTGAGATGACATGCTCCTGGAAGTCGTCGTCCGCCCGCACCGAGTGCAAGATGGACCTCACCCTCCTCTTGCAGAGGGGGCACTCGGGCTTGCTCTCAGCCCACCGCAAGATGCAGCTGTAACAGAACTGGTGGAGGCATGGCATCACGTAGCTGGCCTCCTCCCTGCTGCCCAGGCAGATGGGGCAGCGGTCTTCCAGCTCCGTGGCCATGCTCTCCACCTTCTGCGGCGGGCTGGGGGGAGTTGGGGGTCTTGAGCTGCTCCCTCTCACCGGCGCTGCAGCAGCTGGTGTCACGCTAGAAAAGGAAGAGAGGCCACGGTCATTGGCTGTCCCAGGGAGATGGGGAAGACATGCCCAGGTCCCTCCAGACGGAAAGCCTCCCAGCTCCCCAGGGTGAGGTTTTCCCCGTAGTTCACCTCTGCTGCTGCGAGCACGCCTCCTGGGTGCCCCGGCTACCTGAACCTGGCAGGGCCGGGGAAAATCTTCTGATAGCTCTGGGGTCAGGTATGGGGAGCTACAACGAGCAACTCCCCAAGCGCAACAGCAGCACCAATGGCTTCTGTCTGGACTGTGCCCACAAGCTGGCTGCACGGAACTCAGTGCCCAGCTACACGGAACTCAGTGCCCAGCTATAAGCGGCGAGGGGCACCTGGTCACAAATCCTCACTAGGAGATGTCACAGCCCATCCCTCCATGACAACAGAACCCATCACTCGGGGACTTGTTAACATCAGAACCCATCGCTCAGGGATATCACAGCGGGCCATCCTCACCCATGGCATTCACCCCAGCAGCTCTGCAGCCACAGCACGTGTCTGTGGTTCCTGCAATGCCACTGCCCACTCCATCCATCCCCCCACCTCTTTTCCTGTGCTCGGCATCCGTGTTTCACGCCAGTCACTGAGGCCTCGGCCATGTCTTCCCCGGACCCCATCAGGTTGCTCTGGCCTTAGCAGTCATCTCCAGGCACATGCGGCAAGAAGTTTCATTGGATAACACCTCGTGCCTCCCGGGGAGGCTGCAGGACAAAGTCCCGCAGGCTCTCCCTGCACCCCAGAACTGCTGGCCAGCCCTCTGGGCTCCCCTGACGGCTCCCACAGAGGATCACAGGCAGCCCTTGACTTGCTCTCGGGGGTTTTCTCCTGTCTTTCTCCCTTAGCCAGAGGGCACAAGGGTGGTTCCCTGTGCTCCGCACACATCAGGCCTCAGCCGGGCACTATGTCCCTTTTGGGGTCCTGGGCAGGACGGAGGCCAACAAAGAAGAGGGCCTCAGGGGGGGCAAGGAGGGTCTGTGGGGCTGGCTCAGCGTGGAATAGAGAAGATGTTGAGGCACCTCACAGCACATCCCGGTGCCTATGGGGAAGGCATCAAGAGGATGGGGACAGGCACTTCCCAGCACTGACTGGTGGGAGGGTGAGACATGGTGGTACCTCCTGAAAATAGAGACGTTTGGGCTGGACATAGGGAATCAAACCCAAAATCCTTGTGAGGATTGTGACGCGCTGGCGTGGGTTGCCCAGAGAGGAGGCGGGATCCCCGAGCCTGCTGGTCAGCCTTCAAGACCCGAGTGGCTGCAACCCAGAGCACACAGGTCTATATCCATTGTTGACCCTGCACTGAGCCAGTGGCTGGAAACGAGACCTCCTCAGTCCCCTTCTAGTGGGAGCAGTTCTGTGGTTCGGTGATTGGTATGACCAAGTATGAAGAGGAACTTTGGAACCTGGAAGCCTCGGGACTGGCAGAAAAAGGGCTGTGAGAATGGCAGGTGTTGATGGTGCTCACACTAGCTCTTCCTCAAGATCACATCCACGTGCAGCTTCTCCGGCCACCCAGGCAGGGACAATCCAGGAGACGAGAAGAGGCCTCCAAAGGTTGTGTCTCTTGTCCTCTGTCTCGCCTCCAGCAATTCTGTCCAGACTGGGTGGAAATGCACACTTTGCTGCTTGCAGATAGGTGGATATGACAGCAGGCATGTGAAGGGGTGAAATCAATTGTATTTTGAAAGAAAAATCTCCCTCCCCTCCTTGCTTTGAACTTTGCGACATTAGTGAGATTTGTTGATAGTTTGCGAGAGAGGTTTTGGGCGGGAATGCCCAGAATGCCCAGGAGACCCTCACAAACTCTGCCTGGAGACCAATGGTGCAACGTGATCTAAACGATCAAAGCAGAAGACTACTTATCGTATTGCATGGCATTTCTCCTTGCTCACAGAGGATCTGGGGGGGAGGCACATTGCTGTTCAGGGGTTAAAGTAATTTGTAGTCATTTATAAATGAGTACAGTGTGCTATAGGGAGTCTGAAAGAAGAGTGTGGTCTCTAATTATTTGTATGTCCCCCGGGTTCTTTATTTTCACCAGACATTTCAGTATAAGTCGCCTCATGTCATCAGCAAGCATATAGAAAAAAGGCTCTTGAATGCCTTACGTTATCAAAAGCCATCCTCCAATTGATCATATATTTATAACTTGTCGCACAACATGGCCACAAATCAACCAACAAAGACAAGAAACACAAGCAAGCGAACAAAGGAGAGGCCAAAGGAGCACCACGTAATTTCAATGACCGCTCTTCCCACCCCCCGCCCCACCCCTGGTACCTAGTAACCTAAGCAAAAAATCCCCAACAAGCAACGCGTTCTTGCCAAAATCAAAGGAATGCCTTAGAGGTTATGACAGAAGAGCAGCTCAGAAGAGGTGGTACACAGATGGGAGGATCTTAGGTCACGGTGGCTTTGGTGGCCAGGCTGAGAGCTGGGGTTCAGCCCGGAGAAGAGAAGGCTCCAGGGAGACCTTACAGCAGCTTTCCAGTATCTGAAGGGGGCCTACAAGAAAGCTGGAGTGGGACTTTTTACAAGGGCATGTAGTGAGAGGACGAGGGGGAACGGCTTCAAAGTGGAAGAGAGTAGATTTAGATTAGGTATCAGGAAGAAATGTTTCACTCTGAGGGTGCTGAGGCACTGGAACAGGTTGCCCAGAGAAGTTGTGAATGCCCCATCCCTGGAAGTGTCCAAGGCCAGGCTGGATGGAGCTTTGAGTAGCCTGGTGTAGCGGGAGGTGTCCCTGCCATGGCAGGGGGTTGGAACTAGATGATCTTTAAGACCCCTTCCAACCTAAACCATTCTATGATTCTACGATTCTATCTGTAATACAAAGAGTGAGGTAAGGTTATCGCTGATCTGGAGCAGGTGACGGAGTGTTCTCTCAAGTTTGTACAGGACACAAAACTGGAGGGGGAACCAGTTGTACGTGCAAGGGTGGGACAGTCATCTGGAGTGACTGGGACAGTGGGGTTGGACCTTGTGCAGTCTGGGCAGGAGGAACAGGCAGCCCTGTCCTGGGCTGGCAGGCCCCGGCAGCGCTGCTGGCAGGGCTGGGGACCAGGTGTGGGGGGAAGGCGCTGGGAGTGGATGGGCAGCGAGCTGAGCAGGGGTCGGGCCTGCGTCCTGGCAGCACCGAGGTCCCGGGGTGACGTGAGCAGGGCATGGCACAGGGTGCCAGGGGATGGCGGGCTGGTCCCCTGTGCTCAGCACCCATCAGGCCTCACCCGGGACACTGCCTCCCATGTGGGGCCCCGCCTCCCATGTGGGACCCCATACAGGAGGCATGTTGGCAAATCCAAGGGGCCAGCGGGACAGTGGGGCTAGAGCACTAGGGGCTAGAGGTGCTGGCTGCTTTGTGGAGGGTAACTTTGTTTGTCTTTGAGTTGCTTGCCCTTGCTTTTCTTTTTGTTTTGGCTTGCTCGATTTCTCTAAGAGGCCATGCACTCCCCACCAAGAGGCCAAACGATAGTACAGTTCGACCTCCACCACTTCTGTGTCCAGTTTTCTCTCTGTCGGGTCCGAGTAACACCCCCCCCCCCCACGCCCCCCGGCATGTCATTCCTGGTTGCACAGTTGCCTTTGAAAACCCAAGCAAAGAGAGAACCAAACAGCAGATCTCTTCCCCAAAGAGGCACACACACTTCGAAAGTCTCTGGGGAGATGGGAAGATGGCGTGGACTGATGGCATTTCAGTTTCTATGAGCTGACACGCGTTTGGAAACCTTTGACCCATGTCTGAGCCACAGCGATCTCCCTTTGTGCACCGCAAAGTACATCCATGGTGGGGCTTCACACAGACCTCCTCGAGGCGCTCCTGGCACCCCCAGGTCACACCGGGGTGGGCGTGTTTCCAATGAACGACACCTCTGTGTAAGCCAGAGCAGCCCCGAGGGAGTGTTTGGTGCAAGGCATTCACAGCTTTCGCTCGAGGCTTGTGCCTCTGTTTCTCCGTGGACCTGAAACTCACCTGATCTTCTCTCCCCGTTCCTCTGCCCCGTGGTGCAAAAGTGCCCCCAGTGGGGTGCCCCTGCGTCCCATCTCTTGTGCCCAGCAGCCCAAGAACATGGCACTGCCATTGCTAGTAGCAGACCACAGGCTCTGTACTGAGTTTCCAAGGCCTCCGAGCAGAGGCTGCTCAGGCTTGCTGTGACAGGACATGCCCTGGCCAGCTGAGAGAGGGGCTTTTGCTGGGTTTAGCTGCCACAGCACTTTCTCTGCTGGCCAGGCAGCCATGGCGCCTTCGTCACCTTCATGAAAGTGTTGGGAGGGTGTGACCCTAGGGCTTTCTTTTCTCCTTGAAGGCAAGGACAACACTGGGAAGTACTCACAAAGTAAGGTCAAGAAGACCGACCAGTTTTAGCTGAAATAAAAATTACAAGATCAGCAGAAAAGAGAGAAATTGTGTATCCTATAGCAGAAAGGTTAGGGGTCTTTCCTAGCAGTCCTAGATTTCAGTCCGTTTACTTAGCAGCAGAAACCGCACTTGGGTCCTACGTCCCGGTATGTGTCCTGAGGATAGTTAATAAGTATAAGCAGAGCAGAATGGTACTCCTTTCCTTCCTTTACTGGCTTTCTATAACCAAAGTGAAGTTATTAGAATAGATTCTTTACACAACGCAAATATTTTCAACGGAATCACAGAAAGGCTGAGATCGGAAGGGAGCTCTGGATGTCGTCTTGTCAAGGCTGCTTGCTCCGGCAGAGACAGCTAGAGCCTTTTACCCGTGTTTGTGTCCAGCATGCTGTTCGGTATCCCTTCTCCTGTCACTGGGCACCACCGGGAAGATCCTGCCTCCATCTTCTTTGCAGCCTCCCTTCAGGCCTTTTTATGCATTGATCGGATCCCTTCTGAGCCTTCTCTTCAGCGGGCTAACCAGTCCCAGCTCTCCCAGCCTTTCCTCACAGGAGAAATGCTCAACTGCCTTCATCATGTTCACAGCCTTTTGCTGGACTCTCTCCAGGATGTGCATCTCTCTCTTGTACTGGGGAGCCCAGAACCAGTCGCGGTGCTGCAGGTGTGGTATCACCAGTGCCACGTAGAAAGGAAGGATCTCCGTCCTCGACCTGCTGGCAAAAGTCCTCCTAATGCAGCCCAGGCCACTGTCAGCATTCCCTGTGGCAAGGGCACATTGTTGGCTCCTGATCAGCTTGGTGGCCATCAGAACCTTCAAGGCCTTTCCTACAAAGCTGCTTGCCAGCCAGGCAGCCGGCTGCATGTCCTGGTGCCTGGTGTTGTCCCTCCACAGTTGCAAGACTTAGTACTTCCTCTAGTTCAATGTCTTGGGGCTCCTGCCATGGCACGGTGCAACCCTGGGGTGATGCAGTGAGCAGCACCAAGTCCTGAGTCCACACAGGAGGAGAGATTTGGGTGCCCCCATAGCGAGGCTGCACCGGGCAGCGCAGGCTGGGAGGAGAGCAGAGCCGCGGGACGTGGGGGGATGAGCAATGGGGCGTGGGCTGGCCCTGGAGAGCCCCGGCTGGAAACATCTGCCCCAGGACCAGCTGCAGAGATGCCGCCCTGGAGCTACGCAGCACTTGCCTTCGGGCACTTGCCTTCTGGGCAGCACTTGCCTTGTGATTGACTTGCACACGGGCATGTGCCCCAGTTGTTGTCCTGGCACTGGTTTTGGCAGCTCCTGGGCCCTGGTTCAAGTGTTGCTGGGGGAGTGACCGCTTGGGTGGCTGGGAAGAGTCCTGGGAGCTGCCAGTCCTCCTCTTCAGGGCTCGCTGTGGCCCCCCAGGGCAGTGGTCCCTGCCCCAGCTGGGAGTGGAGGGACCAGCCACAGCTTCCTGTGGATCCTCGTGCGGCTCTTCCTGCTCCCGGTGGGTGGGAACAGGGGCGTTGGTGGGACTGCCCCACAAAAAGCAGGCGATGAGGTGGTGGGGAGCTCGTCGGCCTCCGATCTGTCAGGGCGGCTGGAGGGGGCTGCGCTGGGAACAGGAGACCCCCCTCGGGAGGCGGTGTGGCTGCGGGCAGTCACGGGGCTGTCCTCCTGCCCCTCAGCTTCATGCCCACATCTGCGGCCGGCCCTGGCTTAGCCGGCCCCTGAGGAACCTCCCAGTGTCACCGGTGGCGGGGTGGCTTCCTGGGAGGCTGGGAAGGGTCCTCAGAGGTGCCGGCCCTCCTCTTCGGGGCTCGCCGGGGCCCCTCGCTGGAGCGGTCCCTCCCCTGGCTGGAGGTGGAGGGCCCGGGCACAGCCTCCCCCGGGTCCTCGCGGGCCTCTTCGTGCTCCCCGCGGGTGGGAGCGGGGGTGGAGAGGGAGCTGTTGGGACCCCCAGGAGGAGCTGGGCGGGGGGCAGGAGACCCCCCTCGGGAGCCAGCAGGGCCGAGGACAGTGGTGGTAATGTCCTCTGGCCCCCCTGCAGCACGGCCATCCCCCAGGCCTACCCAGCGTCGGGCCTCCCCGCTGCAGCGGCGCACCACGGTGTCAAGCAGCCGCTCCACAAAGCTGCTGGTGCGCCCGCCCAGGGAGGCCTGCAGACGCTGGGTCAGAGCCTCCTCATCCAGCCCGCAGTGCCGCAGGCTGGATATGACGAGGCTCTGCGCTGCGGCGGCTTCCTGGGCCCCCTCCAAGAGCTGCCCCAGCTCCTGCTGCAGCCAGGGCAGCAGGGGCTGGAGGGCAGCGGGGTGGGCCCGGAAGAGGTACCCATGGAAGCCGCCCGCTGGGGCCCAGGGCAGTGGCCGCGCAGCTGCTGGTCGGGGTGCTGCAGGGTGCTGGAGCCCGCGGGCGGCTGCCTGCCCAGCAGCTCCTCCTCTCCGGCGGACGACGACTGCCGGTGCCACAGGTGGTGAGATGACATGCTCCTGGAAGTCGTCGTCCGCCCGCACCGAGTGCAAGATGGACCTCACCCTCCTCTTGCAGAGGGGGCACTCAGGCTTGCTCTCAGCCCACCGCAAGATGCAGCTGTAACAGAACTGGTGGAGGCATGGCATCACGTAGCTGGCCTCCTCCCTGCTGCCCAGGCAGATGGGGCAGCGGTCTTCCAGCTCCGTGGCCATGCTCTCCACCTTCTGCGGCGGGCTGGGGGGAGTTGGGGGTCTTGAGCTGCTCCCTCTCACCGGCGCTGCAGCAGCTGGTGTCACGCTAGAAAAGGAAGAGAGGCCACGGTCATTGGCTGTCCCAGGGAGATGGGGAAGACATGCCCAGGTCCCTCCAGACGGAAAGCCTCCCAGCTCCCCAGGGTGAGGTTTTCCCCGTAGTTCACCTCTGCTGCTGCGAGCACGCCTCCTGGGTGCCCCGGCTACCTGAACCTGGCAGGGCCGGGGAAAATCTTCTGATAGCTCTGGGGTCAGGTATGGGGAGCTACAACGAGCAACTCCCCAAGCGCAACAGCAGCACCAATGGCTTCTGTCTGGACTGTGCCCACAAGCTGGCTGCACGGAACTCAGTGCCCAGCTACACGGAACTCAGTGCCCAGCTATAAGCGGCGAGGGGCACCTGGTCACAAATCCTCACTAGGAGATGTCACAGCCCATCCCTCCATGACAACAGAACCCATCACTCGGGGACTTGTTAACATCAGAACCCATCGCTCAGGGATATCACAGCGGGCCATCCTCACCCATGGCATTCACCCCAGCAGCTCTGCAGCCACAGCACGTGTCTGTGGTTCCTGCAATGCCACTGCCCACTCCATCCATCCCCCCACCTCTTTTCCTGTGCTCGGCATCCGTGTTTCACGCCAGTCACTGAGGCCTCGGCCATGTCTTCCCCGGACCCCATCAGGTTGCTCTGGCCTTAGCAGTCATCTCCAGGCACATGCGGCAAGAAGTTTCATTGGATAACACCTCGTGCCTCCCGGGGAGGCTGCAGGACAAAGTCCCGCAGGCTCTCCCTGCACCCCAGAACTGCTGGCCAGCCCTCTGGGCTCCCCTGACGGCTCCCACAGAGGATCACAGGCAGCCCTTGACTTGCTCTCGGGGGTTTTCTCCTGTCTTTCTCCCTTAGCCAGAGGGCACAAGGGTGGTTCCCTGTGCTCCGCACACATCAGGCCTCAGCCGGGCACTATGTCCCTTTTGGGGTCCTGGGCAGGACGGAGGCCAACAAAGAAGAGGGCCTCAGGGGGGGCAAGGAGGGTCTGTGGGGCTGGCTCAGCGTGGAATAGAGAAGATGTTGAGGCACCTCACAGCACATCCCGGTGCCTATGGGGAAGGCATCAAGAGGATGGGGACAGGCACTTCCCAGCACTGACTGGTGGGAGGGTGAGACATGGTGGTACCTCCTGAAAATAGAGACGTTTGGGCTGGACATAGGGAATCAAACCCAAAATCCTTGTGAGGATTGTGACGCGCTGGCGTGGGTTGCCCAGAGAGGAGGCGGGATCCCCGAGCCTGCTGGTCAGCCTTCAAGACCCGAGTGGCTGCAACCCAGAGCACACAGGTCTATATCCATTGTTGACCCTGCACTGAGCCAGTGGCTGGA
Source organism: Vanellus vanellus (assembly GCF_965231255.1). Classification (NCBI taxonomy): domain Eukaryota; kingdom Metazoa; phylum Chordata; class Aves; order Charadriiformes; family Charadriidae; genus Vanellus; species Vanellus vanellus. Next base: position 32,241,103 of record NC_138908.1, read on the forward strand.
AACGAGACCTCCTCAGTCCCCTTCTAGTGGGAGCAGTTCTGTGGTTCGGTGATTGGTATGACCAAGTATGAAGAGGAACTTTGGAACCTGGAAGCCTCGGGACTGGCAGAAAAAGGGCTGTGAGAATGGCAGGTGTTGATGGTGCTCACACTAGCTCTTCCTCAAGATCACATCCACGTGCAGCTTCTCCGGCCACCCAGGCAGGGACAATCCAGGAGACGAGAAGAGGCCTCCAAAGGTTGTGTCTCTTGTCCTCTGTCTCGCCTCCAGCAATTCTGTCCAGACTGGGTGGAAATGCACACTTTGCTGCTTGCAGATAGGTGGATATGACAGCAGGCATGTGAAGGGGTGAAATCAATTGTATTTTGAAAGAAAAATCTCCCTCCCCTCCTTGCTTTGAACTTTGCGACATTAGTGAGATTTGTTGATAGTTTGCGAGAGAGGTTTTGGGCGGGAATGCCCAGAATGCCCAGGAGACCCTCACAAACTCTGCCTGGAGACCAATGGTGCAACGTGATCTAAACGATCAAAGCAGAAGACTACTTATCGTATTGCATGGCATTTCTCCTTGCTCACAGAGGATCTGGGGGGGAGGCACATTGCTGTTCAGGGGTTAAAGTAATTTGTAGTCATTTATAAATGAGTACAGTGTGCTATAGGGAGTCTGAAAGAAGAGTGTGGTCTCTAATTATTTGTATGTCCCCGGGTTCTTTATTTTCACCAGACATTTCAGTATAAGTCGCCTCATGTCATCAGCAAGCATATAGAAAAAAGGCTCTTGAATGCCTTACGTTATCAAAAGCCATCCTCCAATTGATCATATATTTATAACTTGTCGCACAACATGGCCACAAATCAACCAACAAAGACAAGAAACACAAGCAAGCGAACAAAGGAGAGGCCAAAGGAGCACCACGTAATTTCAATGACCGCTCTTCCCACCCCCCGCCCCACCCCTGGTACCTAGTAACCTAAGCAAAAAATCCCCAACAAGCAACGCGTTCTTGCCAAAATCAAAGGAATGCCTTAGAGGTTATGACAGAAGAGCAGCTCAGAAGAGGTGGTACACAGATGGGAGGATCTTAGGTCACGGTGGCTTTGGTGGCCAGGCTGAGAGCTGGGGTTCAGCCCGGAGAAGAGAAGGCTCCAGGGAGACCTTACAGCAGCTTTCCAGTATCTGAAGGGGGCCTACAAGAAAGCTGGAGTGGGACTTTTTACAAGGGCATGTAGTGAGAGGACGAGGGGGAACGGCTTCAAAGTGGAAGAGAGTAGATTTAGATTAGGTATCAGGAAGAAATGTTTCACTCTGAGGGTGCTGAGGCACTGGAACAGGTTGCCCAGAGAAGTTGTGAATGCCCCATCCCTGGAAGTGTCCAAGGCCAGGCTGGATGGAGCTTTGAGTAGCCTGGTGTAGCGGGAGGTGTCCCTGCCATGGCAGGGGGTTGGAACTAGATGATCTTTAAGACCCCTTCCAACCTAAACCATTCTATGATTCTACGATTCTATCTGTAATACAAAGAGTGAGGTAAGGTTATCGCTGATCTGGAGCAGGTGACGGAGTGTTCTCTCAAGTTTGTACAGGACACAAAACTGGAGGGGGAACCAGTTGTACGTGCAAGGGTGGGACAGTCATCTGGAGTGACTGGGACAGTGGGGTTGGACCTTGTGCAGTCTGGGCAGGAGGAACAGGCAGCCCTGTCCTGGGCTGGCAGGCCCCGGCAGCGCTGCTGGCAGGGCTGGGGACCAGGTGTGGGGGGAAGGCGCTGGGAGTGGATGGGCAGCGAGCTGAGCAGGGGTCGGGCCTGCGTCCTGGCAGCACCGAGGTCCCGGGGTGACGTGAGCAGGGCATGGCACAGGGTGCCAGGGGATGGCGGGCTGGTCCCCTGTGCTCAGCACCCATCAGGCCTCACCCGGGACACTGCCTCCCATGTGGGGCCCCGCCTCCCATGTGGGACCCCATACAGGAGGCATGTTGGCAAATCCAAGGGGCCAGCGGGACAGTGGGGCTAGAGCACTAGGGGCTAGAGGTGCTGGCTGCTTTGTGGAGGGTAACTTTGTTTGTCTTTGAGTTGCTTGCCCTTGCTTTTCTTTTTGTTTTGGCTTGCTCGATTTCTCTAAGAGGCCATGCACGCCCCACCAAGAGGCCAAACGATAGTACAGTTCGACCTCCACCACTTCTGTGTCCAGTTTTCTCTCTGTCGGGTCCGAGTAACACCCCCCCCCCCACGCCCCCCGGCATGTCATTCCTGGTTGCACAGTTGCCTTTGAAAACCCAAGCAAAGAGAGAACCAAACAGCAGATCTCTTCCCCAAAGAGGCACACACACTTCGAAAGTCTCTGGGGAGATGGGAAGATGGCGTGGACTGATGGCATTTCAGTTTCTATGAGCTGACACGCGTTTGGAAACCTTTGACCCATGTCTGAGCCACAGCGATCTCCCTTTGTGCACCGCAAAGTACATCCATGGTGGGGCTTCACACAGACCTCCTCGAGGCGCTCCTGGCACCCCCAGGTCACACCGGGGTGGGCGTGTTTCCAATGAACGACACCTCTGTGTAAGCCAGAGCAGCCCCGAGGGAGTGTTTGGTGCAAGGCATTCACAGCTTTCGCTCGAGGCTTGTGCCTCTGTTTCTCCGTGGACCTGAAACTCACCTGATCTTCTCTCCCCGTTCCTCTGCCCCGTGGTGCAAAAGTGCCCCCAGTGGGGTGCCCCTGCGTCCCATCTCTTGTGCCCAGCAGCCCAAGAACATGGCACTGCCATTGCTAGTAGCAGACCACAGGCTCTGTACTGAGTTTCCAAGGCCTCCGAGCAGAGGCTGCTCAGGCTTGCTGTGACAGGACATGCCCTGGCCAGCTGAGAGAGGGGCTTTTGCTGGGTTTAGCTGCCACAGCACTTTCTCTGCTGGCCAGGCAGCCATGGCGCCTTCGTCACCTTCATGAAAGTGTTGGGAGGGTGTGACCCTAGGGCTTTCTTTTCTCCTTGAAGGCAAGGACAACACTGGGAAGTACTCACAAAGTAAGGTCAAGAAGACCGACCAGTTTTAGCTGAAATAAAAATTACAAGATCAGCAGAAAAGAGAGAAATTGTGTATCCTATAGCAGAAAGGTTAGGGGTCTTTCCTAGCAGTCCTAGATTTCAGTCCGTTTACTTAGCAGCAGAAACCGCACTTGGGTCCTACGTCCCGGTATGTGTCCTGAGGATAGTTAATAAGTATAAGCAGAGCAGAATGGTACTCCTTTCCTTCCTTTACTGGCTTTCTATAACCAAAGTGAAGTTATTAGAATAGATTCTTTACACAACGCAAATATTTTCAACGGAATCACAGAAAGGCTGAGATCGGAAGGGAGCTCTGGATGTCGTCTTGTCAAGGCTGCTTGCTCCGGCAGAGACAGCTAGAGCCTTTTACCCGTGTTTGTGTCCAGCATGCTGTTCGGTATCCCTTCTCCTGTCACTGGGCACCACCGGGAAGATCCTGCCTCCATCTTCTTTGCAGCCTCCCTTCAGGCCTTTTTATGCATTGATCGGATCCCTTCTGAGCCTTCTCTTCAGCGGGCTAACCAGTCCCAGCTCTCCCAGCCTTTCCTCACAGGAGAAATGCTCAACTGCCTTCATCATGTTCACAGCCTTTTGCTGGACTCTCTCCAGGATGTGCATCTCTCTCTTGTACTGGGGAGCCCAGAACCAGTCGCGGTGCTGCAGGTGTGGTATCACCAGTGCCACGTAGAAAGGAAGGATCTCCGTCCTCGACCTGCTGGCAAAAGTCCTCCTAATGCAGCCCAGGCCACTGTCAGCATTCCCTGTGGCAAGGGCACATTGTTGGCTCCTGATCAGCTTGGTGGCCATCAGAACCTTCAAGGCCTTTCCTACAAAGCTGCTTGCCAGCCAGGCAGCCGGCTGCATGTCCTGGTGCCTGGTGTTGTCCCTCCACAGTTGCAAGACTTAGTACTTCCTCTAGTTCAATGTCTTGGGGCTCCTGCCATGGCACGGTGCAACCCTGGGGTGATGCAGTGAGCAGCACCAAGTCCTGAGTCCACACAGGAGGAGAGATTTGGGTGCCCCCATAGCGAGGCTGCACCGGGCAGCGCAGGCTGGGAGGAGAGCAGAGCCGCGGGACGTGGGGGGATGAGCAATGGGGCGTGGGCTGGCCCTGGAGAGCCCCGGCTGGAAACATCTGCCCCAGGACCAGCTGCAGAGATGCCGCCCTGGAGCTACGCAGCACTTGCTTTCGGGCACTTGCCTTCTGGGCAGCACTTGCCTTGTGATTGACTTGCACACGGGCATGTGCCCCAGTTGTTGTCCTGGCACTGGTTTTGGCAGCTCCTGGGCCCTGGTTCAAGTGTTGCTGGGGGAGTGACCGCTTGGGTGGCTGGGAAGAGTCCTGGGAGCTGCCAGTCCTCCTCTTCAGGGCTCGCTGTGGCCCCCCAGGGCAGTGGTCCCTGCCCCAGCTGGGAGTGGAGGGACCAGCCACAGCTTCCTGTGGATCCTCGTGCGGCTCTTCCTGCTCCCGGTGGGTGGGAACAGGGGCGTTGGTGGGACTGCCCCACAAAAAGCAGGCGATGAGGTGGTGGGGAGCTCGTCGGCCTCCGATCTGTCAGGGCGGCTGGAGGGGGCTGCGCTGGGAACAGGAGACCCCCCTCGGGAGGCGGTGTGGCTGCGGGCAGTCACGGGGCTGTCCTCCTGCCCCTCAGCTTCATGCCCACATCTGCGGCCGGCCCTGGCTTAGCCGGCCCCTGAGGAACCTCCCAGTGTCACCGGTGGCGGGGTGGCTTCCTGGGAGGCTGGGAAGGGTCCTCAGAGGTGCCGGCCCTCCTCTTCGGGGCTCGCCGGGGCCCCTCGCTGGAGCGGTCCCTCCCCTGGCTGGAGGTGGAGGGCCCGGGCACAGCCTCCCCCGGGTCCTCGCGGGCCTCTTCGTGCTCCCCGCGGGTGGGAGCGGGGGTGGAGAGGGAGCTGTTGGGACCCCCAGGAGGAGCTGGGGCGGGGGGCAGGAGACCCCCCCTCGGGAGCCAGCAGGGCCGAGGACAGTGGTGGTAATGTCCTCTGGCCCCCCCTGCAGCACGGCCAT